>NW_008751760.1:169782-182707 GCF_000715545.1 Opisthorchis viverrini
TCACGTGGCGCAACCATCACCCTTAAGAAGACGATTTTGGCTCGTTTAGTGTGGGATGCTCCAGCAGGAAAGGTACTACCAGATGAAACCATCTGCGGTTAGTCTGTTCGAAGGCCCCCTTCAGAACAGAGTAACTGCAACAGCTGACTCCTACGCCAAGTGACTTTACATTAAACGTATTCCAGAACTTGCGAAACATCGGTAGGGAAAGCATCCGAAAAAAGGGAACTTTGCTCTGAAGGAGTCAACCATCCAGATGTCCAGAACTACGCTTCGACTGAGCAAGTAAAATGCGAACCCTAACAAAGGATGGAAAAATGATTGCAACCCTGATTCTAGTACTAGGAACGGGGACCAGCTTTACAGGAACAAAACGCGAACAGTAATGAGTGGGACAGCAGACGGCTTTTGCCTTTGCGAAGAGAGAATTCTTAGACATCAGGTTCATCTTGCTGATTGCCTCTAGCAAATGACCGCAAACATTTTGGGACGACGGGCATTATGTGATTAATTTAATTTGAGGGATCTGCGCGAATTTACTGACCAGGACGTCCGTGTCCCGAACCCGACCTCTACCTCTCGACTTCCCCCGTCAAGGCTTGGGCGAACTGGCAGTATCCCAGCCCCCGTGCCTCCTTCGCGTGGCATGGCAGCTAGGCACCGAAAGGGTGCTACAGCTGAACGATTATTATTATTATTAATGTAATTTAAAGTATAAAAAGATACTCTGATTGAACAAACATGTGACGTATCTCCGAACAGAAACGAATCGAGCGCAGAGATTACGTGAAGTGCTCCCAACATGTGCAACACGCTGCTGAGTGCACATCCGGAATGAGATCACACTGTTCAGCAAGAACCTCATGCCAACAATTTTGGGATGAGACACAAAGAGGCAGCGGAAAATCATCGCAAACGGACAGCACCTCTAAGTGATTTGTTGAAGTTAGCTTATCCTGCTTCAAAATGATCCTGTATAAACCCTTAACAATGTGCTCGAGGTAGCTCACGGTTAATGCATGAACTTATTGTCCGGAAGTTCCGTAGTTCGACTTCCCCTGTCTAGGCCTGGGAAATCTGAAAGTGCCTCAGCACTCGCTGCATATTAGTCGTTTCTTTTGGCCTACAACGCGCACCATTTAGTTACACCCAATTAGAATTCTAAGGCAATGGATAAAACCGAAAGTGAGGGACTTTGAAACGCGACGGACTGAATTAGTGTGTAAAAATATACGAGAAGCATCAACAGCTCACTTTGAGCAAAAGCGGTTGTAGTTCCTCAAATCGCTTTTTCCGTCTAGGTCCGCGAATGAGAGGGGAGTGATGCTAGAAGTGGTGAGGAAAGGGTAGGACAAGTAAGCTATGAGGTTTGCATCAGAGCGCAGCGAGATCAACGCAAGGAGGGAGGAAGTTGCGGACTAGCAGAATGAACGAACTCATACCAATGTAAGATGACCGTGACAAAAATGTAGAATAATCAAAATGCTTTCGAGTAATGTGAAATTGTGAGTAACGAAACCCGGTTACCAAACAAAGATATTAGCAAGTACTGTTATGAAAAATAAACTGGGACAGAAGTCAATCTCCTCGGAAGCTGCTTTTTTGCGTAGGTGCGGACCAGATCAATAGGGTCCACATTACGGTTTAACTAGACTGGAGCTTGCTATGAAATGTTACAATATCCTCCTAGTAAGGCTGTCGAAATTGATCAGCGTAACATTGAGGAGAAGAGTGTATGGTGACACTGTGAACCAAAACCCAGTATCCATAAGAAGGACCGCCGAAAACTTCCAAATTGACAGAAGTGACATCATGGCATAAATTGGAGACGATTAGGAATCGAGGACTCCTCCGGTGTGAGGCTCTCAGAGTATCATGCGAGCATATAAAACACGGCAAAATTCGAGTTTTGAGACACGTCTTTGCGGTGCTCCGAATCTATTCCAGTTGCGGGGTACGTGTGGATAAAAGCCGCACTAGAACTGCATTGATATCTTCCGGTAGTCAGAGAATGCTTATTTGGATCTGATATAGCTAGGTAGAATGAACGGTAAGGTCTAATAAGAATTAGACAAAAGACTTACAGTTCGAGCAAGATGATGGGTCGGTAGTGACCGGATCCGAAGATTCGAAGGGTTGCGTTGATCAGGAGTTACTGACGTGATAATTTCATCACTCTCTTCACTGGTGAGTAATGTCCACTGCGGCCAGCCGGGAGAAGAAACCAACGCGTGTCTTTCCAAACGGCCTGGAGACAGATCAGTGTGAACTGCACGATGGGTAGTTGTGTGTGCCCACTTAGCCTGGTGGAATACAGTGAGTCTAGTTTTCTGTCTCAACTGCACACTTCGCCGCATTCGATTCAATATGGAGTTGACCAACCGGGGAGGACGTGAGGACTACAAGCACGGAAGACGGAACATTACCAGAGGTTACAAAAGAATCGGCTATCCCGTGTAGTTTTGGTACAGTCCCCAGAGACGATAATGTAAAACTGAAGGTGGGTTGTGAACAGCACTATCCACCAGTTTATCGATTTGCTAGCGACCGCAAAAGTCACTGACAAAGTGATCCTCACTAAAGAAAACACATGGAACCAGCCGAAATCTTGCCCTCGTGTAGATGAGTTCCTCGGCAAGGAATTCAAATTCACCTGCCACAGTGTGGTTCACACAGAGCTCTTCGCTTCCTAATTTATTCATTCCTAATAGGCAAGCATCAGTACTTATTACAGGTACATTGCTATTGACCAGCAGATCCCATTCGGATCATTTATGAAATCATTCGATTGTGTGACCGAAATGGGCCGCGTTCCCTTCCAACAAATGCACGCATGAAATAGCGATTGCTGTTGACGAGTTGCAAGATACCAAAATTCCCATGCGATTATATAAAGTACAGGGGTTGATGAACGTGATTCTTCGGTGACTCCTCTTCAGCCAATACGATTAATAATAATGATGATGATGACGATGATCATTCAGCTGTAACATCAATTTGGTACCTAACTGCCATGCAACCAAAAGGAAGCACGAGGGCTGGGATACTGCCAAGTCGAGCAAGTTTAGACAGGGGAATTCGTGAAGTAGAGGACTGGTTCGAACTACCGACTGCGTCCAGTAAATTCGCGCTCTAACCACCGAGCCGTATCGCCCCAACACACTTGCATAGGTTGAAACTGTCTAAGTACATGGATAGACGTCATACGAGATACTGACAAAGAACTGTTGAGCAACGCCATTCATCACTAGAGGAGTAAACAGGTCCAATTAACTAATGGAGTGAATTTTGGACTCAGGCAGGGTGTAACTGATTGTATGACCTGATTAAAAATTACTGAAATCATACGTCCAACTTTCCACAATTCACTTGAGTAGAGTCTACTTCCTGAGATGTTCCCTCTGAAGAGAATTAATGCATTGTACAAGCTGATTTTTAATCGAACGGCGGAAGCTGGAAAAGGAGTAACCCACTTCATCGTGTGAGAGGCAAAAGATACTTAGAAGAATGGGACTGACTCTTAATGAAGACTGGTTTCTTAGACTGTCCGTGTGAATAGCCCTATTTGTGAGTGACAGTCACGTCTTGCCGATAAAAGATAACTTCTAAAAGAACTCCCAGCAGGCGTATAAGACTACACACACTAAGCCAAACTACACGCTCGAACAGCGGCAGCGTCCAGAGGGGAACCAAGTGATACCAGGGTGGTTCCAGAAATACATAACCGCGATTGAACTTAGGCGAATCCATTCCAAACTACATTGAGTGATAAAAATCTCACGTGCAAGGGGTTGGCAAGAAACGGGAGGAAGCTTTGGGGGAAGTGAACGTGCGTCCTACAAGAATGTCCGGTTGTTCCGACCGTTTTATGCAATACAGACATGACCTTATTCCAAATTCCACTTAGCAGGTCCGAAAATTGAAACAGATGTCGCGATGAGCGTACTAGTGGATCCAATGCCGCTAAATTCCTATGGCCATTACGACAACATGCGGTCCAGATAAACGGAGTGGTCAAAAATATGGGAGTGAAGAAAAGAACATGAAGGAAAACAGCTGCTAAGGGAAGGAAACCCCTAAAGTTGTGTACATGAAATACCGCTTTGAACAATTTAAGCAACTAGAGCAAGCTAATGTAACAGAGACTTACGACAAACAACCTGGAAGGTCTATCCGGAATACTGCTTGCTATCTCTGAACTGCTGGTGGATTGAAGGCTGGGTGAATGGTCAACCGTTTTACCAGTCGGTTTCTCCATTAGTTGCGGTGTGCGTCCAGTACTGAAGCGACGCACAAATCGGCCTGCCTGACAGGATAAAAACTAGGAAAATACACAGTGTAGCTGATTACACCGTAGAAAAAAAATGCAGATTTGGACAGTGATTCAGGTTGAAAAGACCAGCCAAGAACAATCACAAAGGGACTCCTTTCCTTGGAGAGACTACGACAGACTCTACAACCAGCCATAAGTCAGTTGAAAATCCTTCCAAAGAAGAGCAAAATGACGCATTCTCCATGACATCCTCTTTTTTAAGGGAGTTGGTATGGTCACGAAAGTCCAGAAAAACTCATGAGATTGAATGACCTCATTCGGCAATCCTATCTATGGACAGGTTTTGACAGGAGGGACCGGAGAGAACCGTTCACTTGTCCCAATTATTGTCTCTTGAAGAACAATCAAATTGTACCATATTCCCGCTAGTCATAACTAAGTAATTTTCTTGTCATGAACACTGCTAATTCATCATTCGACACCGGGTGAATATCGATCCAGTGGAACATAGAGGCGGTCTTTTTGCATTGAACTCAGCTAAAGAATACCCTAGGTGAGGGATTCGCGAGTAGGCACAATTACTCAGCTTCAGAATCGGTGTTTGTTTCCACACGGGACTTCTGTTCATTTAATCATCCAACGACCTACACATCAACAACAACGTGGGAGCACTGATGCTTGACTGCTTTAAAACAGATACCTTTAAGCATGGAGTCGAACGACAGTTTTAGCAATAAAGGCCTCGAGAAGTCTGCTAAGCAGCTGGATGAAGGACAAAAGCATCTAAAATAACGTTTGTGCAATGCTTGCAATCATTCTTAAAAAACGAGGGTAAAAAGCGTCCAATTCATCGAAAGGCATGAACACGTGTACAAGTGATGCTGAAATCCCTGAAGCGTCTTCCTTTACCAGGGGAAGTGTAAAGGGAAGGAATAACGCCTGCTTGACGAGTGTTGCTTTTTGAAAGACGTTACTAATGTGAATATTCCATACTTCATTCCACACGTGAACAATAAACACGCAGAAGCATCATAGACAAATACAGCAACATCACTGTGGACGCTGATGATTTACACCCGTGCAACATCAGGGCTACTCTCGAACATCTCAAGGCCGGTTTGAGGATGGCTCACCGCAATTATGCAGAGGTGTTTACATTCAGTCAAGAAACCTAAATAAAACTATGGCATAAAAAATACTGACATCCGTTAGCCGATCGCAAACGTCTCATGTCAAACTGCGGGAAAGTCATGAGGATCTCTTTCTGGAAGGATGGACTGAATCGGCAGCGTCCAGATTTCTGTGATCTCAGGTTTTAGTGCTCGCATTCTCCCTGTATAGATTGATCGTCCACTTGTCTTTAAAAAAACGTCCCCGAGTGCAGTGTGATTTCAAGGAATGTGATCGTCAACCCCCTTGTACGCGAGAAGCCTGACCTTAGTTTTAAATTCATTCAACGAAAACTTAT
The DNA here is from genome assembly GCF_000715545.1 of Opisthorchis viverrini. Classification (NCBI taxonomy): domain Eukaryota; kingdom Metazoa; phylum Platyhelminthes; class Trematoda; order Opisthorchiida; family Opisthorchiidae; genus Opisthorchis; species Opisthorchis viverrini. The sequence continues at coordinate 175,524 of NW_008751760.1, forward strand.
ACACGTTCTTTATAAAAAAGAATCGTTACATCGTTTACACGTTTAAGGTACAAACGAATGACGGAAAGTGCAAACACGATAGCTCATAGTCCCTTTTTGAGAGTCTTTAGATGGACAAAGTAGGACGGAACACGTGGGCCTGAAATCGTTTACTAAAGGGTCACAATAAGGTCAAGTAGAGTACCCGCTATGAATAGTGATCAGAATGCATTGCATGCTGGGAGTACAGAAACCCCTCTTCACCTAAAAGACCATTCCTTCAGCGATTCCCCTTCTAAAGTGACCGTATGGTGGCTGCGCACGGCACTCGAAAGTATCGGGCTATCTCTCCCCTCTATGGGGTGGTCAACTATCCAGTTGGACTGAATTGTCTGTAAGTTTCAAGGTCGCACAAAAGAGCGAACGTTGGGGAATCTTCCCTTTTAGAAAACTCCAGAATGTTGAAAGGGTACCCATCGGAAAGCTACCAGGTGGATGCACATTTACTCCGCCCGAATATGCCTCCATGTGCGCTGATATGTCCATGAGTGATAAATCACAAGATAGAAAGAGCCACTCTCGAATTCTAGCGCACATGATCGGCCGTACCGGGATAAGAACTCCAGTGTTTTGACACACCCGGCACTGACGTTACCAGTTATCTATCGATGCAAGCCAGATCGACATGAATTACACCTGGAGATGATCCGCACATCAATCTTCATGAAAAAAGTATGGGAAGGGATGTTCTGGCCATTACTCGCCGGAGGATTCGACAGTAAATTGTGGCTGAGTCTAATGCGTGGGACGATGGACCTGTCAGAATGAGTGTTCATAAGCAAAAAATGGTGTAAAATATAGGGTGATACGATTTTTGAGGGACTATTCACCTTACGAGACTGAAGTAACCATCATTAAACCTTAAGCATAATCCTCCCGAAAAAGCCAAACGACCTGAATGCTGTTTATGCATACGTTGAGATGTGAAGGACAAAATCCACGGTTCAAGAGAAGCAGATAAGGGACCAGAAAGTTGGTACCAGATCCCTGCGGTGGGGGCAGGACTACGTTGCGGTTGATGATGAACGCTATTGTAGGCAAAAGTGTGGGGAAGTCTTCGATGTCATCCCTTTTGGGGAGGGGTTACTGCATTGTGCAATCCAACAAGGCATACCATGCAGGTGATGTTTCATGGACGAGAAGAACTTACGTCCAACAGTGATCGAAAAATCCTGGTAACGGGAGAATTGGTCGAGTTAGTGTTCGATGAGGTGTCGATTGAGCCACCCTCCGTCTGGAGGACAGAGGTGTCGCAAATTGGAACTGGGTTGTTCTGTGTGACCAAGGTGGACCCAGATGCTAGGTAGACAAACAAATACATATGAATCCACGAAGGAGAGCGGTGAAAGCGGATATCACGAATACTTGTGTAAAAAGTTGTGAGCGACAACAAAAGCCATCAGTGAAAAACATAAAAAGTGCAATTCAAAGGAAGTTTAAAGCATAGATAGAGGATTCAGAATGCACAACGCAGGATGCAACCCTGGAAGCGCTATAAATGCAACACACTCAGATCTGAAACGAAGAGGCTCAAGCTTTAGAACAGACTGAAATAGTTTAGGTGTGCATTAAGACCCTGGCGTTCTATAGGTTTACGTGCAGGTAATGCTCAACTAAAGACAACAACAAAAACAGCTCTATGCCATCAAGTTTTGCCAGTAAAAGCTCACCCCAGCAAGACTTAAGAGCGCGACTAAAGACGTCATTCGAGCAGATCAATTAACTGGCACTGGCACTGACAAACACATACATTCAACGATGAGTTCAGATATTAGGAAATTGTACAATGAAAGAATTTTCACCAGTATAGTAAGCGCTCCGATAGCACAACGGAGAAACTCATCTTGGAGATTGCTGGAAGAGCCCCCTTGAGGGTGTGTAAGAAGAAAGGCCTTCGGATGAAATGAAATCATTGACTCCCGAAACTTTCAATCAATAAAGACGACAACAATGATGGAACTGACTTTGCAAAACCAGACCACGGCTACACTACCTAATCCCCGCCAGCGAACATTACGTAGCTTCTTTTTTCCCAATAACATACCACCACTACGGTAAAGCTAATAAAATTTCGCTTCTCGTGACTAAGTTTTCTAACCACTCAAACGTGTGAGTCATTCTTTCACTTTATTGCTCGGTAAGGAGCCACGGACTTAAAACCGACTCCTTTCCCTCCTTATGACTTTGCACAATATCGTTTCGTATTCTTCCACTCTAGATATACTTTTTGTTCATCATTCGCCTTAACAGTCCACTTACATTCTGACTCTGGTTCAAATCACGTCATCCGTCTATGTGAGTCTCATGACCAGAATGAGGATCCTCCACTCTCATCAGGTGCACCACTGGTTGAAGCTGATACTCATCCGAGACATTAACAAACTATAATTGTCCAGTTGAGTTCGAGGAAGTTCAGTGGTTGCTTACTGGCCGGAAAGTTCGGGGTTCAAACCCAATTTCTACACCTTCGACTGCTCCTGTCTAGGCTTGAGCAACCTGAAAGCATCTCAGCCCTCGTACTAACCTCGGGTGGCATGGAAGCTAGACACCAAAAGGGTCCTACAATTGAACTGTCCACTTCATCGAATAGCCAACCATGATATCAACCCTCCACAAGAGGTGGCGCACTTGATTAATGGAAACAAAGTGACCATACCGATTCGCTCTGAGTGCTAACAAATAAGAAGTTTGAGCCAACAACAGCGATGAGTAACTCGCCACACAGGCTACGGAACTTACTCGACTCAGCATCTCCATTGACCGGAGGATGAACAATGGGTGTAGCATCCCAGTTACTCGTAACTAGGCTCTGTTGGGTAGGTTCACCAGGAAGGACATCAAGGTCTGTAGGCTCAGTCGATTCTAGAGGGGTATAGTATTCTGGACTGCACTGACTGTTTGGGAGGGCTGAACCGACAAAGAGAAGAATACGAAGGGTGTACAAAAACGATGGACGTTTCTAAGCGTTCGCTCAATTCCAAATCTGGATTGGATTTACATGAGACACCTGTTACGTTCATCACTCCATTGCAGCACACTGATGCCTTCTACAAGACTGGGTTATATCAAATACAAACTTCATGCTTGAAGGTGAGCCAATCAGCGTGGGCAGCTGTATAAGTTCCGGCGGATTGACCTGAGATGGGATTACTTCTCGAATCAGGAAATCCCGGGTATCTTTTGCCAACCTCGATACATATGGGGCTGACGCGACGTCAGTTTGTCTATCGAGGGAAGAGTTTATGTTGCAGCAGTGTCATCCATACTACTTTAAGGATCAGAGACGTGGCCCCTACGCACAGAGCACATACGGAAGATGTCGTATTTGACCATCGTTGTCTCTGAAGCATTGGTCGGGTCTGGTGGGAACATCGGATTAGTAATGAGGAGATACGCCAGATGGTCCCAGGAAGAAAGATCTCTTCCGCGATAGATGAAATGCTTCATGAGTTACGCTTGTTAGGACATGTACTTCGCATGCCAGAAGACGCTCTGCCTCGCAGAGCTCTTTCCTCCCAGCTCTGTGCTGAGTAGAAGCGACCGACAGGTGCACAGCGTGTGACCTGGAGACGAAGTATGAAAATATTAACCAGTAGACTTGAACGCCACGAAAACCTCCACCTAACTGGATGGGGACCTCGGAACTCACCAATGGTTAGTGGCACTGACAGCAATGGCCTAACTGCGCAGTCACTGGCACTCGTGCATCAAAGCTATCGCCTTCAATGCGTAGCTACCCAGTTCCCTGACCAACTAACATGGCATCGTCTCCAAGGGTTGGTTGTATGTCCCATGCTCTAACATTTCGGTGATCGGAACTGTAGCAACTAGAAACAATGTGCCTATGGTAAACGGTTTGCAGCTGATAAATTGATTGATCGATTTGGTATGAAGCCATGGACTTAAAACGGATTCCTTTCCCCCCTTATGGGCCTCCACGATCTCGCCTCACATCTCCTTTCGGATATATATATATATATATATTATTTGCTTGAATAGCCCATTTTCATCCTGCATCTTGTTCAAATTTTGTCATTCTTTTACAACGGCTCAATGATCAGACAGAGACTCATCCGTTGGTTCAATTGGATATCCGTCTGGGTCAGTTTAGTTCGAGATAGTTCAGTGGTTAAGGTGCTGACTGGAAGGTCCGTCGTTCGAACAAAAAACACTGCATCTCGACTGCTCCCGTGTGTTCTTGGCTAACCTGGCAATATCTCAGCCCTCGAGTTTCGTTCGCGTGGTATGGAAGCTAGACACCGAAAAGGTGCTACAATTGAACTATCCACTTCATCGAATAGCTCAACGACCATTATATCATCCCTCCACAAGAGGTGGCGCACTTGATTAATGGAAACAAAGTGACCATACCGATTCGCTTTGAGTGCTAACAAATAAGAAGTTTGAGCCAACAACAGCGATGAGTAACTCGCCACACAGGCTACGGAACTTACTCGACTCAGCATCTCCATTGACCGGAGGATGAACAATGGGTGTAGCATCCCAGTTACTCGTAACTAGGCTCCGTTGGGTAGGTTCGGCAGTTAGGAAATCAAGGTCTGTAGGCTCGGGCGGTTCTAGAGGAGTATAATATTCTGGACTGCACTGGCTGTTTGGGAGGGCTGAATCGGAAAAGAGAGAAATACGAAGGGGTTTCAAAAACGTTGTAAGTTCAATTAGTTTCAAATTTGGACTGGATTTACATGACATGTCTCTTTCCCCATTTCACAGTGATAAGGTCAACGGCGAAACTGAACAGGAATGAGCCTCGTACAAAGGAGTTAACGGCTAGTTCTGGAGAAAAGGGTACTACACTTGATCTGATAGGTAGGTTCGTTGTGGGCAGCGCAAAACCAATGAGCGAGGTTATAAAGCTGGTTGGGTTTTGAAGTGAACAGACAACTAATCAGCCAAACATCCTACAAATAACGTGTTAAATTATAGTTGGGAGTCGTCTAAGTCTTACAATAATTCAAAGGTGACGCGGTAACCGAGATGTTAACCAACTTCACCTTTTTTGGGGCCGCAAAACAAAGACACACTCATTGATGGTTGCCTATGAAACAGATGGGGCATACTCAGCAGAACTTGTCTGGGCACGCTAGCGAAGATTGCCCAAAGTGGCTCGTCCAGGGAGGTACGGACGGCTACACATCGACACGGATCACGTCGCTGATCGGAACACTGCATGTTGGCTTGTTCACCAGGTGTCACAAAACTGGTCTAAGGCAGCCAGATTACGTAATCTAAGGCTGCCGAGACCATTGCCATCTGACTCTTCACACCGGAGCGTTGTGCACAGGAGAGATGTAATCAGAATACCTGAATGTCCGTCCTTCGTCTGAAGATAGCACATACCAAGCGATATCTCCCATATAATCCTGAAAATTGGCTACGTTAGATGGACTTTGCGCGGACTAACACGCAGAGATTCCCACTCCCCATCTCCCAATTCAGTTTTACCGTAGGTGGTTCGCTCATTACCTCAGATTTTATAGGTACTTTGTACCGTTGCTCCAACACACGACAGAATGTGAGGGCTGGCCAACACAGCTTTCCCTGGACCAAGTACAACACCACGTCTGTACTCACGTCTGTGAGTGAACATCCTATAGTCGTTTCGACCCCTGAAGCACGACGAGCAGGCAAGGAATAGTGACAGAAGTGGTCCGGTTGAACATCATTAAATGTGTGAACTCAGGTGAAGTCTGACATATACTAGCAAAAAATCAACAGTTTTGGCTTACGAGTATTTTAAGCAGGTAATGTAATTATGCTCTGGGTTCATGCCGAACTTAGAATGGAAATTCAAGGTGTTAAAATACGGGTAAAATTCGTTTCGTTTATAACGCTTGGTCACACCGACTAAAAAACTTTCGGTGGACATTCGAAAGAGGCTGTGTTCAAAGTCTCGCATATAGAGATTAGGAAAAATGAGGGATGTTGGAGATCCCATCATTGGATCTACTTCTTAAAAGTACATAACTGAATTGGAAACAAGGCAAGTGACGTTTAAGTGTACTCTGACGCCCTCTACCATCTCGTCTGAGGAGAGGTGCGTTGGTCTTTGCAGCCTTGTGTCCACCAGTAACAACCAGCTTGATGCTTCCCGCTTTGGGTACATACGAGTTGACATTAAAATTAACGAGAACTTCATCGGGTTCCAGCGTACCTTACATGGCAAAATCATATGAATCATGGGTGTATGCAAGACATAAGGATGCATGCCACAAATCTGGCTAGCTCATGTGGTGATGAACCTACGCTATCTACCCTGGGCCTTGTATCGACACCTGCCTTGTAATATTAGAAAGCCTGTAAAGTCATGATAGGTTTGTACATTTAGCGTTCAAGCATACTGATCGCCCTATCCCAGATGGTTTGTCGCCAACCTTAATTGCCTTCCCTGTACATTATTGATGTTAATTCTTCTGTAAGGCCTATCAAGTTTGACATCAGCTTTGTGATTACGACGCAACCCAAAGCTCCTTGTTCAGCTGGCGCGACACGTGCAATCCCTATCTGTTGGAGCTGCAGGAAGTTCGGAACTTACAGGGGCGAGAGATAGGCGAGGATACGAGAGTGCAAGTTGGAAGAATGGTGCTGATCATATCAATGGAGGCACTGCTGGACGGCGTTGAAGAACAAGCTAGGCTTATGAGTGATGCCACAGGTAAAGAAACAGATGGCCAGGCAGAAGATGATGGATTCGATGGAATGGATTGCTGCGAAGATGGTGTGATGGAGGATGGAGAACGGTGCAAGACATCCCTGTCTCCTTGATTCGCAGTTTCACTTGGTTCACTGAATTCCTGTAAAGACAACAAAGCGACATATATTATTCGCTTTTCGGAATCTGTACTCGGATAGAATTTCTTTGCGAAACTTGGCATTACTAGCAGCATAACGATAGGTTTCTACGAGCTGGTTGCAAAAAGTAACAACATCAGATAAGTCAACAATCAGGAAGGTACCCTAAAAGTGTGTGCCGACTAAGGTCCATATATATATATATATATATATACATATATATAGTTTGGTTGTCGGGAGTTCATGAATTTGCGAGCAGTACTGTTCGGGTCCTGGCGCAATACCTCCGATTATCTGTTGATAGTTTAGGAAGATATTGAGACTGTGGTGAACTG
>NW_008751760.1:182766-185115 GCF_000715545.1 Opisthorchis viverrini
ATATAGAATTGCGGCTTATGCGTTCCCCCCACCAAAATAAGACTACGGTACTATGAAATTTAGTTTGAAGTGGATCAATTCTGAGACCAAATCACACGTTCCAACAAAGATGACTCTAGCTGTTCCCTAGGAATGACTTTCCCTCCCAGCGAAGACCGAAACCGGTGTTCCGGTTTTCCCGTATACCAATGCACCGCAGAAAAATAAGCATGTTTCCAACGTGGTTGTGTTCTCCAGACAATTTTCGGGTAGGACGAATCTTCAACACTACCCTATTGAGGACATCTTTCTCCAAAAGCAGTTTACCGCTCTGAAGGACGCACAGTAGAATTCTCCGACATCTGCGATTAACTAGATAGAACGAAGTCCATTTTCGCGAGTTACTGAGATCTAGAAATCGGATGATGTATAAACCAACCAAATATGAGCATCCACAGTGCACTTTCGTCCCAGACATGAGAATTTCCGGGTCTTCGCGTACTCTAGTGGCTCTGCTCATACTTATCATTCTTTAAACCCCAAAGTACGACAGTCAAACGACCCAGTTAATCTGTAACGCATTAACAGTAGGACAGCGGTTGCTAAAAACATGTTAAAAAAGCCTAGTGATGTAGATGGTCCACATCCATATCCTTAGATGACCATGTCCTTCAAATGCTCCACACGTAGTCCTGCTTTGTGGTGCTGCTGGCATCCACAGTGATTGTACATCTATGTCATGGTTTGTGGTCCCACTGGCTTGTTTACTCCCATGAGTGTCCTGTGTGTAACACGCTCGGGATGAAGTATCCAAAACCCATCCCAGTGGTTCATTTTGCATGACAAAGATCAATCACTGGACAATACGTAACAACAGCGCAATTGACTTTCTCATTTCCAAATGATTATCCCTGCTCTTGGAATGATACTTCCTTCGCCTGCATCATCATCATCATCAAAGACAGCATTCAATCACTGTACGTAACAACAGCGCAATTGACTTTCTCATTTCCAAATGATTATCCCTGCTCTTGGAATGATACTTCCTTCGCCTGCATTGCATCCATCATCAAAGACAGCAACATCAGTGTTGGCACTGATGCTTCACTGCCGTACAACCATAAGGTTCGTCTAGTTATATATATAATTGTATTAAAAGCCCTAAAGTGAAGAGAAGAGAAAAACAGTGGGTGAGGGAGGGGACCTAGTGCTGGCCTATGTCAAGCATACTGAGGTGCCTACACCTCCAACCGCTCAATCAGACAATCTGGAGAGAAACTGACAGCACGAACGCCACTGACATCGATTAGCCGCCATTTCTTGCAACGTCTCCAGCCAAGCACAGATGGGGTCACGGGGACCCCATCCTGGAAGGCGTACAACACCAACAACACCCAAACTCTTCGTGATCTCTTTCACGCCTTTTTGCCAAGTCATGTGCTGTCCACCTCGCGGTTTGCGCCATCCTTAAGGAGGCACGGAGAACAACACTCGTCTTGGTAGACGATGTTTTGGCATGCGTAGCACATGACCGAGCCATCGTAGTCGATGATGCTGGATGTTTTCCCGGATTGAGGTGCCTGCAGCACAACCAAATACCCGTTTTCTAATCGCCTCGTTGCTGATACGCTGACGCCATCCACAACCAGCCACGCTTCTGAGGCATCGGTGGTCGAAAACCTGAAGACGCCTCACATCATCTACCCGAAGAGGCCATGTCTCGCACCCATACAACAACACAGCCCTTACTGTAGCCTGGTACACACGACCCTTAAGATCCAGTGAGATGCCTGTTTGACGCCAAAAGTGACGCAAATTAGCAAACGTGATTCGAGCCTTTGAGATTCTTGCACCGACTTCATCAGACACACTTCCGTCAGAGCTAATACAACTACCGAGGTACGTAAAGTTTTCCACAATCTCCAGTGGTTCTCCTTGAACTGTAAGGGATATGTTCGCAGATGGCACGTTCTGAAGCAGGACTTTGCACTTCGAAGGTGCAAGGCGCATGCCAAATGATGGTATGATGGCGGTCAGTTTGTTCAACAGGGCTTGTGCTTCGCTTCAAAGATGAGGGCGATGTCATCTGCGTACTCCAGATCGACAAGGCTCTCGCCAGCAACAGTTTGAACACCGGAGTTTTGAAAACCGTCCAGTGTTTGCCTCATTATTTCATCGATGACGAAGTTGAACAAGAATGGGGAGAGTGGGCATCCTTGTCTGACACCACTTTTTGTAGGAAAGCTTTTGGAGAGCTCACCACACACCCTCACCCGCCCAGAAGTATGTGAATATAGAGATCGGATTATGTTTACAAACTTCTGAGGCACACCCTGTTGAGCAAGTGTAGTTAACAGAACTGATCGATCA
>NW_008751760.1:188478-191361 GCF_000715545.1 Opisthorchis viverrini
CACCTCGCGGTTTGCGCCATCCTGAAGGAGGCACGGAGAACAACACTCGTCTCGGTAGACGGTGTTTCGGCATGCTTAGCACATGACCGAGCCACCGCAGTCGATGATGCTGGATGTTTTCTCGGATTGAGGTGCCTGCAGCACAACCAAATACCCGTTTTCTAATCGCCTCGTTACTGACACGCTGACGCCATCCGAAACCAGCCACGCTTCTGAGGTATCGGTGGTCGAAAACCTGAAGACGCCTCACATCATCTGTCCGCAGAGGCCATGTCTCGCACCCATACAACAACACAGTCCTTACTGTAGCCTGGTACACACGACCCTTAAGATCCGGTGAGATGCCTTTTTGACGCCACAAGTGACGCAAATTAGCAAACGTGATTCGATCCTTTGAGATTCTTGCAATGACTTCATCAGACACACTTCCTTCGCCTGAAGTTGAAACGGTCCCTAAGTGGCAAAATGCGCAGAGTGGAGTAAAAATATGAACAATGATATCACGCGCATGTTTGAACCAAAGTTTCAGATAAAATCCCAGTTGCACTTTGCGAGTTGGTAAATTCCTAAGGGTGTTTTACTATCTTCTACCGTCGTGCTGGTGTTCATGGGCAACCAAGGCGGGACTGTTATACTGATTACGCATTTCACTGTATTATTACGTAGGTACATAGTTATTTGTCCTTAAGATCGATAGCGTTTCTCCGACTCATAACCAAAACCTGCGAGAGGTTTTTGTTTAGGGGGAAGCGGAGGCCACAGAAACAGCTTCCTTCGATAAGAATTCACGCAGTCGACTTGAAATCTACCAGTAGTTCTGTTGTTGTTCTATGTCATGACCAAAAGAACAAGCTCCCCACAACGAGGGGTTACTACAAACAGGCTCTCACTCAGCGAAATGCATTCATCTGCATACCAAATCGGTTTACAAGGGGGACATACTTGAATACCCACTAAATCGCTCGTTTACATTGTTCTTCTTCGATTGAACCTGCTGCACCAGACTGCCCCATGCTTTAGTTGGTACAGTATTGTACCAGACGTGACACACTTGTCGCAAGGTTGCTGAAAACTTTTCGACAGCCTACGACATCATAAACGAGATTCAGCTTGGGTTCAGGTAAATCTATCGTGAAAACAAAGTGGTATGCAAATGAGTGTAGCTCGATACTTTTGTGCAATTCGGGTTCAAGTAGAACATAAGGTCGAAGGAAACCCGATAACCCAGCATGCCTTATCAGGCCAAAGAAAGGCGAAGTCGGTCGTAGGTTGTCAAGGAGATTTCGGCGACCTTATGAGTAAGCATTCACATGGTCTTGTATTGTGATCATGTTGAGTCATTTCTCTCGTTACCATGTTACTCGGTATAACCTGCGTTTCTGGAACCACCTCTTCTCTAACTCACATTACACTCTACGGTTGTCTTTCCTCCTTACAGATATTCTACTGTATTGACACGACAGCGGTACACATTAAAGGCCATGCGGTATATATGGCTCAGCTGCTGAAAAAAACTGTACTTCCTCTTGCCGTGCGGGTAGAGTTCGGTAGAGCGGAAGGTTTCCAGATGACAAAGACCGAGGTATGGTCATGAATATAACGTGGTCCATTCTGGGAATCCGGGTAGAATCGCGATTCTAATGTGTCAACGTTATCACCGTGTATAATAGCAATAGACCAGTAGTAGACATAATGGCAAGAACTGGTCAGAGGTAGGGGACTCGTAGAACAACCTTAAGTTCCTTGACACAGAGATATCAATTGCTTGTAAACTCATTGAAAGGGACGAATGTGGCCACAGTTAATAGTGTAAAAGGGACTCTATTTTCGTCTAGTTGTGGAAGGAAGACAGATGCTGGGTTTGTTGGGAGATCTTCCCGTTTTCCACAAGACGACCAAGTGGGTGATACTTATGGCTCATCTTTATATATTTGCAGAGATATTGTCACAAGAAAAAACTATTGGGCCCAAGCTAACTAAGATATCTAGTCTAATCAGCCGAAAGAGTGATAATTCATCAAGGGAAAGACGTAATATGGAAAGTACAAAGGTAAGGATGGGATACACGCAAGCGTTGTGGCCCGAAGTATCGGCGAATGAAAACGGCACGACCAACCTGCTCTAAACCAAGCGCCGTGGATGACGGACGTACGGGTTTCGGTGTGGACACAGCAAAGACGCCTGGAAGACATACGTCTGCGCCCGCGGGCTCCTCTGCACGTTCAAAAGCCGCAGATTTCGGGTCCCGTATACTGGAATCTGAACTATGTTCCGACCTGAGTAAAAGTGCATAAAACCGAAAAAAGAGTTTTCGTCTGATGCGAGATTGGTGAATCTGGATCAGAAACAAAGAATAAACTTCTGAGCTCTTTCAATCAGTGTTGCTCTCTTCTCTGAGAGCTTCTTCACTGGTGAAGTTTTAGGGAGTGATAAACCTATTCAGACAGTGAGCAGCCACATGGTAATCCGTACCCTCCAAGTACACGGATCCATCAACTGCACCATGATAAATGAGCAACTGGGTAAACGGTGCAGTCTTCGAACGGATAATGCACGAAAGCATGAGACAACTAACGGCGAACAATAAGCATTCATTAGGTAGACGGCGGTTATCGTGTGTGAAACCATAAAACTACTCCGACTTCTCAGACAGACAAGCTAGACCATGTGCAGTGGAAGAATTTGGATGGGAGAGGATACTGTGATCCTCAGAAGCGTGTAGTCCGTCAAATTTTTACCCTGGTTGTTGAAATTAAATGGGCACGGGTAACGGCTGACTGTGATAGCACAGCCGGACAAAACTCTCACCATTTCGTAGGATATCCGTTTCATAGAGATACTGAAGTGGCCAGTATACTGCATTATATATATATATATATATAT
>NW_008751760.1:196206-206265 GCF_000715545.1 Opisthorchis viverrini
TATATATTTAAACACCAGATCTAAGAGTGACCTCAGTAGGTCGCCTAAAACAGAAATGGAAAGTTGTCAAAACTGACAGATTTTTTTCTCCGTCTCTTCCTCCTAACTCTGACCTCCCACTGTCTCTCTTCGCCTCCAAGTTTACATACAGAATAGTAAATGTGATTTCTTATTTGCTGACTTAACCCTATCTTCTATATTTACGCCTCGGTTCCTTAAACATTCGGGGTTTCTGTTTTACCGGTAAGTGATCTATTTGCTGAGTTTGATTATTAGTGTGACGATGTTCATCACCAATGGAGGGGGGATAGTCAGTACGCACTCAGCTGCGACGTCTGATTCAGGCAAACTGGTGACCTGTATCACTCAAAAGTCGAACCACATAATCTTTAGATATAGAAGGGTTGGGCTATGAACTAACAAGGTTCGAAATTGTCAAAATAAACGGACCTGAACTTCAGACAATGCTGCCCCAGAATTATTGCAAGCTTTTCAAAAACTTAATAAAAAACGCTTAATTAAACGCCACGTGTTTTGCAGGAAATAACAGAAACGAGGTTAAAATCGCATGACTCAGACTCACCTAGAGGTTGTTGGGGTAGTGATTTCTTCTTGACAAAAAAGTGTCATCCTGTATGCGAGAAGATGGATCAGATGTATGAAAGGGAAACATGGATGGAGATAGCAAATAATTAGTTCTCTAGACATACAATTATTGCACAGAAACACAAGAAACCCAAAGAGAAGGAAAGCTTAGTGAAGCACACGCGGTTGCCCCATATTCCAAAGTCCACTGTCGTCATTCTGGTAAATACATAATATACGTAATCATCATCAGAGAGGGAGACATCAGTGTTGCTCCAATGATGCTCCACTGTCACACAACCACAAAGTTTAGCTGATTATATCTGAAGCCCTAGAATGAAAAAAAGAGAAAAGAGTGGATGAGGGAGGGGACCTGGTGCTGGCCTATGGCAAGTGCTCAGTCAAGCCATCTGGAAAGAAATCGACTACTTGAACGCCACTGATGTTGATCAGCCACTAATTCTTGCAATATTCATTATAACCGTTCCGCTGTTCAGTCTTTTGGTGATTGGCTTTCCTGCCAACCGAAGGAGGTACGACAGCTGGGATACTGCCAGAAGTCGAGTGCGAGGTAAAGAATCCAGATACACGGCTTGGCGCAAAAATCGAGCTGCCAAAGTATGAACATCACTGTCTTCCTGATGGACTGTAGCAGCCTGAGAATGGTAGGTCATTAAGCAGAAAATAGGAGTTAGGAGCGACTAAACTGACGCTGGGCTGACCAAGCTTAAAGGGGAGCAACCAAGACATCGGCGAAGTATCTGAAAAAACTCCATCATCAGAAGTTTACCCCCTGATATCAGTGCTTACCTCGGAGTTTAAATAGTCAAGATAACAAACGAGGTTTAAAATCGTGGGTCCCTTAGCTTCATTTGAGATAAACCGTTCTGCTGTAACAGCATTTCGGTGCCTAAACACTACACTATGACGTAAGCACGAGGGCTGAGATAATACCAGGTTGTTCAAGCCTGGACGGGAGAGTTCGAGATGCAGGGGCCGGGTTTGAACCACGGACATTCCGGTCGGTAAATTCGCGGAAACCGAATCCTGGTTGTTGAAATGATGAATTACATACTATTCTCCAAAGCAGATGGGGAGGGGGGCAACATATATGTTGCAAGCTGTTCACCTTTCGGCTAATTTGACCCATCTGAGTAAACAGTGTGACCGGAAAAGGGAATGAACGTTCACGAGGGAATCCAGTGAGCTTAGCCGAGTTTTTGAAAACAGTTTTGTTTGCTGTGTTTGACAAACAAAGCCGCATAAAAAAGCCAACGGTTCTGGGTGGTGACCAGGTCACAAAATTGCCGAAGTCTCAAAAAAAGGCAATAGTATGGCCTGCCTGGGAGACGTGTCATCTAATCAGCAAATCCTGGTTCCGCGTCAATGACGGAGAACTCCATGAAGTTTATCACATAACGTACAACCTATTCTGGAATACGTTTAGGCATCCCATCAAAAAAGAAACCAGCAGTTCCTAATCGCGTGTTTCACTGCGAATTCAGGTGAGCTGATAAAGAAAGTCTGCGGTAGAGTTCAAAGAATTGTCCCAAGGGTTGTGGAGACCGGCCATGGTTGAGTAGCTCGAAATGTGCGGTTCCAGGAAGCCAATGATTATAGTGAAATGTTGGTTCCCTATTTGATGTTTGTGGAAGCCTTCTGCCTGAAAGATGTACCAATCACACCAGAAAAGTTGGGCTTTCTGCGACAAATCCATCAGGATAACCTGTGATGATCAGTTCAAATAAAACTTAACTCCCAAGTCACATTGGTGATGACACAAAACCCTCGACGGACAACTTGAAACTTGGCTCAGTAAGGTTAAAGGCCTCACAGAACCAGTTACTATCCACGTGGTCTAGGAAGTACACTGCTGAGACCAACAGTGAACAGCCAGTAGTATGAATGTGGCAGGCAGTCGCGCACTTAGACTTCAAATATCCAAGTCATTTCCGTAGGCGAACTGATCTAAACGACAGCACCATCAAGTTGACCAGGACGAAGCTTCGAACTGAATTTCGGAGCATTGCTCTTGAGAAGGTACGTATTATACAGCAAGTACAAAAGATGAATGGTGTTCAACCCAAGAGTACATAATGCATCAAAAGGTGCGAATTCCTTGCACCCTGGGAGATCCACTTTCGTAGGTATGTCGGAAGGTACTGTAACTACACTTTTCACACGCATGAGTGAACCTGGAACAATTCAATTAACAGGAAGCCGGGGTATCCCAGAGTTACAAGGACCCTGAACAAGTAGATGTTGGGAACCGAGGTGACTATCTTGAACCGATCCTTGTTTTAAAAGTAACTCGTCCGGGAATTCTTTTGGAAGACGGTGGACTTTTCGGTTCCTAGGCACATATAAATATCCCCAAATACCCTTCATGCGAAGTCATTTGTTCGACATCCAGAGAGAACAGGACCAGGACACTTCAATCCTGGGAGTTTGATTTCGTTGTGAAATTTGACTCAGGTTCGGATTGGCCAATGTATATCCCACTATGTATTTTCGCAGTGTATGTCATGCTCACTGCTGAAAGCTAGCTGTCAGACACATCAAAGCAATCTGGATAGGGATTGACAACATGAACGCCATCGACATCGATTAACAGCCATATTTTGCAGCGACTCCAACCAGGCGCAGTGGGGATAACATTGGAATTGCATTAAGCATGACGACAGCACTCAACACTCGACTGGTCTATGATTGACAACAGGCTTTGTGCTACACCATTGAACGGTGCACACAGAGCATATAGCACAGGTAGAAGACGGACCACTTTGAGTAAGGCTACATAAGTTGCAACCAGGTGCAACGCTGGTGATGAGAAAAACTCCAGCAGCAACGCCCCGGAACTATTGACATATTTAGTACATTTCGAAACCAACCGGGGAACGATCACCCAGACAGAGTCGGTACAGATGACAGTAAACTGCGTGGCCAGAAGTCTGCAAGAATTCAACGTAACGACAGGAGTAAGAGATCAATTCAGCTTCATTCTGGTACCGTTTGTTTGTACGTCAATGTGTAAACAGCGCAGCAACTCCGGTTCACTGATCCCCAAGCAACAACGGATTGGTCACAAACTTGTGATGTGATGCACAAACCTAACGACGAAATATTGGAGTACATATTTTCTGGACAATACGTGCAAAGTGCGATACCAGTATAAAGCTGCTGAGTTCACTCTTAAGGCCTTGCAAAGTTTACAAATAAGATAGTATACGATCAGAAAATGCTTTTTTTTAACGTGTTTCCGAAGAATCATTGTCTTCAGTGATGGGCTGGTCTACGACAAAACCCCTCAAAGAGCCCAACGAAACTGAATGGCATGTCGGTACCCCTATCCTTTCAGCAACAGAAATTTAGCGCGAGGTATCATCCTTCCAACGGCACAGGGTACCCGAGACGAATCGCTTGAACCTTTGAATTTTCAAAGAGGATGCTGAAGCGTTGCCGAAAGTTGATACTGTGGAAAATTTGGGACAAAGTGCTGACGCAGTCGAACTTTCTGACCATGATACCAACCTTTAAAAAGGACGCAACCTCGTGCTAAGACCATTGGGACCCTAGCATTCAATTTTGCGCAGGTTGATCGATCATTAAGGAAGGCATTGGTGAGAATCGAATTGATTTAACTAAGCTCGAGGACGAATCTACCGTATCTTCAACTTGATGAGTTCTTGAAGTATCGCTCTTTCGGATGTTCATCGTTGCTCGCTTTACCTCATCTAAAGGCTGCGGACTCTGTCGATTATCAAAAAATATGGCGGTGTCTGGTGACCAAAGGCATTCTTTCCAACTTTTATATGTTGCAATTTTCGGCCGCTTTAGATAACTACCGATTCAGCAGCAACTAAGTGACAACGTCATCGCCTCTAATGCTTGACTATATTTTCCCAGCTTTTCCCGTGTTCTGGTGGCTGAAACTGCAGCATCTGAAGCAAACGTGCCATTGATACATGATTTACAGCTGATAACCCTTGACGGTGTGAATATATGATTCACAAAACCCTTTCTTGGTTGGAATCCTGCCTGCAGTCCCCGGGTCATACCTTCAAACGCTCGAGTAATAACAGGCAAAATGAGTGGTGGAATGGATCTGATTACAGCAGGTATCAAGCTAATTCCTTCCTCAATATAGTGCATACCAGCTAACTCACTCTTTCATAGTAATAACACCTAATAATCTCTTAAGGTTGATGTTTGCTGTGTCCATGAAACATAGATACATGACTAAAGCGTAGTCATGAATCTTAAAGCACCAAGGACGGACTCAGCTCTTTGATAGTTTACACACTGGTGACCTAGGGGTGATGGCCCACTAGACACATGGTACGGAAGTGACACTCAGTGCAAGGTCAAGACGCACTTTATTGGACTCCAGTGAACAACCGTATTTCCGCCGTTGGGTTATGCAACTGGAACAAGCCCAGTGTCATCCGGTATAAAATCCGGCGAAGTTTATGGTGGCAGCTCATGCTCCAACGGAGTGTATAGCTAATACCGAGAATTTTTCTGTTCATATTTATCCGGGTTCACCCGTAAAGCAAGAAAAACTGACGTTTTCATTATTGTCAGCGGTATGAATGTCGAAGCCGGTAGTCTGGAATCAGACCAGGTTGTAGAATAGAAAATGAATACTCGCCACACTGATAGCGAACACTTCTGCTGTGCGCTGGCCATCGAGCATTTCCAGCACAAACGTTCGAACCATTTAACCTGGTGACCACGAAGTGCAAATCAACCGTGGAAATAATTGGACGATGTGGTTATCAGCCACCATTCAAGGCTGCCGCTCCTTCTGAATTACACAACTTGACTCCGAGGACGACACAGCGAGAGCACGTTTGCTAATTTGCTTTTCACTAGTCTATCCAGTCATCACTATCGTCAACCGTAAGAGGCAAGTGGTTACAGATGCCACACTTTCGTTTGCTGATGATCTGAGGAGATAGGGGTGAGTGACGATCCGTTGGAATCGGTGAGTAGCTCAGACACGCCAATTTGNTTCGGAGAGTCTCTGTATAACCCCAACCATCCGAAAGTCTGAGAATACAAATAACTTATTAAGTTCACAAGCTTTCAGGGCAGTGCTTGATGGACAAGCGCGTAAAGGAGGACAGACCGATCAATTGAGTCGAATGCGTTTTGGAAATCCAGGAGTACTAAAAGTGTGGATTGTCTGTTTGTATGACGTTGTTCTAGCACCTGACGGAGTGCGAAGATTTGGTCAATGTATCCCCTACCAAGTCATCAAGCCGGTTGTCAGTGTTTCACAAGCTGCGATTGGGCAAGGAAAAGAAAGTGGCGCCAACAATCTCGTTAGGACCGGGGTCAAGCTTATCCCCTTGCGGTTATCACACTCATTACTAGCTCCTTTTTTGAAAACGGGCACTATCACCGACTCCCCATTTGTCTGGGACAGACCAGGCAAACGTTGGCTGAGGACTTCATCCACGTCCTTGAATAATGAGGGTGTGGGGCGATTGGGATCATAAGCTCGGTGGCACTGGGAGAAGGTATGCAGCCATAAACCTCCGAGGCCGCAGGGGGTCTTATTTTCACTGTCCAGGGATCTAATTCAAATGTTGGCTCCAGATGAGTGGCACCTGGTGGCCGAGATAGCTGTTGTTCGAAGTATTCGGTCCACCTGTCGAGGTATTCTTTTTTCATTCAAGATGGTTACTTCCTTCTGACCCTCCATGGTTTTGCTCACAGACGGTTTTCCGGGACCGTTCACACGGATCAACTGAAGTAATCTTCGGACATCCCCGGTTTTCTGGGACTCTTCCATTTCTTTAGCTTGCCGACCAGGCTACACGGATGGCGTACACGCTCACTTTTACTTGAAGTCTGATAATTCGTCGGGTCAAATTATATTCAGGACCGGCTGGGATATTTCTGCAAGATTTAGGTATTTACACTGTTCGGTTTGATATCCAGTAATTGAGCGGGCCTGGTAGCGTACCGCAAACAACTCCCAGCACTATGCAGAGGTGGCGATCTCGTTCCAGAATGGATTCACATCTGAAGGTAGAGTACCTGGAAGACTTCAGATGGCGATTCTGGTAAATTCGTCCAACATCTGGATTTGCCAGTCTGAGTCGCAGTTGCGACTTGTGCGCATCTTATGCGGTCCTGAGAAACGAAGAGGAAACAACTTCGAACAAGCGCACGGTGTAAATCCACAATTGTGTTCCAAAAAGAGGCTGTCAGCTACTGGTTCGCATAATCGGTAACTGATGACAATGTGATCAATCTGAGTTTGTAGCCGGCACGCCGTTCGAGGCTTCTTGTAGCCAGAGGGCTCAGGCTATTTCGAAAGTTATTATTGCATACAAATAGGTCGCGGCCAGCACACAGCTGAAACAGTCGTTCGCAAGTGTCCATACGCACCGAGGCCAATCAGTACTTCCTTCAGAATGGCGCAAACCGCGAAGTGGACAACGTATGACCGGGCAGAAAGGTGTGAGAGGATCAAGAGTTTGGGTGTTGTTGGTGTTACACGACTTCCAGGATGGGATGCCCGTGTCCCCGTTTGTGCTTGGATGGAGACGTTACAAGAAATGCCGGCTTGTCGATGTCGATGGAGTTCGTGCTTTCAGTTTCTTTCCAGATTGTCCTATTGAACACTTGAAACACCTCAGAATATTTGAGAAGTGGACACGTATGACCGGGCAGAAAGGTGTGAGAGGATCAAGAGTTTGGGTGTTGTTGGTGTTACACGACTTCCAGGATGGGGTGCCCGTGTCCCCGTTTGTGCTTGGCTGGAGACATTACAAGAAATGGCGGCTTGTCGATGTCGATGGAGTTCGTGCTTTCAGTTTCTTTCCAGATTGTCCTATTGAACACTTGAAACACCTCAGAATATTTGACATAAGTCAGCACTAGATTCCCTCCCTCACCTACTCCTTTACTCTTCTTTTTACTCTAGGGCTTTAAGTATAACTAGATGGGCTTCATGGTTATACGGCATTGGAGGTGTCAAAACTGATGTCGCTGTCTTTGATGATGACCACCTAGCCCAGTCTCCGATGGTCTAAGCATGCGTACAAGTGTATTCAGATCTACAACAACCGCAACGATATCTGAGCTTTTAGGTAGTCGCAACGGGCATTCAGGGCGTCATAAAACTTGTCTTTGATGGCGTCAGAGCGTAAGCAGCAATGAAAAACAGACATCTACCAACTTCTACTTCACAGTGTTCCAGACGAACCACATACAGATGACTATCAGCGGATATCAGTCAAATAAGGATCCTTCGGCCCGGTGACTTAGGACGATACCAACCTTTGAACATCCTGCTACAGCGGCTTCCGGATCATCAAGGGTGCAGCCGGAAGCAAGTGAAAGGTGACAGGACAGCTGTCTCAAAAGGTGGTGTTTCAAACTTGAATTCTTTTTTATACACGCCACACATCAAGCGAGTCCAATGTGAGGGCATTAGTATCTTGTTGTCTTGCTTGCTTCCTTGTGCGAACGTTCAAAGCAGCCAGAGAGATTGGATGTCGAGGCCTGCAGAATGATTCCGATCTGCCTGAGGATGCTAGAGTCGCACAGATGTTGCTTGAAAAATCGACACAGGGGGAACGAAGTCATCAGTACTAACTGACAGGCCTATAAGGAGAAAGTTAGTGATGGGGTGTGGGAGGAGGAAGAATTGTGAAAGAGGAAGAGGGGAGGCGTCAGTAGCAGGCTGTTTTCGCTTACCCAGGGTGTTGTTGGTGTTACACGACTTCCAGGATGGGATGCCCGTGTCCCCGTTTGTGCTTGGATGGAGACGTTACAAGAAATGCCGGCTTGTCGATGTCGATGGAGTTCGTGCTTTCAGTTTCTTTCCAGATTGTCCTATTGAACACTTGAAACACCTCAGAATATTTGACATAAGTCAGCACTAGATTCCCTCCCTCACCTACTCCTTTACTCTTCTTTTTACTCTAGGGCTTTAAGTATAACTAGATGGATGGGCTTCTTATACGGCATTGGAGGTGTCAAAACTGATGTCGCTGTCTTTGATGATGACCACCTAGCCCAGTCTCCGATGGTCTAAGCATGCGTACAAGTGTATTCAGATCTACAACAACCGCAACGATATCTGAGCTTTTAGGTAGTCGCAACGGGCATTCAGGGCGTCATAAAACTTGTCTTTGATGGCGTCAGAGCGTAAGCAGCAATGAAAAACAGACATCTACCAACTTCTACTTCACAGTGTTCCAGACGAACCACATACAGATGACTATCAGCGGATATCAGTCAAATAAGGATCCTTCGGCCCGGTGACTTAGGACGATACCAACCTTTGAACATCCTGCTACAGCGGCTTCCGGATCATCAAGGGTGCAGCCGGAAGCAAGTGAAAGGTGACAGGACAGCTGTCTCAAAAGGTGGTGTTTCAAACTTGAATTCTTTTTTATACACGCCACACATCAAGCGAGTCCAATGTGAGGGCATTAGTATCTTGTTGTCTTGCTTGCTTCCTTGTGCGAACGTTCAAAGCAGCCAGAGAGATTGGATGTCGAGGCCTGCAGAATGATTCCGATCTGCCTGAGGATGCTAGAGTCGCACAGATGTTGCTTGAAAAATCGACACAGGGGGAACGAAGTCATCAGTACTAACTGACAGGCCTATAAGGAGAAAGTTAGTGATGGGGTGTGGGAGGAGGAAGAATTGTGAAAGAGGAAGAGGGGAGGCGTCAGTAGCAGGCTGTTTTCGCTTACCCACTCTGTTTTATGCAGCAAGTAAGGCTGATGGTACCGAGCGACGACCGACATGGCATATGATTATTTTTATGTGAGTAATTCACGATTGTTCATGGGCAGAGCATGCAGAGGACGATTAAGGCATGGGCACAAGGCAGTTTTGGTGGGAAATGCAAGTGCGTTTTCGTTTTACAAACCAAGTCATCAAGCATGTTCCAAATCCCAATCTGGAGGGCCAGGAGACCGTATTGGGCAGACCTTCAACCATTGACCAATCTGGTATAAGACTCCAGTAGTAGTGCCGCACCTCCCAGTATAGCACGAATTTACTGTCCGGACAGTTCGTGGTTCGAAACAGACCATCATCATCATCGACAGCATGACATGACTGTTCAACACCGATGCTTCACTGCCGTACAACCATGACTTATTTGAAAGCCTTATTGTAAAGAAAAGAATAAAGGTGGATGGAGGAGGGACTTAGTACTAGCTTAACACAATCATTCCGAGGTGCCTACAGCTCCAGACATTCACTTAGGCAATCTGGACAGAAACTGACAACAAGAACGCCAATGACATCGGTTGGCAGCCATATCTTGTAGTGTCTCCAACCAGGCACAGTGAGGATAACGCAGTCCCCACCCTGGAAGGCGAGTAGCACCGACAGCACCCAAGCGTTTCGTGATCTCCTTCATACTCCTCTGCCAAGTCAAGGGTTGGCCACCTCTCTGTTTACGCATGGAAAACAGCACTCTCTTCGGCAAACGAT
>NW_008751760.1:206698-255947 GCF_000715545.1 Opisthorchis viverrini
ACACTTTGTGGGTGCAAAGTGCATACCAAAGGACGGGATGACTTTGGTCAGTTCATCCAAGAATACTTGCGCCTTTTCCTCCTCTTCGAACATGAGAACGATGTCGTCTGCATATTCCAGATCGACAAGGTTTTCTTCACTGTCTATTTGAACACCAGGGTTTTGGAGACCCTCCAGCGTTCGTCTCATTATTTCGTCGATCACAAAGTTAAAAAGGAATGGAGAAAGTGAGCATCACTGACGGATACCGCTTTGTGTGCGGAAGCCTTTGGAGAGCTCTCCGTACACTCTCACACGTCCGGAAGTCTGAGAATACAAAGAACGTATTATGTTTACAAACTTCCGGGGCATTCCTTGGTGGGCAAGCGTCTCAAGAAGAACAGACCGATCAACCGAGTCGAATGCGCCTCGGAAATCCAGGAATACTAGAATTGTGGGTCGCTTACATGTATGGCGTTGTTCTAGCACCTGACGCAGTGTGAAGATTTGGTCAACACAACCCCTATTAGGCCGGAATCCCGCTTGCTGCTCTCGGGTCAGTATCTCACGAGCCAGCGTAAGGCGACGAAGCACAATTGAGGCCAACAGTCTCGTTATAACCAGGGTCAAGCTGATCCCCCTGTGGTTACCACACTCACTACGCGCCCCCTTTTTTGAAAATGGGCACTATCACCGATCCTCCCCAGTTGTCTGGGACAGACTCCTTTTCCCAAATGCAAGCAAACAGATCGGACAAGCACTGACTGAAGACTTCACCCCCGTCTTTAAACAGTGCGGGTGGAAGGTTATCCGAACCAGACCTCTGCCTCACGACTTCACCTGCCTAGGCTTTCGCGACCTGGCGGTATCCCAGCCCTCGTGCTTCCTTCTGGTGTCATGCCAGTTAAGCACCGAAAGAGTGCTACAGCTAAGTGATTTTTTCTAGTCTCTTTGTGCGGAGACTGGATGCATCGTGCCGTTGGACTCGCGACTGGGTCACGTCCGCCAATGTCTAAGAGCTTACGTCTCGGCGTCGACATCAGGGTAGACAGCAGAGACCACGGCAATTGAGTGTGCTGGCAATGACCTTCATACTTCGCTATCAAGTCATCGTGTAGCTCCACAGGATCGTTTCAATGCTCCACGTGGTTATGCGAAAAGGGCTCTTCGAGAAAGTTGGTCAAATGGCATACGGAGCACGTGGCCAAGCCAGGGTAACCTGTAGAAAGTGGTAAGTTCACCTATAATGTGAGATTTCTTCTTCCGAAAACGGTTCGACGCGCTTCAGGATTACTGATCTGATGTTCCCATCAAATTCAAGCAATGTCCTCAAGACACCAGCCGAACAATCAGAGCTTTGGATGTCATCAACGCGCAGCGGCCGGAGTGCAAAACGTTGCAAACTCAACCCTTGACAGATAAGCTGCACCACAAGTGAGGTAGGTTGACATGAGCTAATCGGGTCTTCTTAGTCCCGTTCGATTTTTTCACCCAGAATAAAAATTCAAATCGTTCAATTGTAGCACCCGTTCGACGCTTAGTTGCCACGCCAATTGGCGGCACAAGGGCTGGGACACTACCAGGTTACTCAAGGCTAGACAGGAGCAATCGAGATACTGAGGTTGGGTTCGAACCACGGACTTTCCGGTCCGTAAGCTGGCGTTTTAACCATTGCATTACTTAGAACTCTTTTTCACCGCACAAACTACGTATCGAAACTCAGCGGTTCCAGCCTCTACAGCTTTGTCCTCCGGGGATAAGGAGACTTAAGAAATGAAGGCCATGCGTTGGAGGCAATGGTCCAATAGGTTCGTTGACGTTGAACGAGTAAGATGTCGGGCGTAGCTTACCCACTCCGCAGTGTGCAACCAGTAGGGTGGCCCAGATGAAGGCACCGCAAGACGAATAATGTGGCACAAAGTCAATTATAACTGAGCGTTTCATGGTTGTACGTGGTCTGGGATATGCCAGGGTGCCCAGGCCTGAACGGCTGAGGTGGTCAACCAAGGTATCAGCTAAAAAAACCTAACTGTAGCGCAGCGATACTTGGTGTAAAACGACCCAAGTAGTCTCCATGCTTAAGGAGCAAGTCACCACACTTACCGCAGTCCCCGTCTAGAGGGCCAGTTAGACTCGAAATCACGGGATCGAAACTACATCTTCAGCAAACTTAACTGGGTTACGGAGGTGCACCAATCTGCATACCGCCGAAAGGTTCATCCCTTCATGACAGTGTAGCAGTAGTTGGGTCGGATAGGACCAGGATGACTAGAATGTCAGAGACTATATTGGGTGAAGTCAGTTGTCACTTTGGGTGCAGGTATAATCTCCGGAGCTGAGAATTTCCAGAGACTGCAAACATAAGGGAATAAAAAATTATGAAGGAAGTCAAGATGGTTGTGTTAGTAAGCAACCTTCTTTTGTATCTATGACGGTTAGTCGTACTGGCAAGCTAAAGCAGTTAACGGCATGGATGACCAAGTTATTATAGGATTTGGAAGCAGAGGGTAGAGCCGCGACGTAACCTGCAGGTAACCCAATGTAAATTGAAGCTATCTAACTCCATCTCCGTCTCTTGGCTCCCCATCATGTCTAGCCACGTTGTAGGATCGAATCGATATCAAGTATAGACCGCAATTATGGAGTATGGTACATTCAAATGGTCCGGGGGCAGATGTAAGATGTACGTTGGCAGTGTCAGCAGCCGTACGCACGAAATTGTGCTGGATACTGATTTCTAGATTTCATTCCTCAGTTACGGTGTAGAAGTCGTGTGGGTCTAAGTTGTTCAGGCGGCACACAGAATGCCGTATGGTGGCACTCAAGGTTCTTCCTAGCTGAGTGTCAGCCGGTTCTTTTGTCACCAAATGTGGGCTGTTAAAGGGTCACTCTGAAAAGCTTTTTGGACGGATAGCTCTCCAGAGCTTACAGCCGTCGGCGTTTGCCACGTGGAGCCGATGAGTGTAAACACGTCCATTGTGTGTAGCAGAAGGAGGATGGGACTATTCAATGGGTCCTGGGGGCACCCTACAAGGGTTGACCGCGATTCTGACATGCCCCCACTCATGTGATCAGTTATGCTGGATTGTCAGCATCGTCATCAGAAACAGAACCGTCAAAGTCGAAGCTTTACTGTGGTTCAACCACAAAGTTTGGCTAATAATGTTTGAAGCTCTAGAATGAAAAGAAGACGAGTGGGTGAGGGGGTGACCTGGTGCCTGCCAAGCATTCTGATGTGCTTACACCTCCAAGCGCTCAAACAAACAATTTGGAAAGAAACTAACAGCACAAACGCTACTGCCGACGATCAGCCGCCATTTCTAGCCATCCAAGCACAGGAGGGGTCACGGGGATCCCATCACGTAAGGCGCACAACACCAACACTCAAACTCTTCGTACTCTCTTTCACGTCCTTTTGCCAAGTCATATGATATCTACCTCGCGGTTTGTGCCATTCTGAAGGAGATACAGAGAGCAACAGTTGTGTCGGTAGACAATTTTTCGGGATGTGTAGCACATGACTGGGCCACAATAGTTGATGGTGCTGGATGTCTTCCGCGACTGAAGTACCTGGTGTACAATTAAATACCCGTTTTCTAATCACATGGTTACCAATCCGTGGACCCCATTCGAAACCAGTGACGATTGAAGTATCTGCGGTAAAATGAGAGCGCCCTACACAATCCGTCCAGAGGTCACGTCTCACAGCCATACAACAAAACAGTCCTTACTGTAGCGCGGTACACTCGACCATTAGGACCCAATGATATGCCTTTTTGATGGCACGAGTGACGTTCATCAGCAAACGTCATTTGAGTCTTCGATATTCTTTTACTGACTTCATCACACACATTTCCGTCAGCGCTAATACAACTACCGAGGTATGTGAAATTCGCCACAACCTCGTGATCCTCCTTGAATTGCAAGGCATGTGTTCAGGGTCTGTACGTTCCGAAACATTAATTTGCACTTTGAAGGTGCTAGTCACGTATGGCAGTGAAGCATCAGTGCTGAACACTGATGTTATGCTGTCGATGATGATGAGTCACGTACCAGAAGATGGTATGACGGCGGTCAGCGTAACCAACATGACTTGTGCTTCACCTGCCTAGGTGTCGCAGGTAGCGTTAGATCAAGGCAGCCGCTGGCACCATGCTTAGCAAGTGTATGCAACAGGAAGCGGTGCGACACTCCGTCAAATACGTCGAAAGGGCGAGGAAGCCTATATGCACATCGACACCAGCGTCCGTTCACGGCAGCTGTTTAGGGTGAGCATCTTGGATAAGATATCATGTCTGAATCAATGTGCCGAGAGGTGGTCTGTTATGACAAATTCCATACCACCTGGGAAATAGCTCAGTGATTAAGACACCAACTTAGTGACCAGAAGGTCCGTGGTTCGAACCCATCCTCAACTCTTCGACTACTCCTCTCAAGGCTTGAAAAACCTGGAAATATCCCAGCCCCATGCTTTCTTCGGATAGCTGAAATCTAGACATCAAAAGGGTGTAACGGCTGAACGGTTATTACTGTTACTTTTGAGGGCTAATAGGAGGGTATTGTAGTAGTTGGTCCATCGAAACAATCGTCACCTATATAAATCATTTTCCACCTATCCGGAGGCGCAAATGTATAGTGGACTCCGGTAGAGCGTACTTAGCGATCCAGTGGGGGACGATTGAAGCTGTGGGTGAACGGGTGCCTGGGGAAGGCAGCGCTTTGACGTTAGATGGAACTGTTGCCAACGTCCCCAATGAGGTTTTGGCGCTTAATATAAAACGAAGACAGACAATTTATCCATAGTAAGCGACAGACCAAAACGATTGGCAAATTCTATTGAAACTCACACATATGGCATCAATGAGAACGGTGATTCCCTTGCATGGAACTCTTTCAATACGGCGAACAAATTGACCACAAGAATGAAATCGCCCTTAATCTTAGCCAAAACCTCTCAGGTAATCTGCATACCTGTGGTCCATCACGCTCCACATCATAATCGATTATTCTTACCAACCAATAGCACTCATGGTTGAATCGGAACCGGTTACTAGATCAAATTTGGTTGTTCCAGGAATAAAAATCAGAAACCTGCAGTGAAGTCTTGAAGAGATTTGTGTATCCGGCAGGGTAGTCTTAATCCAAACACTCCCGTCGTATGTCACGACATCCTAAAATTAGGTCATAATGAGGAGTATATTTTAATTACTCCAGATGGGTCGGGGGAAACGCAGTAAACCGCAAACGGCTCTTCGGTGTGCTTGACGGCATCGCAGGGATCGATCTTCAGACGGCATGCTGCGTATATAAATGGGTAAACTTTTGCGAGTTGTGAAGCGATCCTCCTATCCTTGAACTCTCGGGACCAATGTTTTTTCGAGCGGCCAACGTCTGGGCAAGCTAATAAATCAAGCATTGCGCTTCTATCAGACTCGAAGGTTTGCGCACACAAGGTCATTCAGCGGCTTGGAAAATACGTTCATTAGGTTCAATTGGTTCACCCGTTCATCAGAAGTAGGAGGCATGTAGAGGCAGATCGGTTAATACCACATCCGTGTATGTAGACTGAAATAAACCGGTTAGTCTCCATCGTCCCAGCCACTGTTTTCATGGTTTAGGGTAACGCACTTAAGTACACACATGCATGAGATAATCGTTGTGGCGTAACCTTGAATACGGGATGGCACACGAAATGCAGGCATTTTGACCAAAGACGAGATTGTGACAGTGGTATGCTGTATGGATATGGGTTAAAAAATAACGAGAGGAGAAAAAAGCGAAAGGAGAAATCAGCATGACATCTTTGCCCAAACACCTGGGGTGCACCACAAGCCCTACGACGACGTTTGCAATACAATGGAGGACCAATCTTTCTGAGGTTAGAAAAATGCAGAATTTGGATTTGGAAGGGGTAAAATCCAGTGGGAAAATAGCCCTCATTGAGGAGTGGCACAAAAGAAGCTCCCTAAAAATATTTGAGAAGGGTGAGTTAATGGGGTAAAATGGCAGCTTTAGAATTGCACTCAACTGAGATACAGCTACTCATGAAAATAAATTTCGGAACACGTAAGAAATAGTCTGCACTACTGTTCGAGAAAGGCTTGTTTTGCGGTTGTGTTATAAATTTCTGAAATGCAGCGTTTACCCATTTGCTGTCCGAGCAGAGACAGTCGCAATCCTAGCCCATTCCAACCATACCACCGCTTTTAGCGCTGAGAGTTTTTGCCGCTTTGTGCGCCGAAACAACTGTGCAGTTACAAATTCATTCAACCAAATTTCAACAGAGGTATGGAGAATCGTATTTTTTCCGGAGTGAGTATGTGCACTGAGAGATATCTTTTGATGTTGAAGGTTTCCTCGTACACTGGGCGGTTTTGGAGAAAACTGAACACGGCCGACAACGATCGACCCGGAAAAGCCTTGAATATGTCCTCAACTAAAAGGTCGTGGCATGAAAGATAGCTCGCATCATCCTGCCATTCCGTCATAAAAGGGCTCTGCTGTTTTGTATGTTTCAAAAAACTCTGGGGGATGTTCTGTGAATCCGACGAGAGCAATACTACCTTAACAGTACCTCGCCATGATTTTAGAGGGTTGTCGCCGGCCGGGAGGGACGCAATGTGATGATGCGATGATCGTGAGTATGAGGATAAGTTGTAGAATAGGCAAATAATTGCAGTGCTTCGAAAATCTTTGGTAGCATGGGAAAAGAAAGAATAGTAGTGGCGAGGAACCAAGCGCAATTTTCGTCGAACCATAGGTTACATTTGTTCAATCGCATACTGAAAGAGTCACGCCTACCCCAAATCTGACCACCTCACTGACCAGACGGTATGGATGTGATGGAGAAGCGTTGGTAGACCTTATATCAAAGCGAAGTTGACAAAATATCTACTACCATGTAAGATTAAACGAAAATTTGCCACAAGGGACAGTGTGTCACGAACCAAAGTGGATAGGCAGGGTAGAAATGAATCATTAGGGATAAAGTCAGTGACTTTACACATACATGCACCGATTGATTAGCGCATCTTTCAGTGCCGCGTGAGGTAGCTTGTGTAATGAGTACATAGGTACAGTAGAACCTACGGCTTTCTAGTACGCATTCCTCTGTAGAAATGGACCAGTGCTATTCTGGCCCTTGCAAGGGTGGCTTGCCTATATGCGTTAAAGTTAAAACCGCTGGATTTCGTCGCCACCAACATAGCCTATAAGAGGAAACTCAGTATTTTCTCGGCCAGCAGGTTCACTCTGACGTTCAGGCGGGCCTACATACTCAGCCATATCACTTTCGTTAATTTCTATATAGGCTTCATTCTCGGACTACCCGTGAAAGGAAGGAGGCCTTAGCTGCGGAGTTGTCTATTAGAGAAACACCAGCTGAACAGTTACAGACTATTCGACAGGGGAGGGAAACTTTCATATGCATCATGTCTGCACAAACTGAATATCCATCTTCCCCCTGAACGCGTCTACTTGAACTTTCCTGGATATTCACCGACTGTTACTCAAGTGCAAGCAAATGCGACTTCACAAATTCCGCAATAGATCTTACTTTTCAAGGGACGCGAATCCGATTTACGAGCAAACACGCTACTCGCATGCCCAAGCAGATATGACCTCTTTTTATCCAGGGCTCAGATGATCGCCAGACATTCCTTTCCAGTTGTCGAGTACTTCCGTTCAGCGTTAGTCAAGACACGACTGACACATTCGATAACTACATTCCTGTGTTTTAGGACTGCGCCGATACCGCGATCACTAGCGTCCGTTGCAACAATGAACATCTCTCCTGCACTGAGCAGTTTGAGAGTCGGTTGCCGATCTAACGCACGCGCTTAAACACGCTCGAAAGCCTCATATGCTTCTCCGGTCCATTCGAATTTCCGATTATGCCCGAGCAAGTCGTACATTGGCGCAGCTATCGTGTTGAACTCCTTAAAAACCGGCTGTAGTATGCTGCTTGTCCAAAAAACTGCCGTAGAGACCGTTTTGTACTGGGAACAGCACAATCCTCGGTTCTTGCCAATTTTTCTGGCAGTAGGCTTACTTCCCCGTGACCCACTTTATGCTCCAGCAGTGTCACCGAACTCCGAAGGAGCTGTGTCTTGGCTCCATTTATCCGCAGACCAGCCTCTCGGATCCACTTGACTACAGCCTTCAAGTGAACTGCGTGCTCTTGTTCCAAATTGCCAATATTTGGAACGCAATCCGAGCACAGTGGAATATCTGGAATGCTGTAGGGCATAAAAAATCTCTGCAACCGAATGCACAGCTACAACCCGATTAACGGTCGGTCATTCAAGCGCCGGAAATCCTCGCAAGACTTGTATTTTCTTTTCGCCTTATTTAAAATTGCAACCGGGGAGTTGTACGCACCATTGGTTTCTTCGATTGTGCCATTCTTCAACATCTCTCGAGTCTGTTTATGGACCTCCTCCTGTAAATGGAGCGGCAACGGATGGGGGTCGTAAGGTCGAAAGCGCTCTGACGACGGGGGAATTTCGTGTTCGGTTTACGGGCAGAAGCCAAACGGATCCTCATCGCCCGTTTGGTATATTCC
Organism: Opisthorchis viverrini; assembly: GCF_000715545.1. NCBI lineage: Eukaryota > Metazoa > Platyhelminthes > Trematoda > Opisthorchiida > Opisthorchiidae > Opisthorchis > Opisthorchis viverrini. The sequence goes on from NW_008751760.1 coordinate 215,241, forward strand.
TCGACCACGGACCGTGCTGACGGTACGTACAGGGCGGAAGTTTTCGGAAAAGCAGCTCACTTACGGCAGCGCCTGAGTACCCTTCAAGCTTGATTGCGCCACACCTTGTCACCAGCTTTCCTTGCTTTAGGTCAACCACGGAATCTGTGCTCCTGGAAAAGTCTGCCCACAATACTGTCAGCTCTATGTCTGGGCTGATCAGTAACGCGCGCTGCACGGCCTTGTCGTATAGGCGTACTGAGTGCATTGACAATCCGTCAATTTCCGGTCGATATCCACTCACCATCCTCACAGCGAGTGCGCACGGTGTGCGTTCAGCTTGGTTCCCTTTTTGCCTCAGCGATACGCCTGCTCCTGTATCAATCAAACATAACTCCCTCCTCCCGTCTATCTCGATGAGGGCTTGTACGGTGGCCTGTGTCACTGCGCTACTCGCAACCAACTGAGAAAAGAGAAGTAATGCAAATATTTATTATATATACAGATGGTCAGAAAAGGGGGCACTGATTTTTCTAATGGCCAGGCCTGCCACACTTGTAGAACTGATCCGTTTGAGCGCACATCCGCAATTCCGTCTGTTCCGCTAGTTGGTCCACATTGTAGTCCATCCACTGTTGAACCACTTTTGTTCTCCGGCGGCTGCAACGCGACCGGTGGTGCCTCGGCCAAATCCCTTGCCAGATGAACCAGCTCCTCCACACTCAACTGGTCAGTTGCTCTCGCCATCCGCAAGTATACACTAAGCGCCGGCTGCACACTGCCGATGAACTGGTCGGACAGCAAATGGTGGTGTGAAACTTCTGCCAGTCCCGGCAAAACGCGATCCAACGACTGCTGCAGACTGGCGGGGAACACGGCGGGTAAGATCCAGGTCCCATCCCGGCCGTCTTGAACCGAGTCATATCCTCCTGGCGTTCGGCTGGCTTGTCGAACTCCGGTGCGAGAGCCTCCTTGGGTGGGCTTCTTCGAGGGCTCCTTCTGGCCGCATCCAGAGCCGCCTTTGCCCGGCCTCTGAGGGGGGACTTCAGCGCCGCCGACTTATTCCGGTCAGTATCTAGTCCAGCAGTCTCCACAACTTCCTCAATGTCCTACATGAAGGTTCGAACATCCCACAGGATCTCCATCCTTATCCTGGTCACGGCACCAAATGAAAGCAAGAAGGCCATCGCTGCAGTGTTGTTTATTAGAGAAACACCGACTGAACAGCTACAGACTATTCAACAGGAGAGCAAAACTTTCATATGCGTCTCGTTTGCACAGACTGAATATCAATCTTCTGCTTGAACGCAACTTCCTGATCTTTCCTGGATCTTCATTGACTGTTACTTAAGTGCAAGCAAATGCGACTTCACATAGTCCACAATAGATCTTACTGTTCAAGGGACGCGAATCCGATTTACGAGCAAAGACACCACTCGTGTGCCACATCAGTATTATCCACCGGTACTCCTGTATGCAGTGGAGCTTTTCCAAATTTTTTACTTTCAGAATACAGTTCCAGAGACTCTCAGAGATTTTTCTGGAGGGTTTAACAGTCCTACTGGATCGTCTACAAAAGGTTGAAGTATGAGGGAACTACTGTCCATTATGTACAACTGTACGCATCTACAGATTCTCGCAAGCTCCGTTTTATGTTACAAAGAGTTTTCTATCATAAAAATTCTCCACTCGGTAAGATTGAGTGCCGCAATTTGGTGGGCACTGGTTCGACTGCTTTCTGGGATTCTACTAGCGGATTTCATTCAAATCTCAGTTGTCCAAATATCCTTTTGTTTCACCTTAAAAATCCAGCAATTCGGAATGGCACCAGAGTTTGTTAACAAGTCGTGGTGATTCGTATTCCATATTGTTGCCTCACCATGCCATTTGTCAAAATCCGTGTCATTGTCTTGAGTGAGACGGACGCGAGTAGGATTACGCTGTGATTAGACGCTGCACCTAGTCTCTGCGCTGCTACAATAGCCGCTGTCTATTCGCCCAAACTACCACATACATTGTTACAGATTTCACTGATGGCTTGATGCGGTGCGAACAGATGATTTCAGCTTACTCGAGGGCGGTCTGATCTGTGAGGATTCTCTGGGTTGTGAGTACGATATCTCACGTGTTCTTTCTCAGACTTTGGAAGGCGCACGAGTAGGACGTCCTTTGTCCCCAACAGTAATTTGCCGAAGAATGCTCAGTAAGCTATCGAATGTAATCACGTGTGCATGAAAAGTATGATCATCCCAGACCCGAAGTCTCCAAAGTGCTATCTGAGAGAGGATCTTGTCTGAACCACACTAAACTAGACTTTGGAATCACAACTCACTCCACGATAGGAGTCACAAGTTTGTAGCGGACTGGGACCTTATCAGCGTGTTCGAACAAATCAACAAGGAAAGTAACCCAATACAAAATCACAAAATCACAATAAAAAAAGAATGAGTAGTCGAATGGGGATTCACGAATGTGCAGATCCAATAGTCCACTACACCGATCCGAACGCAGTAGCCGGCTGTGAAATGAAATATTCACTCTTCGAAATTTCCCACGGATGCTTAACGCGTGAGTGGTATATTCCACGATAGGAAAATTATTCACGGTTAAAAAATGTCACGGGGATTTATTGTGACGTTCAACAGTTGACACAAACACAGAGATCTGGTCCCACTGGTTCAGTAGTCACCAAACAGTTCAAAGGGGCGTAAATACACCCGTTCAGCAAGAAGTCAGCAGGTCGCACCGGAAAATTGTGTATTCGTAACATTAAAACAAACGTCTTGATAAAATATGTACGACAGCTACAGAGTGTAGTTTAAGTTCAAGAAAATGGTAAATATGTGACAATGGTTACAGACATTACAAGTTTCTGCACACCTTTGCTGTATTCTACAGGAATTCTACATTTTGGTCCTACATTTCACTTGGCCCTTATCATCACTGAGTATAAACGGACTGACAAGGCCTACCGTCTGTTGTCCTATCATTCTACCATTTGATCACTGCTCGAGTGTCTGTTTGTGCACTTATAACGTAACTGATCATTGGCTACCCAGTATTTCATGAAAGTTAAGCCCTAAGTCCTGCTGTTGCCTGCCTTCGGCTCAAGAATCTTAAGCCATAACCGACATCATCAGCAGTTCGTGAACTGCAGGATTGAATGGCGTGAATTTTACTTTCGGTTGTCCTACAGCATCACATAAAGGGAACCTCGGGATGACATCCCACGTGGTCGGTTAGGACCAACTAACATTTGACTCCAGAAATCCGATCCAAAACTGCACGTTTTTGATAAAGGAGCATCACACCAATTATCAGTGGCAAGTTTTTTCAACAGGCTTTTTTGTGTTTTGTGCATAGAAAATTTACTGGCCAAGCCAATGACTGAAAATTGTCAGCGAAACCTGAGAAAGCGTATCTTTCGCTTGTATTTATTCGCCCAGAAATGTGCTCCAACTAACAACTCGTTTTCCCGCTCGGATTAATGCCTTCACAAGATTTGATGACCAGGCCCTATAGCTATGTCCTTCAAGTGTAGAAAAACAAGCATTTCGAGGCGGAAATATAAATGTGTTGCAATCTAGTTGGGCGATGTTCGGCATGCGATTCATGCACAAGCCAGCATTCTGATTGGTTAGTTATGCACAAGCCAGGAAGCGCCCGCGTTCAAATTGCAATTGCGCTCAAGCCTAGAAAATTAACGAGTTAAATGATTGAAGCGCATAAACCAAGGAAAGATGGACTGTCAGTGCAAGCGAGAAGATAGCGTGGAACAATTTTAATAGTTTATTGCAGGATACCTCTGCTTCTCCGCGTGAAATACCTGACATAGGACGTTTATAAGATAAAAAATCTTAACATCACAGAATGTATCCGCGAACCTTAATGTATCCATCGAAATGCCTTTTTTCACACAATTTTTTCTGACCACATCATTTCTTCCACTTAAAGCTTGGGAGGAACTCGACATTTGTGTCTTCGGAAATCTTGATACAAACTTAACTATAGTCATGGAAATGTAACCATATTCAAGTCCTCGCATTCGGAAAGTTAGGTTGCTTTCATCTTGGTGAATTTTATTTTAGTGCTATATATGACTCAGCGAAAACAGCAGCATCCTATGAAGTAACATGCTAACCAGGGAAGGTGTCGAGCAAAGTCGCCCGGACTTGAACCGCGAACCATGAGGGCCGCTCCCAACCTTATCCCGCTCGGCCACCAACCCACTAGCGGCCCTCGGTTGAGCAGCTGAGCCTCGTATGCAGTGGTTGTATGTTTCGGTATGGATCACGTGACTAGGCCCAGCCAGTCATTTGCTTCAGTTTGGCTTGTGCATGAATCGACTCCCACGATGTTTCATTCGTAGCCTATACAACCCAGTTGAGCGAGATGCTTCCTTGCACCTGTAGGGATGGGAAAATGAATCTTGAGAATAGTGAGGAAGTGTGCCAAATAGAGAAATTTTTGAGCGGCTCACCATATAAGATCCTGGTGGAAATAAGATCACCTTGGTGGAAAAGCAGGAAACGTAAGACTGTAATGCATATACAAGTTCTTTAATGGCTACCTGGTGGCAAGGTTGAAACGGCTATGTGTGCTGGATGGTCTCATAAGTGTTGGTTTGTCGGGACACTAAGGGGGTTGAAATTGGTTTAATAGGTGGAAGCGTGGGGCAACAGCCAAGAAATCGTAGAATCTGTTCATTTTCTATTGATGAACGCAACCAAAAAAGAACAAAACAGTTCTGATCACTTCCGACAGTGAGTGCAGTGGAATAGTATGTCACTTCTCAACTCTCATCAGACGTTTTGATGTTCCATGTAATGCTTAACCAATCCAGAATTTTTGAGGGGGGGAGGGGTTCCCCGAAATGACAATTGCTCTCCAACAGGGAAACATCAGTTGACATACAGCCGGGGTTGATTGATACTGTCCAAAATAAGGGCGTACCTCAGTGTTTATCGCATGATAAACAACAAACAAAAAGAAATGGGTCCGAACTAAACCGCATTCTTAAGACTGATCAATCTACCACACAGATCGTATATATAATGACCAGTGGATGTGATGAAATATATGCGAATTTGGGAACCAGTGTCTCCCCCAACAGGTAGCGGAGCATTTTTTCCATCGACCAATAAAGGATGAATCACATGTGCGATCATCAGAAACTGTGTAATTAATATCTAAAACTTGTAGTGGTTAACGGTCCTATGGAGTCTCTAGTGAACAGAGCAAATTACTAATGTAAGCCAGATACAAAGTCACAAGGAGAAAAATACAAGTAAATCTTGTCTCACAGTTCAAAATAGGAGATTCCGCAGATTTGTATTCCGTTGAACTACCACACCAAGAATAGTTCTATCTTCCTGGTATCGCAGATCTCCGGTGATCGAAATATTATTCCACAAGCGTGAATATATTGGTCCAGTGTTTATAGCTGAAATGTTCGTTCACGTTTAGTGTTAGCAGCGGTCAAATATAGCAGACCGGCGGTCACAACAACAGTCACTCAGCAAAAGTCTCAAAGTCACGTTGGTGCCAACAAGCGGGCGGAAGCGGTTGTATTTCAGCAAAACAAACTTTTGTACAGCGATGTGACTGATGATGATGGGCCAAAAGGAGATGATACCGAGCATGAAAAAGGGCAGTTTGCAAGTGCTACAAACTCTTAGCCAGTAAAACCGAATCAGTTCGAAGATGGATGATTAACATTCATCCTACTGTTGTCCTGTTGTTAAGTTTCTTGGTACACGCCTTACTCCGGTGAAAAAATGCATTTTTGCAACATTCATCAGAAATGTACTAACGACATCTTTGCAAAACTATCTTTTTTTCACAAAAACTGGTCGACCAGCTGCTTGCAGTGATTATTGTGGCAAGCTGTTTGTCCAATTAACAAAGGACTAACACTGTTGATATGGACGTAAATAGCATTCATAAAATAAATTTCTCACGAACCTCTGATACATCTCATCCGACATTTAGCATTGATGGTCATCTCCTTCAGTAAATTTAAGCCATCCTTCCCTTTCTGGAACCCGACATGGATCTCCTCTTGGTACTTTTTTGCCGAGAATCTTCAATAACATATATCATCCTCTTAGCGAATATACACTCACTTGCAAACTAATTTGGTTTTTTTCGGGAGACTCACCTGGAACCCAGCTGAATCTCTCGTTTATGATGTTCTCAGTAGTACATTACAAAGATATAAAATCCACTCTGTTCAACGTTTCTGATAGTAACCCACTGACGCATACTATCCATGTTCGGTATGTACAATACGACATTGACTTAGCCGATTGTATATCCACCTGTGTCTCGGACACAAATGCCGCCAATCATCGATGCCAGTGGTTGGTCCCGAGTGACCTTCGTGTTCATCCTTTGGTGTATGCGCTTGCTAGCACTGTACTTTGCGTATATACATGCCATTCTAGCACACTGAAACCAAACGCAGACTCTGTGACTGGAGCGCAGTAAATTGGGATTCAGTGGGTGATTATCGTATATTTTCTCCCCTTCGCATTCATTGAGTGGCTATTTCAGTCAAAAATTCCTTTAAGGAGTGTCGACATCTTCATGACTACTTGACTTCAGGGAGTTGTCTCGCGTGAGTTTGTCTCCAAGCTTTGTCGGTGTATACCCAGAGTCTTGTAGAGCATGGCAGTGCATCCAAAGGGATAACTACTTTCGTTCCTATTTGTACTACTCTTGAAGCGACTGGCGTTTTATGCTTTGAGCGTCCCTGAGTTTGGATACACACAAGCCGGAACAGCGTAGCGGAAGATGTTTTGCGATTGATAAATCAACTCAGACCACCCTCCATTTCAGATGGCATAATATTAATAATCGTTGTTAATCACTGTACAGCACTCCTTTCATCCTTCAGCGCATTCCGTTCCAAAGTTCCCGGATATTTGTCGAGAAATGGCCGCCACTCTTAATGTATAAACTTCATACTTTCGAGTAATATTCTTACTAGGGTGGTACGTGCAAATAGTGGATAGGAACCAGACCAAGCAAACTTTAATTTTTCTGACCTTCTATGGGCCGAAGGTGGTACTTCAAATAGTGGATAGGAACCAGACCAAGCAAACTTTAATTTTTCTGACCTTCTATGGGCCGAAATTTGCTTGTCACGCACTTTTTTCCCATAATCGAACTTGCCTAAACTGCTCATGTCTCAAAGAAGGAAAAGACGACTAATTTGTGGAGACTTGTGAACATTTTATGTCGATCAGGTGACCTTACGCCACTGCTTGGTTATCCACTTAGTCCATATCACTTCGCAGCGTCTTTTTGTTCAATGCAGTCGTAAAGTTCATAACCCGTCTAAATTCAAACCGTTGAGTGTGACAGTTCAGACCAGGAGTAGTTTTAGGGGATGGCCGCTTACATATATATAGCCCCAATCTGGTGAGTGGCTATTGGGTCAAATGTTGTGGCAGGGAGTTAAAGCCTTCCATCCCCAGAATCAAGTGCCATCTACCTTGTTCTTCACCGCTCTTGGTTAGCCTTATTAGGGCTGTTATCACCGGTAATAAGTGCTGTAAACTAAGTCTCAAGTCCCTCCCCTGAGTGGTCAACCACAGCCTATTTATTCCGAAAGATGAATATGTAGCGGACTAGGACCTTATCAGCGTGTTCGGATAGATTAACTAACAAAGAATCGTAAATATGACAACGGATTACAGACACTACAAATACACGAATGTCATGCCTCCCGTCAGCTTAAGTTCCAAAGGTGATAGTACATATTATCCACACTGTGGGCCATTTTTTAGCAGAGTCAGCGAATAAATGTTTGGCAGAACTTTAATGGCTTCATTACCTTTTGGTGCACCAAACCAAGCTGATTTTGCCAAAACCAGGACCATATCGTTCGTGCCGTGCTAGTAAACTGCTCCAATAAAGGTTGCGCTTCCTATTGCAATTGGGAATTCACCTGTTCCTTAACAAGAACCCCTTTGTGGGTCCTTCAATGTAGATTTAACATTTCACCATCAATTCTGTTAGAAATATCAATGTTCTGCAAGTTCACCTATTAGCAGTTTTCTGTCAATTTCTCGCTTAACTCCCGGATTACCCGAGAATTACTTTGTCTACGCCGCTTTAACTCCCGTATCCTGTTTGAGGTTGCCAAAATTTTTCCACCCAACACCACACCAGGTGTTTTAGGCTATGTAGTAGAATCTTTAAAATAATGCAAAAACGTTGTGATAAAACCATTTTGGGAACCAAACCAACGCTAAACTCTCTCACCTTGCCTCATGGAGTGAATGGGTAGTGATCGCACCTTGTGACCTTTCCAAGGCCTCCACAAGGTGAGCTCTGGGGATCTGTATATTTCTCGACAGAAACAAGATAGAATCCTTCCTAATCGTTTACCTATACCCAAGTTGCTTGGTTTTCGGACAGTCATTAGGAATACATCATCTCCTCTTCCAATATATGTCTGCTTCGACTCATATTGGTGACATACCGCCTCCGATCACCCTTCAGCCTCGTGCGAGCTTTTCAGAACACCTCATCCTAGAATGCCACATGTCTGTTGAGATCATCTGTCGAGATTTCTCCAATTTCCGCACTCCATATGAGCTAGACTTCCCTCCGCTAGTTTCATGCTCAAAGCTTATTCGTTTCTCCGATTCCTCGCTTACATTACAGATGCATCCACACTTTCCAATCGGTAAACAGTATAAGACTTTGGTGTCTTCGTCTATAGGGTCGTAATACGGGCAGCCCATTTCCGTTAGCCCCATACAAATAACGCTTAGTGAATTGACATGAGAGCATTTTTACACGCCTTATCAGTCCTTTGGGATAAAGACGGGAAAAGAGTACCGGGTTGGTTGAACTTGCCAAATTCACGCTCCTGGTGATCAGAGAATGATGACGCTTATGCCATACCCCTTCCTGCCAGGTTTGATAATTTTGGTAAAGTTGTTGATTTTGCGTGATTGTGGCCAAGTAACAAAGTGTTCGTTTCAATTTTCAGAAGGTTTTTGGGTTTCCTTCAAAAAAGGGAGAGAGATCATGGGAGATTTTTTTGTGGGCCCTCCAACAAAAATTCAGACAACCGTATATTACTGGTAATCACGTAACAATTTACCGAGCAAACGTTTGAAGTTTCTTTTTACTTCACTCTACATTTCAACATTTAATGACTTTTGGTCAACAATTCACCGGGCTTTCCTTCATACTAACAAAGACAGCTGCTCACTCTTCTAAAAAAATTTAACCCTCTTAGACCTCACATGATTTTTCACAAACAATCTTCAACGGATTCCATCCAACAATGCATCCCATCAGCTTCTTGCACGTGAAGCAAAGCAAAACACATCTGGGAAGCGTTACTCACAAAAATTAAATGAATTCTGCCTGTCAAAATGACGGTGTTTGCTTGTGTGACCCTGGATTCTTTCCTACCGCAACATGGGTGCTCGTGATTTCGGAGAGATTCAACGGAGAAAACATAACGATCGCCAAGGGCCCTGGGGAAAACATTAATTCGCATATACCATTAGTAATTCCACTGGGTGATTTTAACGGATTATTATCTCCCATTCTTGTAGATTTATGGGAACAGCGTGGGGATGAAGTCATTTACTAGTTAGTGGCTGTGTGAAAAATATACTGGAGTGGTTTGGGGAATGAGTTTAGAGTAGAATCTAATCGTAATGGCTAAAAACACTGTCTTCGGTACCCCTGAATAATCATAAGTACTATGTGCCTAGAATGAAAGAAACGTCTGTGCGCTGTTTCTTCGAACGATAACGAAAAAAGATTAACTGTTATTGCCATGCACGTCCGCGGAAAAAAAATTTCGGGTGAACAGGGATTAGTTGTTGGAAATAACTAAAAAATTCTAGTGACTGAAATGTTGTATGTGATATAAAAAAAGAATGTTAACTTGACGTAAATCTAAGGTACCCTATTTAAGGGTGAAGCGAAATTCATTGCATTCTCCAAGACCGTCCAACCGTCTTCAAGTTATCAAACAGAAGGGGCCTTTTGGGGAAACAAAGGGAAAACAACCTCAGCTTGAGAATATAGGTAGGAAATCATTCAGCTTAGCACAGTTTTGGTGTCTAGCTGCCAGTGGAAGGAAGCTCGAGGGCTGGGATACTGCCAGGTTGCCCAAGCCTAGACAAGAGAAGTTGAGAGGCAGAGGTCGGTTTTGAACCACGGGCCTTCCGGTCGGTAAATTTGTGCTCTAACCACTAAGCCACAGTGGATATGATAAGTTTGCAATCTTTTGACAACCCTGGTTTCGTACTTTGTGAGCACATTCAAATTGCCCGCTTGATTGTTTCACTATTCTTCAAAATTTGAAATTTAAAACCACGTTTTAGAAGCATACTTTTGAAAATGATATCTCTCAAATACTTGATTTAGTTTATGGTTCCTCATCCTCATGGATTCGGTAATTATCCATAGATATCTTGTTTTCTTCTTCGAGTCAAGAGAGATGCGCTACCCAGATGTGTTTGTTTGCAAGAATACATTTTTATCTCCTGCTTTTCACGACCGGCTTTCAGTAGGCGTTAATTTTCAGGAAAAAAACCCACACAAAAGACTGTGCTTATATATTTTGTCCTATCGTTTATGTTTTCCATCCCTCTAGGTCTTTTAACAACGTAATGTTGGGTTGAAAACTTCAGCTCTGGAATCCACAAACCCCGCCTAACCTCGACCTTGCTGAGTGTTTGTAAATATGGTCATATAGCGATAAGCCAGGCTGAATTTATTTGCCCTCAATCGCGGCTTTTTGATACACGGCTCACTGAATTCTTCTCAGTGATGGCGACAAAACGTTTGCAAGCTTATTTTCAAATTCGACTGAGAGAATAAATGCTGCCCTATCAATAATCCCCGTAGAGATGGTGCTGTTAAACTGCTAACCTTGGACTGCGCGGATACTGTTGATAGCCCACCGAACAGCTGGCTCTCAAGGTCTTCACTATACTGCAATTATTCTCTGTTGGCCTAATTAGGGGTCGTATCCAGTTCATGGCATATAATCAGGCGGCCGCATGTTTGGGGTCGCCTGAGTTTTACGAGATGGGCACTGCAGCTGACATCCTTTCACATCTCTTTTAAAGCCTTGAGATGTCAGACTTATTTCCAACCATCTCCGGTCGTTCAAGTGGCCTTGTACAGGGTGAAAATCCAGTTTTATCCTTTGAATGTGGATATTCTTTCTGGTACCTGGTAAATTAGGGGAACATTGCACCCGCACATACCCGAGTTTGGTTGTGAAGCGTGAGATTTCCCTGGCTCTCCAGTCCGTTCAAACGGATCTGTAACTTCAGCATGCCTTCCAGTGTATTTCTGGCCTTATAAGTCGGAACTGTGATATACAACAGTAACAATTGTGCAGATGTAGTACCCTTTCGGTGCCTAACTGCCATGCCACCCGAAGGTTGCACGAGGACTGGGATACTGCCAGGTTGCCCAGGCCTAGACAGGAGAGTCGAGAGGCAGAGGTCGGGTTCGAACCACGGACCTTCCGGTCATTAAATTCGTGCTCTAACCACTTGAGTCCTCTCGCTTCTCATTGTGATAAACACTGCTCAAACGTAAGTACGGCGTTCATCGATTCACTGGTGAGTCACTATTAGGCAAATGAATAGGGCGTCATAAATTTTTGCAGAATATCTGTCTTTCGTGACTTTTTATCACCTTCTGAGCGATTACATTCACAGATGTTTCCGAATTCTCTCGGCTTTCTTAAGCACAGGAACAAAGGAAAAGATTATCAGCTTAATGAATCGGCATTTGCTGAGCCTGGAAAGAAAACAGTGCCTTAGATCATCCATCGTGATTCATTAAAACAGGATAACAGAAAGGCTCGATGTGGGGGCTAATTAACAAATCGTCCATTAATTGTTTTGTGTGCTTAAAAACCTTCAAGATGAATTACAGACCCATGATTGCGCCTACCTGAGGCCTTTCGACAAATATTTTCTTAGCATGCGTCTTGTTAAGAATACCACGTCAATTAGGCTATGAGTCACTCGAATGACATCGGTCGGTGTTACGTCACTCTGTCGAGGAAGTTGAACGGGCATGGCAGTCGGGCGTATGATAACCACTTGGATAGGACAGGGCTGATATGTTAAATCGTACAGAATGCGTTTGAAACTGTTCTGAAGTAGGAAACTGGCTGAAGTGCAGATTCCGCGATGGTTTTCACGCGATACAAGCTGGTTATGGTAAAATAGTAAAAAAACAGCAGTACGCGCCCTGACTACAGGAAAAGTATGTTTGGAAATTTTCGTATGAAGCTGGATCTTGACGACATTAAGATTCACTCATCATTCATTCATCGTTAAAATAGCAGAATGTGCAGATAGGGCGTGTTTCGTTTTGGTGATTAATTTATCAGATGGCAAAATCACTCGATGGATTTTCGTTGGCGTAGACCCCTCGTGGTGACCTTTCGAACGGCACTGGATGAGGACGGACACAAGATTCATCACAACCTTGGTGAACTTGCAAGGAGGTGGAGCAATTTACAAACGCATCAACCGCTATAATAAGGCATGTGAGGTGAAATGTAGGATGCCGTGGTGGAAGAACCCATGAGCCACTTCATTACACCGAGCTACGGTTTCTTCCGAAGTTCAGTCAGAAGCGCATTGCTTGTTTGCAAGGAATTTCCTACACTCGGAAATATATTCGAACATCCCCGTATAACATGAACGTCATCCCCCTAAATGTCGACAACTTTGTCTCGGGAAATTTGGACACCGCCTACTCTCTTCATCTACTTCTTTCTACAATATATCCTCCTATTCAAGATGCATTCGTTTGAAGATTTTAAAATGTTGTTGCGTTTTGTAATGTCTGCTTATTTTGAGTTTCCATGAGTAATCAAAATTCGTTGACTCCCTTATTCTTGAGAAGACATACGCTTCTATTCCTTTTGTAAGTCTACGCATTAAATGCTATCGTATTCAAAAACGCTAAAAACACCCATTTTAACCGCCCATTGTGTATAAGTTGCATCGATTTGTTTCGCTTACTGGAAGTTCTTTTCCGTCCAACTAGCGTTAAAGTATTTTCGTGTGGAGATTGGTTAATGGATTCTGACGATTACAAGGCTGGCTGGCTCCATCGAGACACAAGGACCATGAGGTACCAGAATATTTTCATCCAATCTAAGCTGAGCCTTAAGGTGAGCAATTATATACTATCTCATCCGACCCTCACAGGTGCCTTTGATAACATTCTCAAGCTGAACGGTCGTATCTCTGTCGCACTTCGCTTACTATGGAATATCAGCGCAAATCCTTACCCCTGAAGGCTACGCCTTGTTGGTTGGACTTGATATAAGATCTTTAGCAAGGAAAATGCGTCTCATGGGACCAGAAATTCGCTTAAAAATTTTAGAGTTTGCCAATGAGGATGGGCTGTCAGGGTGATAAACTGTGGCATGGTCGAAGTCTATAGGAAAACTGGACGATGAAGAGTTTTTGTTCCAATTTATGAGTGGACAAAATACCAGCCAATCTTTGAATTCTCCCGTTCATTCGGAGGGTCAACTAACCGGGGTGAAAATATATATGTTATTGTATCAAGAAATTTACTGGTCAAAATATCTCCTTTTTCTGTAGTTTAATGAAGGTTACAAATCTAATGAAGTTTGTCGAAACTACACCAGCCAGTCCAATGAATTTGTTCTTTACATGAAGCCGAGAATTCTTGTAAAGTCGTTTTTTCTCATTGGGAATTATCATCACGAAACCCAAAAGAGTTTTGAACTCGTCATATTACCGTTAGCGATCCGTACAATCCAACGTCCTGCCACGATTAGTAGTGTCGCAGCCGAGTGGTTAAATGTCCAACCTACTAGACGGGATGTTGCGCGTTCAAAACTCCGTTGAGTTTCATAAGGCGCGCAATGCGAATCCTTCCTAATAAGAAAAAACTACAGCCATGTAATGCTTCTCGGCTTTTCAGTACTGAATAGCTTTCAAAAATCTCTTCACATCACATACACAAACTGATACGAAGCCTCTGAGAAATCACGTAATCTCTGTCTTTTTATTGGAACTATCTGCTGTATTGATTGATAATTGGTTATGGATTCTGAACAAAGTCACCATGCATGGATCACGAGTGATAGTTTTGGGCCCCGGGGTACTGGAAGTTGACTGCTTTTGGTGAAACACAAAAGAATGACTAATTTACACCTCTTTACATTGAAGCTAGAAAAATACCACCACCGCGTATGGGAAGCGGTCTTTGATAAGCCGGTGTGGTTGTCAATCCACCTAGGATCGTTAGAAGAAACCGGGGGGTGGGTGGGGAAATCCCAACTGAACAAATGTTACAGCATCCCTCTTACACAACAATCTTAACACTAGCTCATCCACACAGACTAAGAGAAGGTTCAAATAAAGTTCAAAGGAATCATAAATGAACCGAACCAGAAGAACTAGACTCTAGGCTGGACCCAAACACATGTAGGTTTCCCCACCGATCCAACACTTGTTCAACCACCCTAACAAACTAAAATCCCTCGGCCGACACCCAATAGGGATTTAGTTGACTTAGCTGATTGGTTCTTCTCCCGCCTTAAATCTCGACCAACCTCGGAACCTAGTCACTTGGCCTGACGTAGCTTTTGTGTACAAAGCGAAACGTTGCCCAGCAATAAATCTACCGATTGTCACTGAACGTTTTCGAAAAGTTAGATTACCATTTTCAACAGACAGTTTCGGAAGCACCTATGGTGGATCGTTTTAATAGTTCTCTTTGTTTGAAGAACTACTCGACATTGAAAGGTCCCGTGTAAAACCACTCATGGTGGTGGTGATTGGTGTTGAAATATACGTGAATAGCCAGTTAAACGACTCACTGTTTCCCATCTGATTGGTGTTTTATAAACCTAAGCCTTCCGAACTATTGCTGTCTTGATGGGCAACGCTTCTTTGGGTTTGAGTACACTTTTAGTGGTCAAGCGTGTTATTCCAACAACTTGCTCACCCATCAGTTTTCTCTCTTGCCAGATAACCTATCTGCACTTCGCACAGTTTTCAACCCAGACTTACCGAAGTTAATGAGACCGATCCCAATGTCACCGGCCCTTCACCAACTATTTGCCGATGCGTTCGGTGTACCGTATTGATCGTTTCAAAACTAACGTATCGTTGCGCATCTTGAAGACTTTCGATCTGAAGTCACATGACAAAGTTTCCTGGTCTTCCAAGGCACTTGGAGCTCAACCTATCATTAGTACACATATTGCGTAGGGGATATTCATCGTTCCTAGAGATGTTCTACTTTACCGGATCTGAATAATGTGTCACACAACTCCTTGGCGGATGATTTTGACTTTGCAAACGGTTGAACTGTGTGTGAAAAGATTCGGGAGATTTGATCCGTCACGGTCGACTTGATGCGAGCTGCCATGTTTGAAATTGTATAATACCTAGCAGAAAACAAAAGCCGTCATGGGACAGAAAATCTGGGAACATTGAGGGACCTTTCTGCTCGTGGTTTTCTACGTTTACCAATATATATCATAACAATTACAATTACAATATTGACGAAGGACCGACAAACGTTCGGATTTTCGAGTACAACAATTTCGAAACAGTGGAAAGTGTGTGTGGAAACATTGTTGTCTACATCTTGTCGATTACTTTGCATGGATGTTAAAGGTCTCTGCATGTGCGAATTAGGTGCGCACCAGGGAAGATACGATGGTCTGCATTTCTAGAATCTGTTTTCTTGGGCATTTATCCGCGAAAACCAAACATAGTGCATCCTGCCGGGGGCTGGAATGCGTGGGGGTAGCAAGGCGGCATCCTGTAGTAGGATGTATGTCGTTTGTCGCTCATCCAGGAGTCACATTTGGTTACGAATGATGCTCGCCGTGTCCACAATGAAATGTTTGCAATGGGACTCTGAAGACGGGTCAGAATTTTGGAAGAGGGTTTGTGAGCTTCCTCTTCAATATAACTTATTAATTCTGACGTGATCGCCAACCGGTGACAGGCATGAGAACGACCTCGGATATACGCGTCATGATTGTGTGGATGGTGGAACTGGGGCGGTGATGGTTGTTCTCCTGTTATTACCTCAGCCCCATTTGTCATTGATTACTGTGATGCCATTTTGGTCCGTGAACAGTGATCTGCTTTTCCCACTCTTTCAGTGTCTGAAGCTCCTCAAGGTCAACATGCATTTGTCCAAACTGTTGAAAAAAACTTTAAGGAAAAGCACGTGACGTTTGCTGTTATGTTTTGTCAGCTGGTTCCACGGAAGACGCTTGTGACTCCACCTAATAACCGGGATTAAAATCTGCTTTTACTGACGATTAATGTCTTTCGTACGGCATTAAGCATTACATTCCATTTTTGTTTGGTTACTGGACTCTACCAGGTTTTCCTAATTCTTGTGCATAACCCGATTTCATATCTAAAAAATGTATTGCGAGTGACTGAACTAGCGATTGCACGTTGTTCTGGACTGCTTGCTCCTTATCGTTCTTTTGCATTTTTTCTCAGGTGTTTCTCGCTCCGTGATCTCCGTAAACAGGTTCATTATCAGCAACCTTATTGCATATATTGTATACATATATTATATGGTGTAAATGTAATGCATACTACCAATGAGACATGTGAGTAGTGTCTGGTCAGGTATGAAGGCCCCGTCTTCACATCTGTAGGAAGGATGATACGAAAATTATGGAACCGCTTTGCAGTGCTTCTTTACTGTTGTTTAAAGAATATGCATGAAAGTTCAACAGAATGCTTGAGAATGCGCACTTTTCAAATACTCTATGATTGAACCTTCGTGTCTTATTTCTGTAACTACCTTGGTCGGATTGGCTGATAAGTAATCCCACCCTGTTGGGTAGTATTTTTAGTGATAATACTGACTATGGTAGCACTGGACGAGAACAATATCCGAAAAGTTCACAGGTCAGTGTAGAACAAAAGGATTGCAAGTTGATACTGAAAAATGATCTGTCACCCGTAGTTGGCATTTAGTTTGCGGACGATTGGCTACGATACGAGGAGACATTCCCGGGTGGGGCATATAGGTGGTTCTATTTGAGTGTATATACACTTTGTAGTGCATCCACTCTTTTCAGCATAACTGGCTATCAGCAATAATCAATCAGTTGGCGGGAAATCAGACCTAAATGCAAGGTGGAACAAAAGAAAGAGACAGAATAAAATTTAAGAAGCATAATTTCCAGAATAAAGGCATTCAGCTAAACAATTAAAACGCTGATAATTCAGAATAATAACGCAACGCTTATTCTAAATCGGCCAGTCAGATTTCACACAAACACAGCCTATAAAAATCAATTATCTGAATGATGTCAAATACGACCTAGACGCTATGTAGGCGAAAATGTACTTGAAGGGGATGCTTATGCAACTTCGCGCTGACAATCTCTACGATTTTGGTGACTGTAGTTCTGCTAATTAATTTACGAGCTAGATGAAGATATCAGCCGTCATTTGAGCAGTAAACCGATGCTAGTTTTGTGAAGGTGCCGGCTACCTCCCCTCAAATGGAAGAATACCTTATGTTTACACCATTAGAGCTGTTTCCATGCACAAATATTCTTCCAACTGTTTCTCACGAATTTTTCTTCCATGGGTCCAGCAACCAACCAAGCACACACCAACCCACGCATCTATCCAAGCAACCAACCAACCAACCAACCACCAACAAACCAACCAATCTGTTAATCAAACCATATCCCTCGATCTATGTGTTGAACCATCTATCTATCTATCTATCTATCTATCTAACTACCTATCTATCTTCTATCTATCTATCTATCTATCTATCTATCTATCTATCTATCTATCTATCTATCTATCTATCTATCTATCTATCTATCTATCTATCTATCTATCTATCTATCTATCTATCTATCTATCTATCTATCTATCTATCTATCTATCTATCTATCTATCTATCTATCTATCTATCTATCTATCTATCTATCTATCTATCTATCTATCTATCTATCTATCTATCTATCTATCTATCTATCTATCTATCTATCTATCTATCTATCTATCTATCTATCTATCTATCTATCTATCTATCTATCTATCTATCTATCTATCTATCTATCTATCTATCTATCTATCTATCTATCTATCTATCTATCTATCTATCTATCTATCTATCTATCTATCTATTTTAGTCTCCGTTGAAATTACATTCATTTCCGACGATTTTTTAGCATATGCATTAGAAAATTCATTGGTGTGGCGCAGTTACTGGTATGAACTTCACTCCTTGCTTAAGATTTTTTTTCGGCCCATCACTGTCCACTCGATTATGGTGATGTTGCCAACTACAAGCCGAGTTTCCGTAAATAAAATAAACTAAGACGTGAATGCAAGCGGGTTCCAACAACACAAAAATATAGACCTGGAAATAAATGTACTTTTCTACGAAGCTGCTGAATTGTAAGGATAGAATCGAAGGTTTTTTCAACAAGTTTCAACGAAAAACACTTAAAACATTAGTGATGCTCATGCACCAGTTAGCGATGAGTTCTCTTTCGGTACTCTTCTACATTTAGTCCTATACTTTTGGAAAATTTCATCGAAAAAGGCAACCTAGATTCCAGGGGGTAGAGAAAACAGAACAAGTGCAACGCTGTAAATCCATGAATTATTCGCACACAAGTCGGAGTGATCTCACGCACTTCAACCTGGGTATCGATGTGTGCACAACTGTGCCAGCACACGCATTTGAACAAATCCCTCGACTGACCCAAGCACAGTTTAGGAATAATTTATTGTCCTCCTTGGAGCAATGACTCCCATCCAGATGGAATTTTATTGCCAATGCAGACAAACAAATGGCCGCTCTTTTCGGTTTTTCACCTCACTTCAAATAAGCGAAAGGCATATAAGTTGGCAAATTGTTCCCAACTATTTTTGACACCAAGCGGGAAAATTAGTTGGATTCATTTCGGGAATAAGCTGTTCACACCAGATGCGGTTTTCCTACAAAAAAACGTATGTGACTTAAACGATGCCCTGTCATTTGTTTTTAAAAAATTGGAATATATGGTCGATATTGCCAAGATTCGTTGGCTAATACAGGCATAGATTTCTATATCGATTCTGCAGGCATCTTTAAGTCAACGCGAACTACTATTCTGTACTCTGATGGATAATTTATCTCAAAGTTTGTGTTTACCTTTACTCTATTCGTTCATCTGGTCATGGATAATTCTGTCGCATTGTTTTTAATCTCTACACCACGTTTTGCATCCTTCGATCGTCAGGGCATGAGAGTTGGATGGGTGAGTTACACACCTGCACTTTACGACTGAGAAGTAGACACGAATTATTACGACAAATGTATTTCTCAACAGAATAACCTGGGATACTTCAGACAAGCGTTGGCATAACTGTCTCAAAGCAAACATCGTTTTATAAAACAAGCATAACTTGAATTATCGGAAGCCAATGCAATTGGAACATTATATATATATATATATATATATCGACATGTGAGAATGGCGGTTTGAGCCAGCAAACTCAGAGTGCTTCCCACTGGTCAGCGTCATGTCACCGTGTGCTGCGTCTCAGCTAATTTGCTCATTTGCATAATGGTCCCCTTTTTTCCTAGTTCTGGGAACACTCAGCAAGTATGCCCCCCTAAGATGATGCTTCCGATACTACTTTTGTGTGAAACCGAAACGCGCTACTCATTAGATCACTGGAGATCTTCTTGCATCATACTGTCTGTTTTAGTCTTCTTTGGGTTCGTCATGTAGACACACTATTTGTATTTTAATTAAAGCCTAGTTTCACGTTATCCTCGACACACTCATTCAGAGGCTACAGTGGGAGTGACCCAGTGGAATATCATTTGAACTCCGCGTTCGATATTCTTGAACTGAATGTGCTGCTCAAGTGCAGCCCTAGTTTTCAGGTGATGCGGCGTTTGAATTGAGGTAGTGTAGCTTCTTCGAGCAACACCAGTCATAGGTTCCTGAATACACTTTACCAGCTCACGGTTATGCTCTTTTTGGAGCTCATCAGTTAGACGTATTCCTTAAACTTCCATCGGTTACATTTTACGTGATTATTAAAGTTTGAGGCAAATTGCAAGATGCAATTATTTAAAAAATTGCATTAAGATTGACAAGCAGATCAAATAAATATATTAAAAGAGAGATTTGTAAGTGAGCGTGGTCCAAAAATTGAACTCTACCTGAGCGCAGGTGAACATATGAGCTCACAGTGTCTTTAGATTCATCTAAGTTCGAATTGATCCAACGGTGACGCATGAGACTCTATGTTTCTTACTGAACTCACTGAATATGGTGAGTTGTGTATTCTTCTCTGTGCTACGAGTACAACTTCAAACCGACTGCAATGACTGGGCCTTTTCAAAAGTTGAGAGGGCATGGAATAGGATAAAATGTTGTGCTGTAATATAGCGCTTCAAGATGCAAGGAACATTAAACCTGAAGAGAGTTCTATCTAGAAAGGAAGAATTCAAGTTTTGTGAGCTGATTCAAGGATATCTGCAGCTTTGTATCGGATATCATCATTAAAACCTTCAATCAGGTTCTAAAGGTATGTTTAATAACTTAGCATTGGTCCCGAACGAGTTATTCTTTCAGGATGATCAGTTAAACCGTCACTTTTGTTGCTGCAAGTTTTGGCTGAAAATATCACGTGATTGGATGCGGTTGGATGGTATTCCCTGGGTTCTAAATCTTTTCAAAAGTGGAATAACTTTTTCTGGCTTATTTTGTTTATTTTATGCAACTATTTAGCCAGCCAAATGTAGTAAAATCGGGGATCAGCGTGCTTGAATTAGTTGAACGGATTTATTTACCCATTACGCAGAATCCGTTAAAAACGAACAAAATGACACTTTGATCAAACACGCTTTCAGTTGCCAGAGCGTGTAAAACAAACTTTAGCCCAAATATTCAAGCAGGATACAAAGGTGCCAGCCTTATGGAGCCGAATTCAATCTAAAACCCTTTTGAATGCATTAGGATTTTGGCTGCGGTGTAGTCTGGTAAACAGCCCGAAGAAATATTACTCAACCTTACCCTTAGTCATCATCATTGCGCATCTCACAACACTCATCGATTTGCAACCCGTGATCTTCAAACCAATGATTGAAAACTTGACCGTCTGGCCAAGGCTGGCTGATTAGCAGTGCGATTACCTCTCAGTTAGACAGGACATAAACTCGTAGTGTTTTAGAAGCGTTGGTCTTTTTTCATCTTTCGCACACTATATATTACAGTATATAGATTCAATTACAATTATAGTCTTCCCTCGAACTCGAAAATGCCTATTTTCAAAAAGACATTGGAGCCGGTTTCAACAATTTCAGAAGTTACCTTTCCAGCTAACCAGGCACTTGAACCAATTGAACTTTACACAGAAAGATTTTCAGACTACACACGGTGCCCAGAGTCTCATGAATGCGTTTCCACAAGTACTGAATTTGTTGGTTCGTAACCTGAAAGTTTGATGAAACCAGTGAAATCTCAGGAACAACCTGCGGACTTCTACGCAGTGTTTTATTGGCGATAAAATAAAATTCAAATTTGATTTAAAAAATGAAAAAGGTCAAAAAAACAGTTACCCCGAAAACATCGGGCTGACGTTCTTAGCACAATTCACAAAGAAAAATTGACTGTGTTAATTGCAAATTTTGGCGAAAAATTGCGATTTATCCTCAATTATGGTAAACCGGTCCACTTCACGAACAAGCCGTTTGTTTTTCAATTTATGCGTTCTACTCAATCAAGTTGGCAAAGTAATAATTTGATTACGATTATTCTGACAAGTAAGAAGGCTGTCGAATTATTTCCGGGAAATGAAGTACGGGTACCCATTAAACCGACAGTCGAGTTTTCTGACAGCGTTTAGTCAGTCAGGTGAACTGGGGGAAAGAATTGGAATAAATTAGCCTTTTGGAAGCTATCATTCGACCGTTGAATTCCACTGGTTGGCTAACATAATTTAGTAAACATAAATGCGAATCTTTTGAATCGGAACTCATCACTCTAGATTCTACCAATCCTGTGTAAATTCGCTTCAATTCAAAACCCGTTGGAATTACATTAGCGGGTTAGATGAAACATTTTTTGGAAAGTAAACAAGCGTAACAGTAATTCCAATTTTAGGGTAAATAGGGTGGAACCGCCGGGTAAACGTTTTCTCAAGATTAAAAACGAAGTATGTCCACTTTTTGTAGGTTTTTTCTGTTATCTGGTTGGCTAACTCATTTCCACATGTTTTACTGCAGCTTATTATAAAAGTAAACAAAATGATAATATCTAATTTTGTTGCGATGCTTTTGAACAAACCGTGAATAAAAAAACCTCTGCCGATTCTTGAGGTTTATTCTTATCTGTTTTTTCTTGACCCCGTCTGAGTACAAAAAATTTAGCACGACTGGTTATTCTGTCATCTGCCTTCCAGTTTCAGATGAGTCACCGACAACATGGTCAGCTGCGTTATAGAAATCCAGTCATAGGCAGAATGAGGTCTGTTTCTCCATCGCAGGTTGTCGGTGGTCCAGGTTTTATAGAACATTATCGTTGTGTTTGCCAAGATGAGCAATTCGCTTGTAAACGCTTAATCACCAACCGAGTTTGCACCTTCAGTACGTGGCAATTTAACGGTAAAACGTAGCACGTTGCCGTGTATGCGTTGAGTTATGTCTTGTCTGGGCATATATATATGTCGTTTCGACGCTCGTGTGGTCGGTGAATATGATTGGTTTTTCGGATAGTCGGTTTTGTTTGGATGGTTGGTTAGCTTCTTGATTGGTTGACGATTAGGTGACCTTCGGCGTTTTCCTCGCGGCAGATGCGAACGCAAGCAGAGCACTACTGCCGATGCACCACAGCTTACTGTTGATTTCATCATTGACTGTTGCTAACCGTTTGCAATTAAGTCGTCGAACTCAACAGTGAATAACATGTTTGTAAGAGGACTCTAGAGAAAAAAGAAAACAAAAACATTTTCTCTGGAAATTACTTGTAATGCGGCATCTGCTAGCAAAAATGCACACAAAGCCAATATTATAGAGTTTTTTGTGACATGTTAGCAGTTTACGTTCGCGGTATCCTGGAAATGAATTGATCCACCTTGAATTAGTAATTTCAGTGCCCGGTGAGAACTCGTTCAACTTGCTTCTGAAAGACCTCTGTGTTTATAACCCATCGTTTTTTTGATGGTACGGTTCAGGAAAACTTCTACATTACGTCTGTATCTCATACAAACTCAAGTAAATCGCACTACTGACTCGTCTCTGGTGACACGATGGTGGAAAATTCAACTGCTCAGCGGGAGTTTATGGCTTCGACCCTTCTTGGAGTTCTTGATTTCTGACAAGAATGAAACAGCTATACAGTACTTTGTTTAAAGGACGACCAATCACCTGGAACCTAGTTGGATGCAACTCACAAGCCTCTGTTCATAAACCGTTGTGTAGATAGATTTTTGTAGAAGAATCAGTCACGTTTCAATAAGGTGAGACCCAATTTTCAACGATTCAAAATGAAATCACCTGCATAAACCAGGCCTGGATCCTTAGAAAAATTACATGTAAATGATGAAAATTGAAAAAAATTTGTCCAATATGCGACAAAGACGCCAAAAATGGCAAATACCGGGTCACTTCTAGGATGCACCATGCCATACAAAGAGTGTCAACAAAAACAGCTTGAAATTCTTTGAATTATCTTAGAAGTGTTTGTCAAACTTCTGAGATACATCTAGAATAAATTTTATATTTTCCTTGGTATGACTGCGGTGTAGGTTTAGAGTCTTCCCATGAAAACAACGACTGAAGATATGGTCGCAAACCTGACGGCCACACTCTGTTCGAGGAGCCTGTTTGCGCAGCAAGGTTCCTTCGAGTTTTGAACGAAAGTAATCACAGATTTGAGAGAAAAGCGCATTGGCGCCGCCTATAAAAATCGATATCTCAACTGTTGCACTATCAATTAAACTTACTCGCTAGCTGGGCTCCACAAAAAACGTAAAAATATTCATCTACCAGGTGTACGGTTACCAGGCACGTGACTTTACTACGACATCTCGACCAAGTGAAAATCCCAAGAAACAGGCCGGTCGAGTATTGGCCATTGAGTGGTCTATTCCAGCGGGATATTTTCGAGAAACAAGTCTGGTCAAAGACCCCCGAGAGTTATTCTGCGTCTAACGAATACGGACATTATAAATGTCTATGTTGAGAATGCGCACGTTCACTTCAGGAAGACGTAATAGCTACTCAAAACGTTTTGGAAAACTCTTTGACGTGGGGCGACCAGGTGCGACAAATTCGATTGCTCAAAAACACTATAAAAGAATGATTCAACTGGGTTCCAGGTGAGTGTACCGTCTAAACAAAATTAGTATACAAGCGTGTTCATAAATGGAACTTCGTGCAATTTATGTTGAAGGAAAATCGGGGACTGGGCTTTACTGGTGAGCAAGCCCGGTTGTGGGCTGTCGAAGCGTTTGCAAGAAACCTTAAATGTAGTGTATTATGTCAAGGCAGTGAATTATGATACCTCAAATATCGTACCAGGTGAAACATAAGGCGCCTTTGTGCAGTTACTCTAAAGTATCATGAGGAGATATTGAGTTAGGTTCAATGTGTGCAAACAAGTGTATTTCCCATATGTGTACACCACCTTAGAATTGTGAGTGGTCCGCCTCTTAATTGTTCTCAACACTGACTCCACCATGTCCTAGCGATTCACTCAGAAAGGTCTCCATTATGTTTTATGAACAGAAGTACGAACGTTGCAGCAGAAATGTGTACAGTTCAAGCTGATCCAATGGATCTAATCTCAGAGAGATTGTGACAGGATGTTACTGCCAGATAGGGTTATCAATCAAAGTACAAACATTTGTTGACCGAGTTCGGTGACAAATTGTACCCGAGGACAATAAACATGAAAACGCGTTTTTCAGCCGCAAGCCAGTTAAGTCCTCTTTGACGTTCTGAAAATGGGACAAAAGATAACTCACATTTGATTTTTAAAAAAAACCCACAGTGTTCATTTGTCTCTGAAGTAGTAGTAGGTTGAAATAAAATTTTCGCCGTTTTGTCCCGTCCAAAACGTGCTATTCTGTATTTTCCAAACGAAGTGTAACAGACAGTCCCCTTTACAAATCCGAGTTTTGGAATAGACCATTTCCGCTAAAAGTATTGTGTGGCATATTTTTACCAAACGCAACCCTTGGATCGGAATCACAAGGTTTGAAAAGTAAGATTGTCGAAACGTTGCTAGACCCATGGTTAAGAGGATCAGAGGACTGTGGCTATCGCCCCAAGGGGAGAGTAAATAAAACAGTTACTCGATCGGAGTGAACTGGCGTTATAGCTATCGGGGAATGTTGTTTGAGACGGGTTACACCATGACTATTCCGGTCTGTCTGGACTGCCAGTCGTAAGTCACGTTGGGACACGTTTGGATACCAAAGTCCGCCAAGGCAAATACAAATTTGATATCGGGAGGATGTTCCAGATCGTTTTGATGGGAAGCAAATTTATGTGCCTCAGCGGCACAAAAAAATTCCCCCAATGGTTATGCCAAGTTCACTTGTGTGTGGGATTTGAGGTTCGTGAGATTATGACTTTTTTCACTCTTTTCGGAAAACCCCTTCTCACAACGCGGTTGATAATTTTCACTCATGTTTATTAGGTAGACAGTGTTTTTATAAACAGTGAAAAGACTCAGATCCGTTTTTTAATTATTTTTCCACAGTGTTGACAACAGCGATTTACGCCCAAAAGGCAAACCTTTATAAACTGATTGGCTTCAAAAATAAAAAATCATGAGGAAGTAGTAACCGTAGCCTACTTAAACACCGTTTTTGTTTTCAGTCACCTTTTTAGACAGAAAGGCGTTGGACGAGTATTAAACCTGATTGCCGAGGTTTGTTCTGTAAACCTCCACCACATTTACTAAAATAATAGAATATATCCATATTTTTCCGAAGTTTATGTTAAAATTTTTAAGGACGTCTGTGATTTCATACTATAACATACAATAGATAGATGATGTCTATACTATGATATATAGTTTTTATGTCACCCTTCAAATCCCGGTCTAGGTATTCGGTAGACGCTTGCGTAAACGCAAGTTACTGCAGCTAAAACTTGTTTTTTGTCATTCTTATAGAATAGGAATGATATGAAAAAACACATTCACTTGTCCTTCTGTTCATCTGTTCGTTAATCCAGTCTTCGCCTTGTCTAATAATTATTTATTCATCTAGTCATTAATTCGTGTGTTCATCTACTCATTCGCTCATCAGTTCATCTGTTAAATCAGCTAGTCATTAGTTACATCATGTATCCACTTGCCACTTTGTACTTACGTATGATCCAATCGCAGTTTTTTAATTGAATGCTTTATTGTCTGCGCTATCAGAAACATGCAGAAGAATAACGCCTCACCGTTCAAGCAATATTGTCAGAAACATGCAGGAGAATAACGCCTCACCGTTCAAGCAATATCGTGTTAGGTAAGGAGGCGAGCAACTCAGCGATGATTGGCGGTTACTGCGACTCTCCAATTGGGGTACACTCAGCCACCAGAAGAGCTAATATTTCCATCCGTTGTTGCGAGTAGACAGTTTGTTTGAAAACTCCAACGAGACAGTGCCACGGTATTATGTTTTCCGAATTATTGGAGGCTCGATTTTGTTGTCTTCTACAAAAGTTGAACAGTTTGGTGTGTAGTCCTGATTCTCTTACGCTTTAGGGGGTACTGGAATCTGGAATGTTTTATGTTAACATGTGTGAGAACATGGCCAATCGTTTGAGCGCCCCGAAAAAGGAATATAGAAGCACACACACACCAACTACAAATATAGGGTGACCCGTAAAGGTTTTGAATCCAAGTGTATGAACGTTTTTTGATCAAACGACTTCAGGATCAGATGAACCTTTAGGTTTGCTATATTTCGGTTTTTACTGTTTATCAACTGTTTACTATCTCAACTTCGCTTAACCCATCAATATGAGAGTTGGGGTAAAATTTTGTAGTGATTTGTAGTGTCATATTGTGAGTATACTTGTGTAGTGTATAATAATCATAGTAATAATTTGTCATAATTTCGTCGTGGATTAAGATTATCGATCTACTATTCTTGAACGTAATCGCACTTTAAACTTGAATGGTTACACAGCGTGACATATGTGTGTTTTGGACGTGCTAAATTTTCTTCTGTCGGATTTGCGAGTAGATCGTTTTTTCTCAGTGGTGCGTGCTCAGTCATGGGGTGTCAGCGCGACAAACTACTCGTCCGATGTTCCGTAAAATATGATGTAATATTAAGAATTGTTTAAGTCCGGCAAGTGCTTTAAGGATCTGTTATCATTAAATTTGTTTGACTAAACAAAACGGTCCCATTTTGATGGTGTGAAGGTCAGTTTTCAGTAAAACAATTTTGGCGATATGAGGTTTTTCCATGACTGAAGATGCTGACGTGACTGAGTGACTTGCAACTGAGGGGTGCCACATTGCTGCAATAATCCGAATAAAGGGCGTCATTCTCACCACATCACCTGTTTTTAGTTTATTCTAGTTTTTCCTGCAATCAATCCAATTCAAACGGTTTCGTTGCTGAGAAATGATTTTGTGCCAGTTACGTCTACTGGGTCAACTTGGATATTGGAGCGTTAGGAATGGTCAGTTTTTTTCATGAACGGAGGAATATCTAACAATACGTTTGCTCTGGATTGTTTGCCCTTTGCACATCGAACGCCGACGCCTCAGATGGCGTCAGCGTGTTAGTAACAAAGTGGTTAGAAAACGTTCAAAGTGATTAGAATACGGGTATTTCGTTTTGGTGAAGATACTGGAATCGGGGAAAACATCCAGCGTCAGTGACTACGATGGCTCGGTCATGTGATACGCATGCCGAAACATCGTTTACCGAGACGAGTGTTGTTCCTCATGCTTCTTTCAGAATGTCACAAACCCTGAAGTGGAGAACGCATGGCTTGGCAGAAGGACGTGAAAGAGATCACGAAGAGCTTGGGCGTTGTTGGTGTTACACGCCTTCTAGGACATGGTCCCCGTGAGCACTAGGTCCCCTTCCTCATCCACGCTTCCTTTCTTTTCACTCTAGAGCTTTAAATATGAATCTATATATATGTACATATGTATATACATATAATTCGACTAACCTTATGGCTGCACAGCAGTAAAGTATCAGTGTCAACACTGATGTTGCTGTCCTTGTTGCTGGTAACGAACGTTATGCGGTTCACATATGCATGTATCTTAGATTATATGTGGTCTGCACTCAATAGCCCGAACTCTTAAAGCCTGTTGTCCTGTTTTGCATCAATATAGGTAGACCTGACTTCGCGGATCGCCTTTTTTCTCAATTAATGTTACTTTTTTCTGTATTGTGTTTGCTTCCAGCGACAAAAATATTTCCCATCGCATTTCAGTTGTGCAAAAAGGGGACAATGCATTTAACCGCTAAAAAATGATAATTCTTCCAGTTGTTGATCCGAACAAGATCTCGGTTTACTTGTTTTCAATAAAAATAGTTTGGCAGTGGGTTTGACATGTTGAAGAATATTGCAGTCTGCCCTCACTAATCAAATTAACAATGTATTTAGCGTTGGACAACGTTAGACATGCTTGCAGATAAACTTAGTACACATCACCATGTAGGCTCTGTTTGAAGCAGTGGGAAAAAAACAAAGTACCGGAAGAGGAAATACATGCAAACCGTATTTTCGCACCATTCCTGATAGCAGCTGTATTTGTTTGGGTTTGAATTTGGAATCCTCAGCATCAGGACATTGGAAAAAATGTATTTTTGAGGCTACTGGGTTCGAGTAGCATTAATTTCGAGCGAGTATCACCCCATAGAACTAACCTGGTGCAGTCATCTTGTTCAGGTACTCGAATAATAAGTAGTAAATCGCAAGTGGTTTATGGGACCTTATTAGTACTTAAAAGAAGTTGTTATCTGTGCGAAGGAATAAGAAGTTTGTTCAAACATAGACTGACTTACTGAGAATGAATGGCCTCAAGCTCTATTCAGCGGTTGGTCGTTGACAACCATTTGAGCATATTGCCGTGAGAGGGCTTTCTACCCCACCCCTCTCACAACGCAATTTCGTTAGGGGATGTAGCCAGGCAGTGAACTGGTGAAAGGAAGAAGGCCTTCGTTGCGGAGTTGTTCAGTTACAGACTATTCGACGGGGGAGCAAAACTTTCATTCGCATCTTGTTTGCACAAACTGAATATCCATCTTCTCCTTGAACGCGTCTTCCTGAACTTTCTTGGATATTCATTGCAAGCAAAAGCTACAAAGCGACTCTAAAAAGTCCTTAATGGGTCTCACTCTCGAAGAGACGCGAAGCAGATTTACGGGGAGCACTACTCGCGTGCCTCATAAGTAATATGCACCGGTACACCGGTAGTCCGATAGCCAATCGTTTGAGAGTAGAGAATTTCGAAAAATACCCAAAGAAGAAGAAACTAATTAGTGTTTTTTTGTGATAGAATATAAGTATTCTGGTCTTCTCCAATTATTTTTCATCATTTATGCGCATTCAGCAGCGAGAATATTTCTGTTCTGAGGAGTGGTAGCTCTCCAAAGCTACCTTAGACTTACGACCAAGATCACACTTTCCAAGTTTTACCTAATGGCTGGGATGATAGCCTCAATTTCCACCTACGTTATTCAAATGAGCTGAGTTAAACCGTTTCTTGGTGCTGCTATCGAGAACTTTTTTAAATGGCTTATCCAGCCTAACTGACCATGCATCTGGCTTTTGGTTCCATTAAGAACTCTAAAGTTTTTTAGAGCCGGTCTGATTGATGAATCACACAGATCCTGTATAATCGTTAACAGAAAACTCTGAAGCACTTTCATGTTTTTTCTGACACAGCCTGTCTAGAACTCACAAGCCGACCCCGAGTACCGCAGAACATGCGCCTCAAAAGTGTCTACAAACAAAGCGTCTGCCTCAAAGTCCCAAGGATCTCACATAGTACTGACAATCAACTCTGTGCGTGTGAAGTTGCTAAGACAAGAGAGTGCGAATTTGAACAGGCGCACCAAAATTAGAAGAGAAAGCTAATTCACTGCTAGAAAAACACGATTTTGTGTTGATTGCTTGAATGCTTCACCTTTTACTTACTCACACCAAATAAATGCGTGACGAAAGTTAAGGAGACGCTTCATTAAGCAAGCGACAACCACATCCAGCAGCAAGAGCTGTGCTTGAAAGGATGCTCCTATGACTAATACATCAGATTTCAATTAAAGTCCGATCTACTGCTAAAAACATGAAGCGTAACCGTCAATAAATAAATAAGTAAATAAATAAATAAATAAATGGATAAATAAATAAATAAAATAATTAAATGAAGCATAATTAGGTTAATAAATAGCAGAATATTTTTCTCCTGATTCTTACAAGTCACTGAATTACTGTATGTAATTAGTTTCTGCCGGAAAATTTTTTCTCTCTGATTAACCAAGTATTCTATGTAAAACTGTTCCAATGTTACTTAGCTTGTATCAAGATCTTGGCGAGCTCTACGTACTTCCAGGGACCTCGTCCGATTGTGATCAGGTATTTAAACTGAAGCAATCCTAAACCTGTTGCATGTGTCAATATACGTAATATCTGATCGGCAATGTGGCGGGAATAACCTTTCTATCCGATCACCTATCTTATTATTTCTAAAGCGACGATATTTTAAACAGTTAGCAAAATACGACGAGCACTAATGAGCCGAATAAAAACGTTAAAATCTGGGAACGTTCCGGAACAACACCCAGAAGGCAGTAGAGAACTTTTTGTACGCGGTATTCCTTCCCAAACTCCCGCTATAAAACAAGATATTTCTAATATCGGAGTGCAACATTTACCTTTGCCAGATGGCGTCACCCTCTGAAGACCAGCGACTGAAGCTCCAGTATATTCATTGTTTGCAACAACTTATCAAATTTGGACTTTTAGCGGTCTTGCAGTTCTGCAGATGAAATATTTTCGTTCGTTCTCTATGTTTTCTTCCCTTTTTATACGAGTTCTCACGACAGTTGGTTTTATCTCACCCACTCTGAAGAACAAAATATAGTTCATCAACAAAGGAAGGGGTTGGAACGAACAGCGGGGTGACAACATCACCCTGGTTGTGAACGAACTGTCGGTGGTCCAGTGTTTAGAACTAGCCGCAAACACCGTTTATTCTCTTCTGATGGCGCTAACGTAGTTTACACATCTCATAAATGAGTCTATTCTCGGATGTTTAGCGAACAGGAGTACGTGGGGAAAGAATCTGTGATATTTGACTCTTTGTGGAGACCAGTTTGATATTCGAAACCTTATCAATACTGAGAGGTTTTGACACTAATACAGGCTTCTAACAATAAGTTCAGACTGACGTCCTTTGAAAAGAATTTCCTAACATTTTCCCCCAATAAAGTGAAATCGTGAATCCATGAGTGGGAGAATCAGAAAATACATCTGAGGTATTGTATGACTTCATTGAGAACTCACAATAGGAGGTGAACTTTCGACACGATCTGGTGTGGTCTCAAAGAGATCCGAGGTACGGATTAACAAACAGGGAAACAGGGAACTCTCTGGAGTCACAAACTGGAACCCGGGAAGTGTTCACTGCAGCAACAACCAGAGTATGATAGCAGGGGAATCCAAGGTCTAATGTCACATGGCGTCGTCCAATTAGGAAAAAGAATAACAGACCCAACAGTGAAGTCATTCGACCGAACAATCAGTGGTGATCAAAGTTCAGCTTCTGCCAGTATCAATTATCGCGAAACAACCAACCCACCGGTACGCTCAACAGAACGCCCTGACAACATATTGATGAGGTCAAGTCGATTGGTGAAATAACTCTTGTGATCAGAAGAACCAGCTAACCCAACCAGCCAGCAATCCTCTGACGTGATCTCCATTTGTCTGTAAAGTTCTGTTCCAGATATCGCTTTCGTCAAGTTCCTTTTATACTGAATGAAGCAAATCAACCGACTTTTGATTCTTTCCAAATGTGTTATTTGTTTTACAGGCTTTCCTAACCAGTGGAATAGCACCACCATAGTGCTT
Source organism: Opisthorchis viverrini (assembly GCF_000715545.1). Classification (NCBI taxonomy): domain Eukaryota; kingdom Metazoa; phylum Platyhelminthes; class Trematoda; order Opisthorchiida; family Opisthorchiidae; genus Opisthorchis; species Opisthorchis viverrini. The sequence continues at coordinate 247,347 of NW_008751760.1, forward strand.
TTTCATCGAAGCATGTCTCCCAGAGGAAAGGGTTTTGCCAAGAATCAAAATCACCTTTAGATGTACATCAAACCTATGAGGACCGGATAGAAGGGCGTAATGAACCAACTTGCTCTGATCGTTGTGCGAATAAACTCAAATCAAGATAACTTATGAAGTGAGTGTTTAGGAGAATGACAGCAAATTTGGCAAATCAAGGTCTCCCGGAAAACCAGAAATAAGCGGCTTGTGATATTTAAGATATGAACATTTCACCACAAAAGGATACAAATTTATTGATTCTTCTGCTACAGACAGACAATTTGCCGATAGAATTACTGATGCCTCCTGGTCAGTGGGATAACGGAATTCACGTGGCACATTCTAGTTCATCGGCCTTTGAACTGGCAGTGTGCATTGATATATTGATTTTTAGGTCGTATTACCGGTCATGTGCACAACCGTGAACACCGAGCTTTCTGGAGTGTGCACTGACCTGGATTCGATATCAGCAAACCGGAGATTATCTGCAAAATGTCATGTGTGATATATGCAAGGAGAAGCAGAAAAGAAATCTACTAAAGGAGAATTTTTTAAGCGTTTGGCAAGTTTAAATCAGTGAGTAGTGACCCAAAAGTTGTTGCTGTCATTACCAATTTTAGCGTGGATGACAAGCTCTAAAACGTACATTAGAAATCCCGCGCAATGTTGGCCCTTGAAATTATTCCCTGCTTGAAGTTAGCACAGATTTGATGCTACTTTTAACATTGTATCAGAAAGCCCCACTGAACTACAGCGATTCATTCAGCAGTCACGGCTATGGTGATTTTCACAGCGATGACGCTAAACGCATGTTGATAGAAGACATTCATTCTGACCTTCCTTTCTTGAACGTAGCTCATGTTGCGCACTTTGAAATCAAGCATGGGCAAGTGGAAATTGTCAGTGGGTTCTCCGTTGAAGATTGTTGACCATTAGTCAGTAAAGCACATTCAATCAGGCAATATTGATTGATCGATTGATTTGGCTGAACTGTGCGTTGAAGTGATACTCTGGCTGCGTGGTGCGTCATGTCCGCAATGTACACCATAAAACGTGTGCAAATATCACGGTATGCAAGCTGCTGGAGGGGACAACTCATCACAAAGGAAATTCTGTTTCATTGAATTAGAAGTCTACACATTAATTTTGTAAGAAAATTTGCCTCCTGAGGATTTATTCGGAGGACTAGATGTTGCTGAGATTACTGTCATTGATACTGGGAAGGGACACGTGAGATTAGCTCTGAGTGATTTGTGGTGTCATAAATATCTAGCGTTTGTACACCCTTACAACCACATGTTAAGGGGTAGGAAATATAGTGCAGCATATGAAACCGAAAATTTACAGTTTGCACTCAAAGACTAAAACAAGCTTGCATCATACTGAATTTACTTTTGTGGCAGACATAACAATCATAATAGCAGGCGTCTCCCGCCTCTCACGAACCCAAAGAAAGTACGAGTAACTTACACAAAGACGGCAGTTACTCTGTACAATCTTTACTCGGGGAAAAGTGACTCCGCTTTCACCTAGATATAAGCGAACGTACAGTACTACGCAGGAAAAGCACTGCTGGATGCCATTATTGGTTACCTGATGTAAACGTTCTACGTTCCAACAGGAAGCCATAAAAAATCGAGAAGCTATTCAAAGCATGATTTAATCGGCGTTGCCATAGACTCGCTAACTCTGTTTACCCATGGCGATTTCAAATTTGCTCGGAGTCCGCTTTTTTATTTGAAAATAAATAATTGATAAAATTTTCTTTCTCAGCCGCTCGCTTTTAGTCAGTACCAAGATTTTTCGCTTGCTACATTGTTGAGGGTTGGTTTGATGAGAATTTTTTAAATTGGGATGTGATTTTTTACACAAGCGCACATGCGGCAACACATGTTCGTTTTTTTCAGTAATTACCATCATCCGGAAAACGAAAATTGACAAATAATGTATCATGATAATTAATTTGTCTAAACCACAGCACAGATGAAATATGGAAGCCTCATGTCTGCAGAAAAGCGGCCATCAAGTGAACCTTGTCTCGAGCCCAGGGTTGAATGAAAATTTGAAACATACAGTGACCAAATTCATACTGAAGAACGGTATTTAGGATTTTGTGCCACCGACGCACAAGAGGTCAAAGTCAACATTCTGAACTATTAAAGCGCATGCCTTCTTCATGCGTTACTAAAAGGATGAACTAGACCTCCTTAAAGGAAACTACCGACATGGTTGCTGAAAACGTTTCGACAGCCCTTCTTGGGGTCCATCAGGTAGGTGCAGTCTCCGAGTTTCCTTCAACTTTGCTTGAACCCAAATTGAACTGTTTTCGATGGATTGGGCTTATGGATACACAAAACAACATGTTTTTTTCCAGGATGCTTCTAATAGCGGGTTTTGTTTTTCAATGGGCGTCAAGGTTTGTGAAAACTTTGCTTCAGGATATACTAATGCTGTTTATGGGAGTTACAACAACCCCTTGTGGATAGGCTGCCAGCTGCTATTGAAACATCACATTGTCCTCTGTTGTCAGGTAAGATACACTGAGAATGTTGCAGGTGACACACTTAGACGCACTGTTTGATCAGTATACGAACAAAAGATCATGAGATAAACTAGTCTCAAAGAATTTCCTGATGGAAACGATGACCAAAGATCCTAGCAGTTCCCATGTTACAGTGACAAGATTGGCTGGGAAGTAACCTTGAGGGGAAGGTACAGACAAATTTGCAAGGTCTCTGAAAACAAATGAGTTGAGCTGGTTGGAACAACATTTACTAACTAGTTTATCTGTTTACCTAGTTATCGGCTGTGCAATGCTTAGAAAAATGGCTCAGTACGTTTTGTTTTTAAGCGTGTGTCCGCGAACAAAGCCGTCTTAATGTTCAGTGATAATTGTAAGGTTATTCTCAATGCCATATGGCAATTTACAGTGACCAACTCTGGAAATAGTAAAGGTTCCACAACTCATTAAAATTAGGTGGTTCACTAAAAATGTCTTTATTATTGAGACATCTTCCGTTTCAGGTATGAATTCGAAGGATTTCAAATAGTTCGGACTGTCGAATGTTGGACAGCGCCTTCTCTGGAAAAGTTCACTTGGCACGGCTTTGTGCGAGTTATTTCAGTAATGTGGAGTAATAGTCTGTTAACTGTTAAAAAACTGTTAGCATAAAATTCGTCTCAAAAAAGCCTTGTTCTTCATCGAGTATAATTCACTGCTCGAAACGTTGAGTACTTTTGACGCACCAGTGTCATCCACTCTATTGGAATAGAGGCGACTGAAGATAAAACGCATCTTTGAGTGGCAAATTCTGCAGAAAATTCAATCAAATATGATGAGAAGTTCTCCCTGAATATTTTGCGCGCTTTCAAATTGTAGAAAAGTGCTTTTCTTCAAGTTCAGCAAAGCGAGTTATTTAAGTTGCAGTGCACTACAGGTGCGAAGACCAATTTAAGGGCAAATTGAAGTTGACCTTGACTTTCATCGCCCTAATAACCTTCCGAAGTACCCAGTGATATCTAAGGGCGAGACGGCCGCTAGTGGTGAGAGCGCGAATTTACTGACCGGAAGGTCCGTACTTTCCGATCCGACCTCTGCCTCTCGACTTCCTCTGTCTAGGCTTGGACAACCTGGCAGTATCCCAGCCCTCGTGCAACCTTCGGATGGCATGGCAGTTAGGCACCAAAAGGGTGCTACAGCTGAACGATTCGATTTGATTTTGGGTGATATCTAAATTATTGGTTTTATGATTTTGGAAGCAGATTTATTAGGAGCTTTTTTGGATTATTCCTTACAAATCTGAGAATTGATAGTAACAAGTTAGGTTCCATATAGAGATTATCATCTTTCTTCTCTGAACCAAGAGGGCAATAGGCAATATGTGCGCAAGACTGACAGCACCCGCAAGAAAAATCATACAAACAGATTAATGAGTATAAAAACCTTCTTGATGCAGCACTGTGGTAGAGGCAACTTCAGAAATGTAAATTTGGTCTGAAGATTCAAGTAAGACCGGGGCCCGAAAAAGCAAGACTTATTTTGTTTTGGAATAAAAGACTACAATATTCATTGGTGCCTTCTAATATAGCGCCAGACGTGAGAAAATATAGGATGAAGGAAGTGAATAGTGATCAGTTAGTTACATGTGTTTTTGCATCGTTATTAATGAGTGCAGTTCACCCCCGGCTAAATCAGCTTCACAAACTTGTGTGGATAAGGGAGACCACTTGGCTCCATTTAGGCCAAGACTGTGGGATAACAAACGGTGCCGATATCTTGTTCTCGTTAAGCAGGTGTAAAAACAGACTTGGTTAGTTCACACGCCTCGAAAGTGCAACAGCGAATGGTGAACATGTGCCCAGGCAATTCTATTTGATCACCATAAATTTGTGCTGGGAAATCCGGTATGAAGGCTGTAAAGCGGACCAGCGTTTAGAGCGAGAGAATGTTAAATTTGGTGCTGTTGCGGTCTTTCTCGCCTGTTTTCATCACCTCATGTTATCGCTTAATATTTTGATCCATATATTAGGCTGTACATGAAATCCAGACTAGTAGATGCACTTACACATCTTCATAAGGTTGCTGAAAACTATTCGACTGAAACATGAGGTGGGATGTAAGTAGCATATTCAGTTGAAGAACATCATAGACGAGAGATTCAATTCAGTCTTCCGTGAAAAACAAACTGATTTGCAAATGAGCGTAGTTGTCGCACTTACATGTACTTTGCCATCCCCAAATTAATAGTTAACAAATAGTTTCATCTTTTTATATTTGTAATGCACTACTCATAAGGTTGCTGAAAATTCGTTGACAGCTCACCACCGGTTTCGTCCTTTTTGGGGCTCATCAGGTAGGCGCAGTCACCGAGTTTCTGTCAACTTTATGTTCTGGTTGAAACAGAACTGCACGAAATTGACGTATTACACTCATTTGCAAACTATTTTTTTCTGAGAGACTCACCTAGAGCCTAGGTGTTTGTGATAATTCCAGTTTCAACTCTGAGTTTTTCAAAATTCGTGTTTTTCTCCCGGACGACTTTCTTTGGATATCTATCAGGATAGCCATTTTCACAAGACACATACTTAATGAAATCGGCTGACGGCACTTTTAGAAGAGTTTTAGGGCTCACTTGCCAAGTCTTTGATCACATTACGTTTTCTTGTCAATAAGATTGCGGGTAGAATATGGGTAGATTGACTCAACTAGTTTAGCTTTCAACAGATGGGCCGGAGAATTAAGCACTCATTGCAGATTTACACATCCAGGATGAGATTGTCTTTTCGCAAGTTACAGGCAAAAAGTGGGAGAGGTTGAGACTTGTTACCACGCCATCACTGAAAAAATGATATAATAAAAGGGTTTCTTTAGACAATTCAGTGAATTATTCTGTTTAGTAAGAAAGCCGTCTGGAGCTGCAGATCAACCTGCTTAGGTAGTGCTCTGTTTTATATCCGGCACCAATTTCACGAGAAAGGCACAACTGATGTTCCTATGCTTGATCAATCCAGGGCTAGTTATACGGGAAAAGAATGCACCCATGTACACAAAATGAGGGTGCGTCTTTGAAATCTGGTTACAGACTAATAATCGACTGGGGATCAATGGCGCCCAGCATCAACTTGATGGCCAATGCAACGGTATGCAACGTCTTGATAGTGAAAATATGTTTTTTAAAAGGTTCTCAATATTTATAAATATCTCTTGTGAGGGTAGTCTTTTAGCGACTCACTCGTACAATATTCTCTTAAGAAATTTCCAGCGGCGTGAGTTCACGCCAAAAAAGGCCGCAACCGAAACAGGTCTCAATCGCTCTAGTTCAGCGGCTAAGCCATGCGTTTATTTTTAAGAGATACAAAAACATCTAGAAGGTCATTGGCTTGTTCGCTGAGCTAGACAATTTGGTTGCAAACGTTTCATCACCAATCGAGTGGGCAGTTTGTTGCAAACGTTTTATCCCCAATCGAGGTGACATCAGCAGTGCGTAGCGAAAAAAAATCGCACTAACAATGTCCACAGTATTGTTTCAGCTGTTCATACAGAATATACTTTCAAACAGTGTTGTAAACCGTGAAGCGTGCTACAGTTGTCAGGCCATCTGTTGTTCCGTAAATAGGAACAACAAAGTAGCAGGTGCGTCTGACCGAAATTTTGTTACCCACGTGGTCAACCTATGCGAATCGAATGGTTTTCAACACATGGGATCAATTTGAAAGCCATCTGTGTAGATGGGATTTTGTTGTGGCCAGTCTCCCATGGTGTTTTTTTCACACAGGGTACAAAATGTCAATGAAACAAAATAAGTGTTCCTGGATTGCTTGTTTGAAGAGGGTTGCCTAGTGTAGCATAGATGCCATATCCTGTAAAGTCACAAGTCAAGAAGTGCGGAGATTTTTCAACGAAAGGCGGTACTATACTTAGAAAATGCGTATATAAAAGGGACCCAAACCTCAAATTAGGGGGAGTCCCGTCCGATTGTAGCACTTACTGGTACAAGTCTAATGAAAGCCCTGCAGGGACGACAAACGATGCGTTTTATCGACAAACACGCGCTACCTTCAATACCGGATTATCGGAAATGCAGTTGGCCAACTTGAGTGCTCGTTTTGATAGGACATTTTCCAGGCACCTGAATAAAACGCGGAACGCTGACCTTGCTTTCAGCGTTTAGCTGGTAGGTTTTGATGAGAAAGCGACAACAAACTCCAATTATTCTAATTGTTCTGAGAAGTTCAATTTCGCACGATCCACCTTTGACTTGGGGCTGCTAATGTACCGCTGCAATCAATACTCCCTCGGGTGGCGATTTTGTAAACTCTAATTCTGAATGGTGAAATCGTTTCCATCCGACAATATGTTTTGCGCATTTCAAACATTGAGCCTTCAGGTAATGAACGCTACAACGCCGAACGCCTCGTGGTACTTAATGCACCCCAAAAGATGACAATATAGAATCTGTGCACGAGGGTAAAAGTAGCAACCGCGAGGAGCGTACGCCTTGATTTCACTTTGTTTTAATGCTCTAACGTTTGTTTAACTTGGATAGGATCTCTAACACCGGAAAAATATATGATACTGCTGATCCAAAGAGTGCTATTGCGATACGGCTGGTAGAGATCCAGTAGCGTGTAGGAAGTACTGTGGTTCTACTTTCAATCGTTACCTGCTTGTTTGATTTGAGTAGTATAGTTATGTGTCCCAAAAACACCGTAGTCAAAGATTGAAGCGCGGAACAAAATGTTCAATTTTAAAGCCTAGAGGAAGAACACGGAAATTGAGGTTCTACGTGATAAACCGTACGCGTTTAGTTGTTTTCTTCAATGTATGTTTCAAAAATACTACAAACAAAACCAGAAAACGAAGGCAAGACTGGCGATACAGTAGCAAATGAAATAAATGACAACACTTTGTGCAGCTACAAATCTGAACAAGGATGTAACTGAACGATCGATAACTGCTTCATCGATTTTCCGTAATTGAGTTGAAATTGGGTGTGGAATCGATCAAGTATTTGCATTTCAAATTGTGTGCGTGCTCAAGAACGGAAGCAAACACAGTCCACTGAAACTCTTGATAGCAGAAGAGGGAAACCATTATCGACCCTCCTCTGGTGAATGACTTGCTCAATATCTACTTCTTTTGAATCAACTGATACAACATTCACTCTGTTGAGCTTTTTCGATCGTCAGTAATTTTGATTATAAAGATCATGGCACTTGTTGCATTTTGATTCTGCAAGCAACTTAAATTATTCGAAATTTGAACAAATTCTCAGCCAGACAATTGAGGACTTACAATGAAACTTTTGAGAGATCAGGGGCTTTAGGCTTAGGCATAGTAAGAATTCTTCCATGATATAACATAAGCTAAACAGTGGCGTTCTTTGTAAGCATAAAACTCAGAGTTTTGCGCAGTCAAATGTGAATAGTCTTGTCTGTTCAGACGTGATACTTGGAGATGTCCAGATTGCGGTGTTCCATCAGTGGCATGAGCCTTGCCGCGCGAACCAGATATTTGAATTGTGACATTTTATGCTTGTCTTCTGTAACTCACAACGGGCGTGACAGCGCATTCTACAGGTTGCTCGCTACAATTTAGCTGTTTCTTTGCCTGTTTCGACTCTTTTGAAAGGATGCACCAGAATGATTTCGCCAGGACAAGAGGACGATTGCTCAAAAGAGAGTCATGCGAGAATGTATTAGGTAAAATCCAGCAACCATCAACACTTGGAACTAGGATTTCCTGCGAAAAATAAAAAAAATACGCGTATCATATACATGATCCTGGCTTTTTTCCAGCCTTGCTCAAAAGAGAGTCATGCGAGAATGTATTAGATAAAATCCAGCAACCATCAACACTTGGAACTAGCATTTCCTGCGAAAAATAAAAAAAATACGCGTATCATATACATGATCCTGGCTTTTTTCCAGCCTGTAAGAATGTAAAGCACTGGCCCGCCCGAGGAAGGTCGGCTTTATTAGAACTCGAGCAATGGACAGAATTAATCGCCCAATATCTTTGTAATGTACTACTCATAAGGTTGCTGAAAATCCATCGACAGCCCACGACCGGTTTCGCCC
>NW_008751760.1:256076-267771 GCF_000715545.1 Opisthorchis viverrini
TCTCGAGTATCGTAGAGACATGAGGCGGCCTGGTGCAGCACATTCACTTGCCTGAGAACATCACAAACGAGCGATTTAGCTGGGTTCCAGGTGAGTCTCTCGAAAAACCAAATTAGTTTTCAAATGAGTGCACATTCGCTAATTGCCTAAGAGCTGACTACAAAAATGAGTACTGACTTAGGAAAACGTCATTGTCTCTTAGTCTGAATTTCAATAAAAATTAAGCTTGCCAGACTGAAGCTTGTTGAACAAAATCTTCGTTAAGGACTTCTTTGCTATGTTAGATTTTCACACCGCATTCTCAATGTTTGCGTGTAAAACTGATTTTTTTTACCGCTTATGTCTGAGAGGCGTTGATGATGTCGAATGTTTTTCGTGAAGTAGAAAACAGGCAGTTGTTTGTGCGGCGATTACTTCACTAGCGAAATATCTCCAACACCAACAATTGTTGTGGCTTGGTCATTTCCTACGCATGCCGAGGCATTGTCTACAGAGATGAATGTTGTTCTCAGTGCTCCCTACAGAATGGCACAAAGCGCGGGGGAAAATGTAACCTGGTAGAAGGTCTTGAAATGGATTTCGAACAGTTTAATGTTTTTGTTACTGTTCAGATTCCAGAATTAAATCCGTGTTGTATGCTTTACAATTAGATATTGACTGCGCAAGAAAAGGTGGTGGTTGGATGTCGGTGGCGTTCTTGCCATCATTTTCTCTTCAATGAGTCTGACTGATCACACGAAGGTGTAGGAACTTCAAAGTACTTGCGTGCTTCAATCTAACAACAAGTCGCCTACATACCCAGTGTTTTATTTTTTGATATAGTGGCTTCAAATTGATAAAACATCTGCAACAGGGAAGCAGTAATGTCAAACGGATGTTATTGTCTTTGATGGGGATGATAACTTGGCATTTCCTTTAAGTAAGTATAGGTAAGTAGATGCGTAGGTAAGTAAATAGATACAATAAATAACAATACGTCTACGCCACGTGAGCCTCTACAGCAGTTTCATAACATACATAGTAACGCATGTACCGAACCTAAGAAGTCAGCAACCGAATTATTTGAATCAATGATATTGATCAGCATTCAAGGCCAAGCCTCTTGCAATGGCTGAAATACCGTGCTATAAAAAGCAATTGGTTTTCCTGGTAGATTTGGAATTTTCTAAAAGGCTACTCAAGTTAGAGGGTTGTAGCATTGAGAAGTGTTTGGCAGACAGACACATCAACCATAATCTACAAGCGTCCCTCCTCATTTAGTGAAAACTGCCTCTTATATGTCGATCCCTGGGTATTTTGAATGGGTCAATTTTTTGGTGTCTCAGAATTTGTAAAAGTAATGTCAGGTCACTACGCAAACATGACCCCCCAACACATTTGTTTGAATGACCCTCGTGACTAAAGCTACACTTAACATTTCGATCTCTTGCATAGATTCCGCATGCTGGCTCTGAATATCATAGACTTTGGACGCCACACTCTCAGCAGTGTTTGATACAAACGTCTAATCCATCTTATCGATGTTTTTTTTCGTACGTACAAACGTTCCCTTCTATTATATTGTTAAAAAATAAAATATAATAAATAAATAAATAAAATAAAACCGTATCAGTTTAGCGAGCTCACCATCTGACACAATGAGTGCTGTATGATAGGAGCGTGGAGTTCAGAACGTGGGCAACGTTGTTGAAAGTTTTCTTCATCTTGGATTTGCAAAGTTCTCCACAAGCTACCATCGACAGAGTGATGGCCGCTTCGGTTGAAAATTTCGCTGCAAACGTAGAGAACCGTAAAAAACTTGCATAAAAACGTTGATGTTACGCCGCTGTTATAGTCCCCCTGTTTTCTGAAATAAGTGGCCTTCTAGAGCAAATTTCGAATCATTTGCATTGAGTTTCTCTCGGCAGCTGATGTAAGCTTACTGGTTTTTCCAAGCGTCATCAGCCATAAAATCCCATCCTTAGTGTTGCATCTAATGTAACAGGCACTGTGACAGAGATTGCAATATTGTTTTGCTAGTTATTGTAATAAGGTATATTCTTACGCAATAATATCACAAATTATACCCAACAACGTATTTACAGAATATATCATGCAAATTGTTAGCAATTATGCTACTATTTCGTTTAACACAAAATAAGAACATGCATTATATTGGTGTGTCCCTGCCACGTGACCGATGTTGTCTAAGTCAGAAAAACCGGTAAAAAGCAGCATCCATAGGAAATAAACAAAAGTGTTTCTCCGTAGCTCGCACCACACCTTTGCGAAAAATATTTTCCAGATGTTCATTGACGGCAGTATGTCTGATTGTGGCGGATTTGCGGGATTCTTGGAAGGACATTTGCCGTGATGTCACCTGAGCCATTCGACTGTAACTATCGGTGGAGAACGAGTTGTTGGATCCCTTGAAAATATGGAAGTTACAGCAAGTGCATTAGCCAGTTATGATTGTCAGTGATTTTAAAATTCCCGTTCATGTAACTCGTGTTTAAATGGTCATCTCATTGTCCGATTATCCTGATGGATACACTCGAAAGCATCAAACGCCGGACTAGAATGTTTCTTATTAAAACTCATCAACAGTGGTTATCCTTAGACGCGCCGGCGTTTCGAGTCCGAACATCTGATATAACGCTACTCCACCGGCGTACGCAGGATCACCTGAATAATCACGTCTGAACAGTCGGAAGGCTTCGCGCTTGAGTGACGTATTTTGTTTGCCCGACGGACAGTTATCAAGGACAGTTATCAAGTCTTTATTATGCCATTCAGTTTATCCTCCTGTGGGGACTTCCTTGTCAGTTTGCGCAACGTACCCTAGGAAACCTACCTGGTAATATGTAGTGCTAATAAGCTCTAATAAGAACGGAACTCGAATCCATAGCCTTTTTGTCTTGATAATAACTGCGCCAGGACCGGGAAATGATTGTTAAAAATGGAGTGCACGTGAGCCAGTTCATTTCTTTGATCAGGGATACCCTGCAGTTTACGTAAGCTTTATCGATTTCATTTCAAAGTTGTCTACCTTACGCGAAAAGGATTCCAGAGCTTCACTGTTCAATCATTATTGCTTTGAGCTTTTCAACACTGACTGACGAAATGCAGTTTCTTCACAATACACCCTAATACTATCGACCGATCATTCCTTCTAATCAGTGCCTTCATAGAACTTGAAGTCGTAGGACATAAAACGGACGCAAAAATTCATTCACAGTGTTTATAAGCAATTCCTGTTTTTGTTTTTAGAAAAATGGTTCTTGTGTCTGACACGCAATTACATCCAAGGTTGAAAGCGCCCGACATAATATGAACTGAACTCCGGAACATCCAGGATTTGAGTCTCATTGAAGACAGTGATGCGTACAGCCTAAAATGTTCACAATGTTATTTTTTAAACAATTGGTTGAGTATAGTCGACAACCCATGGTAGACACGCTTTGTCGCCGTTGACCCGCGAAACACTATTGTTCCCTAAATGTGTCATACTTTTGGATTTGATGCCTGCTTTTTGTTTCCTGCGTCATTTCGTTTCTCGGTGCTTTACAGTGTACCGCTTTAGCTTTTCGTAATAAACTACTCCTAAGTTTGCTGAAAATTCTTTGACTACCCACGACGGGTTTCACCTATCTAGGTGCCTATCAGGTAAGCGTAGTCCTCATGTTTCCGTCAAACCTACGGTCTGCTTGAACCCTAATAGCCAGAAATTGGCAAACTACACTCATTTACAAACAAATCTGGGTTGGCGGGGGACTCACCTGTAAGTGAGAATGTTGATAATTCAGAATAAAAGGTTGGTTGGCAAGCCGAAATCATTGCACTTGGCACTCACTCAATGAAAAAATTATCAGCGCGAGCACAAAACCAAAGGACTTCTAGACTATCAAATTTTATACAAAAATACCAAAATAAATTAATGCTCATGGGCAAAATATGGTTTTATTTCCGTCTATTTTCTATTCAGAGGGCAAATCTTGTTCTGTATCAAGAATATATAGGTTGAAATCAATTTTGCGGCAACCGTCTGTCCTAAATGTTTAATATTCTCGACTTCTGAGGTTCAAAACGTTTATTGCAACATTTGTTTATTCCTAGTGCAAAGATTGTTTAAACTTACTTATACCATTTTGTTGGATCCTAGCTATACAACATGTGTAATTTATTTTTTGGCATTTCCGAATATATTCAAGCCAGGAACGGAGTTAGGTGGTCTCGGACGCTGATCGAATTTTAAAATAAAATCAATAGCCTGAAAACCAAGTGCACACGTGCGTTAGCTGGGCTTCATTATATCTCACATATGTTTGTACCGTATCTATTAACATCTGATTTCCATCCAACGGAACAGACCATCAGTTATGAACGTTAACAGTCCCTTTAAGCAGAACAACCGAGTAAGCGCGCGATGAATGCAAAAGAATCCGAAGCAACTATGTGGAACGATACTGACTCAAGTGCGTTTATGGGCGGATAATCAGATGGTCTAATATGGCAAGCAGTTTGTTGAAGTTTTGTAACCAATCAAGAAGCATCAACAGTTATGCCCCATTCAAGTGAGTACTGGTGAGCTGTCTACCGGAATCTGCAAAAATACCAACGGTTGCCTGACCCGTTCCATAAATTTGGAAAGCGGGAAAAATGACCGAAGTACTTTTGAGGATGTTTTGTTCGAGCTTTATTAGGACTAGTTTAGAAGGACGAAGGTGCGTTAGCAGGGATGCCTGAAAAACCTTGTTTCATGAGAAATACACTCATTTGCTATTCAATTTGGATTTTAATGGGAGACTGAATTGAATTTATCGTTTATGATATTCTACGACTAAATGTGCGGCACACAGGCCGCCTAATGATTCGGTTGGCACCGTTTTAAAACCGAATCTATCAAACGGCGTTACCATCTGAGATACCACCTCCATAAGCATGATGCCTTTTCCGATGTGCCTCTGCCTACAATACCATGCTATCGCACAGAAGAGCTTGCCGGCTCTTTCTTAAGCAGCGTTAAGAATGAATCCACCTTTGTGTGTAGACTAAACTGTGTAGATTTTGTGTACTTAAGTCGCAAATCGCTGTTTTTCTGTTGAAGCCTTAATTATTTTCCCAAAATTCGGTCTCACATGACAACATATGTTACAGGTAAGTTGACTTTTCATTAACATTGTTGAATACAAAACGTTTCAGGTGACTCTTCTACAGAACCGCATTGGCTTCCAAATGAGGGCATTTAGCTTTTTCCGTGCAATTTGCTTTCAAGTAGAACAGATAATTGGAGACTGCGCCTACCTTATGATCCCAGAGGAAGGCGCAACCAGTCGGGGGCTGTCGGAGAATTTTCAGCAACCTTATGAGTAGTATATACATGTATCGCGATATCTCGAATATCGTAGCTACTGAAACAACAGCAAATTTAGTCGCCCAAAGATCATAAATGCACGCTCCAAACGGGTTCCAGTTGAGTTTCACACAAGACCAAATTGGTTTGCAAATGAGTGCATTTCGCAACAAAAGGATCTTTTAAACACGCGATTTGATCAGGTGCTGAAGTACACAACTCATTTTTTTAATAAATTTTGTCCACCCAGACTTGGTCTAAGTTTGGCACCATTGCATTTGTATTAGGTTGAAATTTCCGCCGTTTACCAAGCACAATGTCAGCAGAATTTGTTCAGCACTTTATGCAAGTCTAAATTTACCGGTCGCTTAAATGTCCGTCAGATATTTCTTCCCAAATTTTACGCACAGTTTTAATCCCCGAAAACCGCATCCCTCGTAGGTTATGCTGTAGACGCCATTTTACTGCAAACAACTTCGTCATACTTGTATATTCCAGAGTATTCTGTTCAAATGCGTTCGAATTCCTACCTTCCAAGCCTTCAACTCCTTGTTACAAACAGTTTTCTAAACTCTAAGCAGACTAGTTAACCTTATGCAATTCAAATTATTTTTCTGCGGGGAAGCGTATCTTTGTAAGCGGTCTGGAGTTGCAGATGGGAAACAATGAACCCAGCTGCATCAAGTGGACTGGTGTCCTGTCCTTGTTAAGTAAAGCGTATCTCTACCAGAGGCAAAAATCTCAAAGCTTCCTCTGACAAGCTCTCAGTTGTAGCTTAGGACACACTCCTCGCATTTGCCTTGCAGCCATCAACAATCATTTTGGACTATGGTACCACGAATCACCATTATCTGATCAACTATTCGTGATTGTATTCAGAGGAAACTGTCCAATGGTTTGTCAAAATGCCTACTCTGAAGGAACAGTTGTTCCCTGAAGAAAAAATTCGTCCCTACGGGAAGAGCGACAATTAGTCTGAGGTCCAGTAAATGCTGGATTAACAGTAAAGACCAATGAATTGAAGTTTCTTGAATGAAATATGTTAAAGGAAGTTAAAGATTTTCCCCGGGTTTTCTTGGATGTCACATCTTAATTTTACGGTTTTGCTCATATAACAGTGTCTCCGTCTTGGCTAAATCAAACTCTGCCTCGCGACATGATTTTCAAGGGCATAAACCAAACATAAATCTTCAAAGCTGACTACCTGGCTTTTGCGGTTGGAAACAATTAAGGTTACAAGATAGAGACATTATTCTGTCAACAATTATATAGGCTGATATTTTGTTATGTAAATTAATAGAAGGTAGCAAAACATTTCCCAGGAGTTAGCGAATAAACACTCAGTTGCAAACTAATTTGGTTTTTCGAGAGACTCACATGAGAACATCAGCTGGGTTCCAGGTGAGTCTCTCAAAAAACCAAATTAGTTTACAAATGAGTGTATATTCGCTAATTTCGTGCAATTTGGTTTCAATAGAACACAAGGTTGACGGAAATCTGGGGACTGCACCTACCTGATGAGCCCAAAATGGCAAAACCCGTCTTGGGCTATCAAGGATTTTCAGCAACTTTATGAGTAGTAATTACAAAGATTTGCCAGAAGTTTTGTGAGTTCAAATTTTTCAGAAGCGGGGGAATATAATGGAATGAATACCCACAGAAAACTAACGTTCATACAAGACTCACAAGGCCCTCAAATGGAATGGATTGATACTTTCCAAGGTTACCCTTAGGTTGCCTTTTGGCCACGTGGAATCACGTCCCTTCACCTATCCCCGATAAGAAAAGCGACCGCCGACCAGTATCTTTATCTTTAAACTGAACTTCGAAGCGCTTCGGAACAAAAGTAAACGTGTTTATAAAACTGCAAAAACGCTATGAAGGAGGATACAAAAAGTTGGAAAATACGGATTAATTTTGTCTCGCCTCATAGTGTGATTTAAAATAACAATAAAATGAAATATGAATCGAACATTTTCCCCTAATTTTCATTGATACTTAGGTTACCCTTAGGTTGCCTTTTGGCCACGTGGAATCACGTCCCTTCACCTATCCCCGATAAGAAAAGCGACCGCCGACCAGTATCTTTATCTTTAAACTGAACTTCGAAGCGCTTCGGAACAAAAGTAAACGTGTTTATAAAACTGCAAAAACGCTATGAAGGAGGATACAAAAAGTTGGAAAATACGGATTAATTTTGTCTCGCCTCATAGTGTGATTTAAAATAACAATAAAATGAAATATGAATCGAACATTTTCCCCTAATTTTCCGACCCACTAAATCATTAGACGGATTTCATGTCTAACTTTTCATGGTTTTGCAGTCTGCGTGCATTGTTCCTAATTAAAGTGAATAACTAGCCATTGTTCCCAAACAGATTATTCAACCAGAATTCTCTAAATTTTTAAGCATACGCATCCTTTCCGGAAAAATAATGGAACATTGTTCAACGTTTTTTGTTTACTTTGCATCAAGCAAACTTGCAGACAGTTTTCTGGACGGTCTGAAGTGTTCCTTTCCAAATTGGATTACTTAACCTTTCTGTTGCCCTTTTCCTATCCAAAGGGAAGGCAAATAAACATTTTGAGTGACATCTGGTAAAAATCCGTCCGGGTGCACACATGCATACACGTCTAAAACGAACTAGCTACTGCCAATAGCGAAAGCGTGTTTTTCCATCTGTTACAGGAGATGAGTCACACGGTTCAATCAATAAGACGCACCAGGCGGAAAGGGGAATTCTGACGTTCAGTTTATACGTTTCCATCGAGTTGTAAAATGTGTATATATATGTGAATGATAAATTCTTTCAATAAATCTCCTGATTGGGATAAATTCAGGCACAACATTTGAAGTGTAGAACCAGTCCTGATTTTTCTTGAAAGTCAAGCCGAAAATTTGTTCCACAAAATGTGAAATACCAAGTTTTCTTTTGATATTTTTGGGGCAGTGAAGTGATGTGGCTTTCAACACGCGATCCGTCAGGCGGGTTAATTGGACAAATGTGTATGGCTTTCAAAACAAACCTGATATTCAGCAAGATATCCAAAGATGACTTGTCAAGTTTGTTTTTGGCATGAAAGAGCTTTGTTGATGTTGAAAACTCGTCCCGCAATTAGGACTAGTGTGATTAGATACCGGCTCTTTGTGGAAGGTACGTCTGATTGATGCCACGTTTTGATTGGATCTCATTAATATCTGATGCCACGTTTGATTGGATCCCAATAATATCTGCAGAGTTGAATCGTATTGGAGGGAGACATTTATCGTCCACTTGAGCAATAAGACTCATAACTTCACTCCCAGTGACTAGTAGGTTGAATAACCTGAACGAGGTAACTCGCGATAGATAAAATTTCCACAAGCAAGCTTAACTAAATTCGTATTGTACTCATAAAGAAAATCGCAATTGATTACACTCGGGTAGATCAAAGCACAGGTTCAACGAAACTGCCTAATTGTTAGGCAGGAATCCACACGGATCCCATTATACCGCACGTCTTTAGGATCGCTGCTACGGTCGATAAGCCTGGCCCGCTTGAGGTTGGCCCAGAATTCGGGACGCTTGCCGGTCCGGCATCAAGACGAGATCTGATTGGTCAACAATCTGGACCCAACAGCCAATCGTGACCCAGTATTGGCTAAATGCCGGTTGCCAATGCTGCATCCAGAACGCGTCAGAAATTCCAGATAGTTATAACCGCATACGCTGTATATACGAAGCGCTGTACAACTGTTCTTGACTTCGTTTTTGGCATTAATAGACCTTGTGCACCTTTGGTGGTTGTTTTGACGTGAACGCTAGCTTGGGAGGCTCAGACCGAGAACTAAGCTGTGGAAATTACCGTTACTACACTAATAAAAAACTGCTGGCGGGTGTGGGAGTCTCTAGGCGACACCCATCTTTTTACGCAACCGGTCACTTTGAATATGCATATCTTGCACACGGAAGCATTCCACTTGAACTGCCATCTGCTTTTTTAGCGAACAGTTCCGGGAAGGTCATCATTTCCCTGAACTTCAGAGACGAACTCTGAGATCAAACAAATTATGTACTGGTGAAATCATCGCCAACGTTGTTCCGATGGAAGAATTCGTAGACAGATCCCTATTTATGCTTCCTGCTGGCGGATTTTGTAACTAAAGTTTTGCGACAAAAATGGGACTCCTCTGTGCGAGGAAATTCGGGAAGTTCATTGGAGATTTTCTCCTGCAAGTGAGGCATTCTATGCAGGAAGGTTGAGAATCACTATACAGCTTTTTCATCGAGGAATCATCGGCGGTGTGAACCCCTCGAATATTCAGGGAGCCCCGAACGCACGGCTTGATCGGTCAACCAAAAGTAGCCTGATAGCCATGTGACTAACCCGCATTCAGACAGGATGTGGCGCCGCTATGCATTGCATGTATAAAGTCTTTGTCGACTTCTCATCATAGACTGGATTCTCTTACACGACAAAACCCGCATCCAGATTTTCGCACTCTACCAACAATCTATGAGTAGCTTAGAGAAAGAATGTAATCTATTTTGTGCGTGAAATGCTCACCTGAGTAGTCATTGCTCAAGGAGCCGCGCTTGCAGCGCGGTACGTTCAAAATCGCTTCCGCCCTTTCCCTCGTGTACATTTATGAAAGAAAACTTCCGCTGTTTGATAAGAGTTCACACGTGTCATTGTTTCACCCTACCATAACAGTTGCATGGTAAACTCTGTCAGTTTGCACTCAGTTCCGGCGGTGCACCCGGTCTCAACCATGACCAAAATCAATACAGGTTGATCTCTACGGCCATCGATGGACAACAACAGATATGGGCGAATCGGGTTTCCGTCGGACGTAAGCCGTGGTATGCAATGACACACCTGCAAGACCCGGTGGCATTTTAAACGTACGAGTTTACAGGACGATCAGACGAAAACCTGGCTAAATCTCCTGATCTTTTTGTATGCGTTATTTGCCTCTACCATAAGGGTGAAATTCATTTTGCAACTAAAAGGAGAAGCATCAAAAAAATGAAACCGAATCCCTGCTGCTAAATTGAGAAGACCACTGTGAATGTTTCTCTTTACCCGCGATATTCGATGCTCTAGAAGACCCAAACACAAAAAACACAGCTACCTAGACGAAAGTTGGTAATGAACGTTTTTTTACCTAAATGAGTAACTTGCACTATCCTTCCCTGGTCCGTCGGCTAATAATAGGGACAATCATCCCTCTGCTGCGTCACTAAAGACCACCAAAGCGTCTCTAGTGGACAGTCGCATTAAGGCGAGGAGGCTGATCATCTGGGTGGGGGTTATTCTCAGGAAACATCATGCCAAAGGAGCAGTTTCAGTTGCTTCTTGGTAGTGTCCTCACAAAGCTTGACCACAAATCGCTTCACGCATATTGGTTACGCCAGAAGGGAATTAGGCGAACACTTTGGCTTCTAGTCAGTCTTTCCTGATCATCGGTCATACAGACGATCTTGTGGCAGAATGTCAGCATTCAAAAGACCTACTCAACAATCAGGCGTATATTTGTGGATTGCCCTCTGGAGGCGCGAAAGCTGGGCCACAACAGTTCTAGGGGATAAATGTAAAACAGGCTTCCATTTGGCGCCAGTTCAGTTGACCCAAAACTCAGAGCCAAACCGATGGTAGCTATAGCCCGAAAGTATGCCGACGCAACCGGCTGCGGCTGGGGATTGCAGTTGCTACTCAACCACCGCAGACCTCTCGGCTACCAAAGGCAGCGATCTTCATGAGGAGGCATCGCGTGGATGGAACGCTCAAAGTACGTAGAGCTATCAGCACATCTTCCTTTAACAGACGACAAGGGAGCAACAGTGAACTCCACATCAAAACCACAACTTTCGAGCTGAACCAAGCCAGCCGTGCGGAGATAAGCGGCCAAGCCTACCGACATATCGGGGAATTTACGGGAACTCTAAAACCACTGAGAACATGAAACTGCCAGTCCTCAACTCTACTCCGTCAAACGTGACCTCTTCGATTGTGGATAGAGTCGTAGCCCACGCTCTTGACGGCCGAATCCACGAACCTGACAAAAACGACACTAAAAATCATTCAAACGCCCAGTTGGCCACGCTGATTGCGGGCAACTCGGGATTCCACACACACAGAAAAGGTGACTACAGTCAAAATAACCACATACGATTTACTAAACCAGAAAACTTCTTGCTTGTACAAAGTTGCAGTCCTCTGTGAAAACGAGCCTCATGGGAATACTTCTCCCAAACCGTTCTTGCGTGACAAACATGCTCGTGTTTATGGACAGCTTAAACCAAGCCAAGGACGAGGGATTCATATCGAATGCCATATTTTTTGACTTTGCACTAGCATTCGATCGAGTACCACACAGAT
>NW_008751760.1:268155-310792 GCF_000715545.1 Opisthorchis viverrini
TCTTCAGGAGGAGGCATCGCGTGGATGGAACGCTCAAAGTACGTAGAGCTATCAGCACATCTTCCGTTAACAGGCGACAAAGGAGCAACAGTGAACTTCACATCAAAACCACAACTTTCGAGCTGGACCAAGCCAGCCGTGCGGAAATAAGCGGCCAAGCCTACCGACATATCGGGGAATTTACGGGAACTCTAAAACCACTGAGAACATGAAACTGCCAGTCCTCAACTCTACTCCGTCAAACGTGACCTCTTCGATTGTGGATAGAGTCGTAGCCTACGCTCTTGACGGCCGAATCCACGAACCTGACAAAAACGACACTAAAAATCATTCAAACGCCCAGTTGGCCACACTGATTGCGGGCAACTCGGGATTCCACACACACAGAAAAGGTGACTACAGTCAAAATAACCACATACGATTTACTAAACCAGAAAACTTCTTGCTTGTACAAAGTTGCAGTCCTCTGTGAAAACGAGCCTCATGGGCATACTTCTCCCAAACCGTTCTTGCGTGACAAACATGCTCGTGTTTATGGACAGCTTAAACCAAGCCAGGGACGAGGGATTCATATCGAATGCCATATTTTTCGACTTTGCAATAGCATTCGATCGAGTACCACACAGATCGCTGTCCCACAAATTCGAGTCTTACGGAATTCAAGGGTAAATCCTACCCCGTATTAAGGCCTTCTTGTCAGACAGATCATTACGAGTGAGAATAGGCTTTTTTTTGTCTCCAGCGCCGGTCTCCATTGAAGTTCCTCAAGGTTCCGTCCTGGGACCCTGCTGTTTCTGATCTATGTCAACGACCTTTCAGATGTTCTCATGGAATACGCCAATCTAGTTGTTTACTCAGGACGCACCCTCATTGAGCGTGTCCAGCGAGCCGCTACAAAAATGGTTGCCGGCCTCAAATCCGTGGACTACGAAACCCGTCTCGAAGTGCTTGACGTCTTTCCACTGGAATACGTCACATCCGATGGGACCTAATTCTTACTTGTGCCCTGTTTGAACGAAGTTTGGCCACCGGTTTTTCACTGTTGCCCCAGCAAAAACACGTCAGGGATATAATGAGAATATTTTCAAGCTCAGAGCGCACACATTTACTGGGCAAACGTTTTCCTCATTTTGGGTATTAGCTGCGTGGAATCACCTTCACCCAACGGTTGTCCACGCTCATTCTAGAACCCAGTTCACAGCACTATTAGACACTTACATATGCGAGTCCTCGCGCTGGCAAGCATACTGCCCCTCGCTGCGAACATAAAGACCAGTGCTACACTCTTCTTTTCACTTGTGCCTTTCAGGTGAACGAGAGCCACTGAACGACCGCCACTGAACGACAAGAACAAAACAACGCGGGAAACTTGGGCAAAAGTCTCGATCCAGAGTATCAATCCATGTTGATCTCGTGATGAAAGTATGACAGCCGCTAAATCACGTTTCAGTGCGAGTAAATCTTACTACTGGTGTCGTACAGCGGGGTGCAGCCGAACGGTCATGTTTTCAAACTAAATGTCGGAATGCCAAGGCTTCAAAACACCCTGAGGCTTCGTGGAATGCGCAGGATGAAACATTTACATAGAGCATATTGGATTCTGGCACCAAGTAGGCTTCACTAAAAGGGAAAACCCCCAATGAACTCATTATTAGCATTCTGATCTAATCATTTAGTTTTTGACAAAAGGATGTTCAAACAGGTAAATTCTGTTGATTTTACTAGCCTCCCCCTGAGTTCTGTGGGTAACTATCTATTTTAGATTAGATTTCAATGCGGAACAGGGCGCACAAAATGTTAAATGGAAAAATTCCCTCAATATTGCGAACCGCAGTTTGCGGAATCATGCCTCACGTTACACGGCAGTTTGTTGCAGCTCCAAAGAGTGAGGTGAAAACTAAAATCTGCGACTGCCTTATGTATTTAGCAGCTAAACCGAGATGCAGTAAATCCACAGAGATGCTTCTGCATATGTAATACTGCTTAGGCTAGCGCGGATAGCTCGCTTTCTGAGTGTAACTCAATGCAAGGTTTGCAAGGTCCGTTCTAGTATTCTGTGTGCATCGTGCAAACCACCTGGTTTTCTTCGGGCATTGTTTTTCAGTGATTAACTGCTATGAATCCTGCACCCGAATGAACTGAACAACCAGCGTAAATTTCAAGATTAGGTAATATCATAAATAAAAAGCAATCTTTGAGGTTTTGTAATGCGATAGGTATGATCCTGAACCCTTTGTCCGTAACTTTGTGAAATTTTATTTCTGTTTCAAACAGTACAGAGCCCAAGTGAATGGCCACTAGAAGAATTCTCCTTTTGCAGATGGTATTAACGGCTAACAAAATGACGTCAAACAGTCTTGTGTGAGCATTTGATTTACTGAAATCGCTGAACTAAATAGGTTTGTTAATCACTGTAATGGTCTAGCTGGAAGAGACGTTTTGCATCAGGGTGAATACTTCGAGATTAGGCCGAGTAAGGCTAGGCGACATCTTTCTAGGCACAAACCGTTACTCAAATGTATTTTGAAACCTAGTCCAATGAGGTGGGCCAAAGATCTTTCAAAGAGCAGCTGCGTGTTGTTTTGCTAGCTTAGACGATATGGAATTTGGATAAATGTTAGCTTATATCATGATGAGCAACGGGTTTGCTCATTAAACATTGTTGTATGCAAGATTGGACAATGTGCCGTAAAAACAAATTTGCAATGGTAAACGTCATTCGCTTTTCGGCATACTGGATTTAGAGGATAACTTAAACCTTGGGTTTCACGTTTAGAACTACACCGCAAAGTTGCGGCAGTGTAGAAATGGATGAAAAAAGAGAATTTAGGCTTGTAACGATCATGTGACATGATTTTTGTCGGCTAACGTCAACATAATGACTTCCTAATCTACGTCACATTAGTTTCCGGCTCACCAGAATTACAAAAGTGCAACCTAAGCAGTGCATTGTAAAGCACAACAGCTTGGTTTGCCCAATGAGTAGCGGAAGTGTCGGAATAATGTGCAGGCTATTGGGAAATAATCCACAAAAGGTATTAATCCACGATAATTGGATAGTCAACCACATACAGGTGAATAGATTAGGTGAGAAGGAAGGTAGTACGACTGACTCGTAAATTACTTAAAGCCACAAGTGGAGGAGCTTGTTCCGACAGCCTGCTTGTTGCTGCACAAATTTTGCTCAGTTCTTGTTGCTATATTAATTTATATGCTAATTTAGTTTCAAGTGAATACAAGCTAAATCTCTCAGTTGTAGTATTCGTTTAGTGAATGTGTGCTACAAAAGAGATTACAGCCTATGTCATTGAAGGAACCTACTCACGGATCCTTCTGAAACTTTTTTTGCAGCTCAAAAATGGCCTTGTCTAAAGTGAGCCAATCAGAAATGCGCATTTATCGTGTTTCTTCAAGCTTAGTCCCAGATGAACCCAAACGCTAATTGGTAACTTGAAAATCCTTTCGATTAAAACTCGCGTTTGTCAATGTGCAGTCGCTGAAGAATATAGTGAACACGAGATTCAGGTAGGCTATATTTGCTTCTACCAGTCTAGAACCTAAGTGACATGAAAAAGAGTGTATGTTGGGAATTTTGTACAATTTGGGGTTTAGTAGAATATGAGTTTGATGGTGGTGAAAGTCACGGACGACCCTTCCTGAGAAGGAGCGAAATATGTTGTGGCCTGTAGAACAGCAACATTACTTGAGGCGTAATTTTATCCAAAGTAAAATATTTCGCTCATTCTCTATCCGGTAGCAGCGAACACCAACGCAGGTCCTACTCAAAACGTGAAAATGCCCACATTTCCGCGAGCAACACTTAGGAATCAGCTGATTAAATCTTCCAAGAAAGTCAAACCATCGTTATCTTCCCCTGTCGATATATGAAGTGCAGGAAGAGAACACATGAGTTATAATGTTTGTCATCACTTGCATACATTTTTGATCACTCTTTTTATTGGGTTGGTAAATGAATGCCATCACTCACTTATGTATGTGGACAGTTTACCGCTTGTCTCAAGCTCACTTTCGAATAGAGAACTCCACTGAAACAAGTTGGAATCGACAGTATCCCAAGTGTTCACGACACCGAGAGGGTGAAATCTCTGGCATTTGTAATTAGAAGAATAGGACGTTTTTTTGGGAAAAGGTTACACTGCACAACTACACACAATCCTTTCTTAAGAGAGCTTTTTTGTTCAGGGGGTGGATGATAAGGGCTACACTTTACCTGAAGACTCTAACGAGGTTTTCAAGAGGACATACTACCGCAAGAGCACGGCATTTAAAGTCTTTGCCTAAAATGCTGAAAATAGAAATTAGGACAATATATGCAAAGGTTAATACGTGAAAGTGTGAATCATGATCACAACATACTCGATTTCGGCATTCCACGTCTGGGATATATCAGGATGCAATAAATTTTGGGTCTATTTACATTAGGGCTGCCAAAACCAAGACAAATTTGTTGGACATTATAAATTGTTCTGTAATTTCCAATAAATACATACTAATGCTTATCAAAGATCCGTCGGTTCCAGTCGGAAGTCCATATAAAATGTACGGTAGAAATGTCAACTTCGTGCGCAAATGACATTCCAGCTAGAGTTAGGCAAAGTGTATTTGGAGTTTGGTATGAACCAATAGATATCCATTTAGAAGATACAGTCAGTTTGAATCAGACACTCAGCACATTCAGTTGCCTGAAAACATCAAAACCGAGAGATTCAGCTGGGTTACAGGCGAGCCTCTCGAAAAACCACATTAGTTTTTAAATGAGTTTGTATTTGCAGAGAATCAGCCTTGTTTGAAAACAAAGATGAGGTTGGGGCTCATTTCTAGGCCAAATACTGATGGGAAACCGACAAAATATATTCTTACGTGTACTGCGTTCTGGTGAACAATGAAAAAAAGTTCCCATTAAGTTGACGTCGGATGGAACTCTTAAAGTTTCGAGAGATTGCAAAACATCACGTTCATTTGTATTTTGGATGGTTAAATCGTTGCCCCACACTCATCCCGGACTGACCTGCGTTTCGTCAAACGCAGAGACTTTGGGGCATCGAAATGTAATTTTCAACTATTGCCTTAATTTTATTTTGGTCAGCACGCAGAATTACGGAAAATCAACCTCCTGAACAAAAGAATTTCTACCAGTTTGGACAAAGATTTCCGGGCTGCGACACTCCGAACCTGATTAACAAGCAATCGTGTGTGCTGCTTCAATCTCAAAGGCCTGTCTAAGTCCAAAATATGTTAGTATAGTCATTCTCATACATTGGACGCAAGATTATGTAACTAAGCCAAAGAATGAAGGAGCATAATCCACCCTGGCTAGTTTCTGGAACAGGAAGGACGATACGCGGCTTAGTAGTACAGCACTTAAAAGACACGGCGCACAATGTGATACCCTGCCAAAGCTTCCGCACTGTTTACAAGGCACCAGCTAATCATCTCAGCTAAGTACAGAAATACACAATCTCAGTGGCTGAAGCTATCGCCATACGACATCGCGACCGGATCCTTTGTCGGTAAAAACGCTTTGGTCGTGTGTTGTACTTGCCATGGTCCAACTCACCTCCCGTGTGCTGAACACAACCACAACACAACCCGTGTTGACAAACTGGAGTCACCCTACTGATGATGTGAACTAGTTGTTCTTCGATAGGTAGACGATTTCGTCTCTCACTCGATTTCGTTTTCATGTACACCATGTTCATTCAAATATGTTAAATATTGCCGACTCAACCTTTGCAATGGAATGACTTGAAAAACTTGCCCAACAAAATGTTCGTCAACCAATCTGCGTTCGATGATGTTGCTTCAAGCATGTGTTGCGTCAAAAATAAGTCCCGTCGAGGGAAACACTCGCGTGTGGGGAGGAATGAAGAGCCACATAAGTTGCCGGTAAAGTTTTTCGGCGGAGGGTAATCTTGATCTGAAACTGAATTAAGTAGAGAGGCAAGCCACTGTAAAAATCAACGAGTGTTTTGCAGCGCACACCTTAAACAGGATTTAAGAAATGGAACGCTTTTTCACTGGAAATTGAGAGATATATCATTGTTTTCGATGTGTTCTTGAACAAACCTATGAAAATATGCCGGTGCTTCTACCAAAATGAATTAACTCAAGGTTTCGTCTAACCGGTGGGAATGAATTCTCCTTAAAAGCGGCGTAGCAGCTAAAAACTCTTGCTAAAGTTTCAAAAAGTATCAGTTTCAAAAAGTATCTCGAAAGTAGCCACTGAATGCCCAAAATCTACTGAGACTTTCCAGCTCCGTCAGATGCTGACCGGACAGACAATGTCCCTGCAATATGCAGCGCGTCGCAACCTGGTACCAAGGCCAGACCGTGTGCGTCAGCATTGGACCAAGATAAGACAGTGCCCTCCAATAAATAGCTTGAGACGGTTGTACTTTCGCACTCGCACGCACTCGCGCTCTCGCACTCACTTGTTCGGAATATAACTGTTGTGTTCCCTCCTGTGAATCTTTTTTCCCGCATTAGGCACTGGAGCGGGTCAGCAGCAGATACCACAGATTGGCGAATCAGCAGATATAACAGAAAGTCTGCAGGAGTATGGTCTCACAAACATCTCACAAACAGCAAGCTGATTGGCCAGCCAATTGGACATTTACCATTGAACCAATGAAAACATTAATTGGACTGAATATCGAAATGATTTTGTACTCTGGGTGGCCAATGCAGCCATGGTGTTTAAGAACTAAAGTGCTTTGCAACGTAAAGTGTTTTGAACGGTTCTCAAGTAAAATATTTTCGAATGTGACCTTATTTGCAAATGGTTTTCTGTAGATCATCCTGGCAAAATGATGACCACGTGAGTTTTTCGAGTGCGTCAACCTGCTCTCCACCAAGAGGAAGCATCTTAATTAATTATGTGGTAACAAAATGATCAACGGCCTGGCTTTTTGCACTTCCATTCTTTCAGAAAAAGGCTGATAAGTGAATAGAACCGTCCAATTTGAAGATATTTCGTGTCCCGGTGGACTGTTTCAATAGGCGCAGTACCTGTTTATAAATTAAAGTAGAGCAAGTGAGATATGGCACCATTTTGGTGTATTCTGACAGAACCGAAAAGTACTTCATTTCTCGGAAAGGCTTAACTACCTGCTTAGAATGCCCTGTTTATGAATTTCAAGTAGGCAGTTTATAAAAATCTTGGTCCATTCAGAGTAAGCGTTGGTAAATCCACGAGCTAGCCAACCACGGGGGACCAGCTCACGCTGAGAAGCAGAGAGCACATCTTGCTTCTTCCATCAGGGGTGCCCATATAACAGAATAGCCGTTGTGATTCATGAAACTGACAGCGTTTGGAAAGCAGTTTATAAACTTTGTGACATTTCAGTGTGTCAGCCACTTGGCCATTAGTTGTAAGTACCGAAAAGCAGCACCGGCATTTAACAAATTTGAGTGACATTACTAGCAAACTGTGTCCAAAACAACCAACTCTACGCTTGTATTTCTAATCAGGAGCCGCCTCATTAGGACCTGGCAGTCATCAGTCGACCCAAAGGTTAGCAACCGTTGGGAACAGCCGGTTGGGAAACACAAAATAAACGACAACAGGAACGTGACGACCGTTTTGCATTATCCTGATGCTGCCCATTAACATAAATAATGCAGTGTACGAAGAGAAAAAAGGGAACTGCTGCCCTTACGGTACGTTACGCTAATGTATCCGATAAAGAGGAATAGGTGGGACTGAAATACACGGAGCCACTCTCAATCGGTTTCCCTGCCTCTCTCTCTCCGTCTCTCCATTCTAAACGCCTGGATGTTGGACACTGACAGATGTCCTGTGCCTGTTATGTTGAATAGAAAGAAAGCCTCGTTCACATCTGTTCCTATTATCAACGTTGACGTTAATCCTGATAGCTCAGTTCTGACTGACGGTATACGGTCAAATCAAACCCCCTTATCACATACAAATCGCATACAAATGCACTGGTACTGTTGAATTGAAACCTGCATTGTTTGTGCGAGTCATTTTGCTAATAAATAGGTTGTTTATAAAATAGCTGTCAGGTTTGTTTCAATCGGTATTGTGTTCATACCATTTGGAGAACTGTAGTCTGTGCCGATGAGGTCACTGACAGTTTAGAACGAGGCTTCGGGCCACATATCGCCTGTGTTTGGGCTTCACGGCTTGAAACACAGAATGCCTGTTACCAGTATGCGTGTTTTCGCATCCGAGAATACACGATTAATTTTTGAGCCTACTTTAAGTACTGAAGTCTACTATAGTAGTTCCCGAATTCGTCCCAAGTTGTTTGCAAACTTTGTCCTTAAATTAAGCATACCCCAGTAAATGTTTACAAACAAAGTGGAGAGCCACCTGAGATCAGTATTTTTTCAATGGTCGTAACAATCATCTTGGGTTTACAAGCGGTCTTGCATCCATTGGATACGCACCCTGAGTGCCGAGCAGCGTTCGTCTTTGGTGCATCGGTAAGCGTCAAGGTCAGAAACTGAGGAACCACGTATCTCACGGTGAAATGTCTTACGTTTAAGTGAATTCCAAGGTTTTCAACTTTGGTCAAACAGCAAAGCTTGGGTTTTGTGAACTATTTCATGACTTGGCACACATTTTGTTGATCTATATTATCCGGAGTTTCCACATAATCCTGCATACCTCAAACTTGAGTTGAGAATTGGCGGACAAGTTAGTTTCCTCTCGGGAACTATGCTATACGGTACTGAGTACCGAATCAGTCACTTGGGCTATCTTGCTAATTGTCAAAGAGAATTATCAAAACGCACAAATTTCTCGTTTTATTTGGAATAGAGTGTTCAAGGAAACAAGTGACAGTTCGCCAAAACAACTAATCACAGGCTGAATATTGTTGGCGCTGGCGATAGATTTCTGTCGGATCGCAAACATTTGCTGTTCACCAAGAGCCATAAAGACACAAGCCGCATGCCTCGAATATTTTTCCTTTTACCGTAGGAGGTAGACAAAAAAGGAAACCATAAGAGTGTCGGAGGTTTAGTGATCTGCCAGTTTTGGAACTCGGTCAAAAATTCGCTCTCTAACCACCGAGCCATCTTGCCATCGATGGAGAATACGCCTGGACGAAAAGAACAGGCCTGTATCAGTGTATCTGGATTCATAGATTGCGTTCAAATCATCTAGCTTAAAAACAAAGGTGTGTTCTTAAATGTTTCCTCTCTCATCAATGTACGTCTATTTAAATTGCAGGGTTTATCTATAATTCCATTAACCAAGCAAATCCATCATACCCGTAGCTGTCTTGGATTTTAGAGACATTTCTTCACGACGGACTGTATCGTCAGATAATGTGGCAAAGAGATCCCACTTAAGCACTTGATCCGATCTTATAGCAAGCAAAACTGGCACCAACATTTCAAGATCTTTAAACAAAGATGCTTTTACCATCCTTTCACACAGGTATTACAAATACAGCAGGCTCAGACAAGGGAAGGGTTTGACACAACCTTATTCTGTAACTCGGCAATCCAAATTACTGGGGAGGGGTGAAGTTAATGGTAGGTTTCAATTTCTTGATGTTGCATTAAATTGAGGGACCAGGACGGGTTTACAGACATCCAAAGTTGTCAAGCCAGTCGAACAACTTCCACAGTATTCTGCGTATACAGTATAAATTAAACCAAACTGTTCTGTAGGAAGGGTCTATAAAAAGCCTGGACAAATGAAAGAACAGAAAACAACCTGAATTCCTTCTCCGAGACTCTGAATGAATGAGTGTAACCTGATTGCTTCATACTGAGCCATCGAGACAAAACGGCGTGGAAAAGTGTTCAGACACGTGTAACTTTCTTTAAGAAGTGACAAAACACCAGCACAATCACAGGAAAAGTAAACCCCTTCTGAAGAGAACAATTTGTGCTTTGAATTTAAAGGTTTATTTGAGAGAAACCGATAGCTTAAAATGAACATCAGTTTTTGTATCGATTCATTTGTTCTTCCACTGGCTACTTTTACATAGTTGTGCATGTGGAATCAACTACCTAAGTTGTTCATCTCAGCGCCCCTTCTCAGAGAATGAATGAACATTTGTCATTGTACAGTAAATCCCAAAAAATCAAGCTGATGACAAAAGCAGTATAGATTTCATCCTGTCACTGAGGCAGTTCTTTTTGGAAAAGCCGAGATCCAGTGTATGGCGCACCTCAAGAGTTCCGAACCGGGGGCCTTCGGGTAATCAGTTCCAATTTTTCGCTCATGAGCATTGGGCTTAAGTGGTTAGAGCGTGAACCCGACCTCTGCCACTCGACTTCCCTGTCTAGGTTTGGGCAACCTGGCATGATCCCAGCCCACATGCAACCTTCGGGTAGCACGGCAGTTAGACACCGAATGGGTGCAACAGGTAAACGATTATTTTTCATGAGCATTGTTTCAGCTCGCACTTAGACTTAGCTCAACTAACCTTACATCTAGTTTATGTGGTCGCTCACATGATGAAGACTAATTTAAAACTTTCTTAGTGTCCTCACGTTATCATCAATTAGAACCAGCAGAGGGCCATTTCATACGAAAAGTAAAACATTCATATACACGATCGTCACTCAACCAGCCAGTCAGTAGCTTATCACGTGATGTGACTTCCTTGATTGAATGATGCGTGACCAGTCTGATGGTCATCCGCAGGTACCTTAGTCATACTGTTTACACTACAACCCGAGAGAGACAGTGATGGTTCGAGACTACATGCATTTTTTCTGATGCGCATTGCTACTGGTTCTCAATAGCTTGGCTTTTCAGACTCTGATGGAGTCAAATACAGAATCAGATGTCAATTGTAATTCGCCATATCTTCTCACAGTATAGCCAAAAAGCAGTTTATTAAACCTGAATTTTTTTCAAAACTACGGCAAACCATGACACTCGGTGGACTAGCAAAGCAAGATTCTGAAAATTGAAGTTATTATCCTTCTTCTGGGGTTACACCGTACTTGCGCTGCAAGTTAAGGTTCCGTGGAAATTTTACTGTTTTCCATTTAAAAAAACTTAAAACATTGACAGTTTAATAGGCTTACATAAAGCTATCTTAATAAGGAAGGGGAACAACCTAAAAATTCTAGTTTTAAAGTATGCATTTTTATTTTGAATGAGTTCTCTCATACACAGTTTTATTGACGTGATCCACTCATCCAGATGATTAGAAGCAATTCACTCTGAAAAGTGTACACAAACTCACCCGTGCTAATGCATTTTCCAATTTATACTTCTCAGAGGTGACTTGTTACAGATGAAAGATTTACCAGGGAACACGAAAATGCAATTAGGAACTTTGCGTTCCACTCAAGCACTCCAGTGCCCTCTTGCCTGACTGCTCTTGCCTCGAATGAGAAGCCGTCACATTTGCTCAGATTCGAGCAAATTGTTTCAACGAACAGCGCTTTAGCTGCCAGCTATGATCACTCAGCTGTAAAATACATTTGGATGCTATAAACAAGTAGGTTGTCAAATGACGGGTCTCCAGATTTACAAATAGATATTCACCCATAAAAATACACTCATTTGCAAACAGATTTAGGCTTGCGAATGACTCACCTGGAACCCAGGTGAATCTCTCGTCTATGATGTTCCTAAGCAACCGGATATGCCACACCATGCCACCTCATGTTTCAGTTGGTACGATTTTTGAGATATCGCGACACATCTCTAGGTTGCTGAAAACTCTTTGACAGCCCACGATCGGCTTTGCCCTTCTTGGGGCTCATCACGTGGGCACAGTCCCCGAGTTTCCGTCAGCCCTATGTTCTATTTGAACCCGAATTGGACTGTTTTCGAGAAATACACTCATTTGCAAATCAATTTGGTTTTCACGAGAGACTCAACGGGGTCTCTCGTTTATGATATTCTACAACTGAATGTGCTGCACAGAGGCCGCCTCATGATTCAGTTGGCATGATATTCGAGATACCGCAGTATATTTCCACAAAAAACTACTCGCAAGGTTGCTAAAATCCCTTCGCCTGCTCTTGACGGGTCCGCCCCTCTTAGGGCTCATCAAGAGGCATAGTCCCTGAGTTTCCGTCAACCTCATGTTCTACTTGAGCCAAAAACGCACTCGATTAGAGACACATTGTTTCCTACTGCCGTTCTGAAGCCCACTTTTTCATGGAAGATATTAAAACCTGCCCCTAGTGGGCAAAAGTGTAGTTGTTCCTTTTGCTTATGTCAAAATTTATGCACCAGGAGCAATTAATGATAAGATGCTTTAAGGAGATTGCTCACTCTTACACTTCAAGATAATTAGAATGAGCACAATGTATGCACTTACCAAGAAGTTTTACACTCGTGGAAGGAAGTTTGGATTTTTACATTGAGCTAAAACTGTTGATGAGTCATTCGATTATGCTGTACCTTGCCAGGTTGCAAGCCGATTCATCCTTCGGCTGTACAGAATACTAAAGGGAATAAATTCCCAAGTACCCAAGCCATGATACTTCAATCAACTCTTTGAGCTCAGAAACAAATCTCAATTGCAAGCGCCCAGAATGACAGGCGTTTATTTTCATAGAGCGCCTAAACTACTCGACTGATCAGCCATTCGTGACCGAAAAGTGTTGTTCCGCCAGATTGAGGATTCGAAGTTCCCTTAGGATCTTCTAGACGCATACTGGCGTTGAGTGGTTGTAACTAAGATACAAGTTTCCCGCTTGTGTACCCTCGAATTATAGACTGACTTTGATTGCTCTCAATCTAAAACAGCTTCCCTCTTTTAGAGGCGTATCTGCAGGAGGCTGTTGTAACCAAATTCCACGGCTGAGAAAATATCACACGCGATTTTACGACTAGAGCGAGTTAAGCACAGAAATGACTACATTTCTTCCAAAAAACGGTCGTTCATTAAATTTCGTGTCAGCAGCCATCTCCACCTTTTCGGCAAGCTGTCTAACTTCGTCTGCGATTCATGTCCTTGACTCCTCAGTTGTCTGAGAAAATACGTTTCCCTTAACACGTTGTTTACAATCCTTGAGCGATTTCCAATGAAACCGAATACTGCTATAAAGGTCAAACAATCCAACAAACGTATGGTGGTGTCTGACGATGAAGAAAGAGGTGTTATGAAGGCAATGTTGCATTGCTTAAACGATGAAAGCTACCGAAGGAAGTACGCGCAATAAACTCCTGCCACACTGCCAAAGCTTAGATAGAAGCAGTCAAAATGCCGAGTTTGGGTTCGACCGCGACCTTCTGCCTTAACCAGTAAACTTTCTAAAGCTTTTATGAACATCTGTCAGCAATGGAAAGGAGTCAAGCATAAAGTTTCTAATCCAGGATGGCCAAACGAATCTTTTCTCTGTTACGAGTCGTTCTACAGTTCTCACCAAACACAATCGACCTCTTTAGCATTGCGGTCTATCTGGAAATTTAAGATTACATTTTTATGTATTAATGAGCACACTTTTCGTCCAGCTGTGTTTTCAAACATATTAGCCAACTGTGTATACGACTCTTCTACTTATGGACCATCTCAGACGGGATAATGCTTAAGATAGAACACTACCTCAACCAGAACCATACTTTAAAAAGCTCTCCGATTTTTCGCTAACCGGGTGATTATATATGGTTGCCGGCGCCCAGTCGTCCACACTTTTGGGCACATTTCTTCTGATTCTGACTGGTGATCTAGTAATTTTAGTTTCTGGCTCAGTTTGTTTGTTAAATCTTCCCACTTTTTATCAGTCCTTGTTGACATCCTAAATGTGATTAAGCCCGTGCCATCTTAGAGTGATTCAATTGGGCAACCAACGAGGTCATCCATTGAGTTGCCTTTGTTGGTAAACAGTACCGGCGGTCTGAAACTTAGGAAACCTAAACTTGAGACTCGAAATCCAAGTTTGAAAACAAATTAACCATTCTTCTGTTTCTCATGGAATCCTGCGACCTTAATCTTATCCACCCGCTAAACATGTTTACTTTTCTGGAGGTTTCCGAATTAACTCTAAGCAGATTAAGTGTATGTGGCACGGTGCAGTTTGATTCGTACTACTGAAGGTGTCCTCAACTTATATATCTGTCGCTCATCAGGCTTGAATGATATAACAAGTCTCTGGCAAAGTGAAGATTGACTTCTGATGAGTTCGGAGTTCAACACTTTGAATCTGTAAAACGATGACACATTTGAAAGCCCTGCCGTGAAGTTAATAATATAAAGGTAGAGGGAAGGGACTTGGTGCTTGCTTACTACAATTATTCCAAAGTGCCACCACCTGCAGACACTCATTCAGGCGGTCTGGATAGAATTCAACTTCAAGAAGCTCAGTGACATCAACGAGCAGGCATAACTTGAAGAGTCAGCAACTTGGGAGCGCAGTGGAGATCACGCGTATATCCATACATTTTTATAGGTACAGTGGTACATACCAAAGGACGAGATGAATTTATATGGGTTCATCACCTGCGCTTGCTTCCCCTCATTGAAGACGAAAACGATTTCAACTGTCTATTCGAGATCGATAAGGTTTGCGTCAGAGACTGTTTGAACATTGGCGTTCGGAAGGCCTTCCCGGGGTTCGTCTCATGATCTCAACTATCACGAGGAACGGAGAGATTGGGCATCTATGACGGACACCACTTGATGTACAAATGATTTTGGAGAGCTCTCTACATACTTTCACACGTCCCCGAGCCTGAAGATAAAAGAAACTTACTATGTTCACAAAACTCCGGGGCATTTCTTGATGAAAAAACGTGTTAAGAAGAACAAATCGGTCAGCCGAGTCAAATGCGCTTTGAAAATCCAGTTATACTTATACTGTGGGCCGTAGTTAGACAGTACCGTGTTGTTTTAGTATATGATGTGAAGGTTTGGTACCAAGCAGGACTCCGATTGATGCTTTTGAGTAAGTGTTTCCAAAGTCAACATGAGACGATGAATCATAAGTAAAACCAACAGCCTCGTTACGACTTTCATTACCACACCCACAACAAGGTTACTGTTTGAAAAGGGATACTACTATCGATTCTCTCTTTCTGTCTGAGGTAGTCTCTTTCAAAATACAGGCAAACAGGTCAGACAGGCGCTGGCTGAGGGCTTCACTGCAATCTTTGAACAACGCGGGTTAGAGGTCATTTGGTCCAGAAGTTCGGAGGCGCTTGAGAGAACATACGCAGTCATAAATCTCCAGGTTCATACGGAGTTCCAAGTTCACCGTTCAGGGTTCTACCTTTGCTGTAAGTTTCCTATGACTAGCAACTGGTGGCCGTAATAATTTTTGTTCGAATTTTTCGGCCCAACGTTGGACGGGTTCTTCTTTATTCTAACCGTTCGCTACATTCAGATCTTTGAAGACTTAGCTTACAGGTGGTTTTCGGAAACCAGTTGCACGCATGGACTGAAATAATTTCCGCGATTGACGGCCATTTTGATCTCTTCCATTGCTTTGGAATTCTGCGTCAATCAGAATTCACGGTCAGCTCGCATTCTTACCGTCATTCGAAGTCTGATAATTCGTCGAGCTAGGTTATTTTCAGGACCGGCTGGTATATTTCTCCGAGAGTTAAGCAGATCCATTGTTGGGTGCGATATCTAGTGTTTGAGGCATCCTGGTACCACTATGCTATAAGTGAAACTCTCAGCACTGTGCAAAGAGGTTAAAAAATCACATCTGACATTGAAGCAGTCGGAAGTGTCTAACATCCGAATCTGCCAGTCTCTCAGTTGCCTAGCACTTTGTCTGTGTTTTGCGTGGCCCTGAAAAACGAAGCGAGAAGCGACTGTGGACGAACACGTGATCGGAATCCACAAATGTGTTTCAAACCGACCGGCAGTCAGTTATTGATGCGTGCCATCGGTAGCTGATGAACTTGTGATCAATTAGAGTTTGTCGCCAGCATACATTTTGAAAACCACATGTAGCCATCTCAGAAGTCAATACTGCATAAATATGTCATGCAATCAGCACGCATCTCAGGCTATCTATCATGATGGCCTGTACTATCGATTTCAATCCATGCTAACAAAGTAATCTGGTCTTAGATGTCCACATGTGCATTCACATCTCCGCTAGCCACAGTGGTATCTGAGCTTTAAGCTCACTGCAATGGAGCATCCAGGGCGTTATAAAAATTGTTGATGTTTTCAGAACTACAGTCAGTTAGGGCGTACGCAGACACAACGACTAGATAACATCCAACTTCCCACTTGTGGATCTCCTTTACAAACGTTGCCAGAAGAACTGTGCAGAGGCGACTATAAACATGTATCCAGTCGAGCAAGGATCTTTCCACTGGGTGACTTAGTATGATGTCGTCTTATGGAGATCATCCTGAAGCAGTCTCTGGATTGCCAGAGTTGCGCAGTCGGAGGCGAATCGAGTCGGATGATGCTGTTAGTTCAAACAACTTGAAGTCAAGTTTCTGCTACACAGTATACATCAATTCCAAGCGAGCCCAATATGCGAGCAGCCTGTTTTCCTACTTGCTTCAGAATGCGGACATTAAGGGTGGCCAAACAAGGTGGGGTTGAACAGTGATCTCGAAATGCCTGAGAATGTCGGCGTCAGATAAAGTGCCAGGGTTTTTTGCACGGAGGGAAATAAACTCATGTAAAACAGAAAAAAGGAAGCTATCAACATTACCCCCTTTTCGCGTACCCGCCTGCCATATGCAACAAGTAAGGCGACTGATGGCACCCCGTGACGGCTGATTAGACGACTGATGAGACACGATCAGCTAACTCCGGAATCCCGTGCGGAAATATGCTGTGGTGTTGAATTCTGTGGTGAACCTTGTTGCCTAGCAAGTAAAAAAATATTGGATACTACAGGACCGTGCGGGATACTATATCCGCGTGTATAACACCAACACTTTCTGGTAATTTACGGTATCGTAGCCTCATCAATCTGTAAAATCTAGGATATTTTGGGATGCCATGTTGTCGTCTAAATATTTCCAATGAATTGCTCTATTGTTTCGAATCAAACTGGTAGTCAGGTAGAATGCAAATTCTGGCGCCTATGGAGCAGTATAACATCGTTGTGTTTTTGGGCAGGGGCGGTTTTTGCCGACTGGTTACTCGGGAAACTTTCATCAGAGGAATATTTCCGGCTCTTGATTCTCTTCAAAAGATACGCATAATTTTTTAACCAAATCGATACTCACTCACACTGTGTTCCAATAATCTTAATAGGACCTCAAAAAAGGGCTAAAACATGGTTTTCAAAAGACGGCTAAACTAAATCCCGCACGGGTTTTTTGTGGATATTACTGGAAAAACAAAGTTTTCGGATGGGCCATTTCCTGCAAACATTCGCCAACCGAGTAATTTGAAATCACACCAACACTGTACCGGAAAAAACCTTTGCATACACTTTCATGGACGGGATAAATTACGCTGCTAAACTACGTCACTATTTATGATCAAATCATGTAGGTTCTTTTGAAAACTCTCTACAAAGTAAACCGCGGCTACGTCAGAACCAAAAAAACGAGGGCAATTTATTTGTTTCCCATTCTATTAAGCCATTGGGCATAGCGAAAACATGTGTTACCAGTCGGAGAGAATGACAATCAACCTTCTTGGTTTCGTGGAACGCCAGAGACTGTTTTATGGAGCAAGTCTTTACCAACCAATTAGCTTATGTCGGCTACCTAAACTTATGGCGACTGCCTTCCTGCTTTCCATCTAGGTCACTCATGTCAGCCGTACCTGTCTCTCTTTTGTATTACCAATGGTGCAACGCGCCGTGTAAAAACCTCGTGGTTGTAAGCGCCCATGCCGATTTTAGCCACTTCAATTATTGGTCTCTTTATGATCCTTTCAAACGTTGGATTCAAGAAAGAAAATAACATTTTAGGGATAACAACGAAAGAAATGGACAGCAAAAGTCGGTAAAAAATAAGGATTTGCAAACGTTATCAGACTTTTTCATTTGATACTTTCACAGGGACAGTCATGACCTGCGTATTCTGAACTTCTTAAAGAGGAAGTGCGTCGGTCACCCAGGATATTTATAATCAGACTATAATCGGATTAGCACTGTCCTAATCTAACTTTAAAGTGATTGGCCTCTTGCGTTGAGGTGAGAACTTTGGTTATTCTTAAACCCGGATTGTGAATGAGACTTGAAAATCGCCTGGAGGCTAAAACTACCAGTGGGCTTCAGATGCATCTGTTTTCTGTTTGAACCTGACGTGACCTCGTCTGGATTCGACGACGGATAACCGCGTGAACATCGAAAATCTGAAAGTTCGCCTTGGACATCGCATAACCTGGTGTTATTACGAAATGTTTGATCGATTATTACTGGACTGTTTCCGCTCACCCAGCAATCAACGCGATCTAATATTTAGGCTAATAGTTAAAAAGTTGTAATATAGACTCGAAAAATCAGTAAAACATCGGTAGTGTGGAGGAACGGAGTGAAAAGTAACGCGTTGTTTTCAAACATCATTGTAGCCCGGGCTGCTTAACGAGATTAAACTTAGTGTAAGCAGGCGGCAAATTTATACGAACGTTAGTGAGAAGCCTCATTGGTCTATAAGATAATTGTCCTAGGTTGTGCTGTCCTTACGGCATAGATCACTCAACTGGAAATTGCTGTTTTTCAATGTACCCCAGACCTACAAGATAAACACATTTTACGTTGTCGGTAATGCACCCAGAAGTCGAAAAACATACCCTTCCAACACAGAGCTCCAAACTGACAGAAGAGTGAGATTATGAACTGAGAAACGCCTCAGTCATTCTAGAGGTCTTACTCGTGTTGGGTACGTAAAACTGTTAGACGGGTTAAAAATCGTCCCTGATTTCAAACAGTTCTAGCGCCCAAAGAATATCCTGAAAATTTGTCTGCGAAGTAACCTGGGGGACTTACCTTCAATAGTTTTATCTCTGCGGAACAATCAAGCACATGCAACGCTCGCCGGGAGACCGGATACTGGGGCAGTGTCATTGTGGGTGATATAGTCCGATTTTTAAGCGAATTATCCAGAATATATTGCAAAAACACTCAATCGATTGAACCGGAGAGCGCCTCATATTTTTAACAAGCTGACCATCCTTTTAAAAAAGGTATTCCGCTTGATGCATCTGAAATATATATTTTGATCTTGTAATCTGGTGTGGCAAGGCAATTTCTTCCTTTAGGTCAACTCTGTTTATTTGCCAAGAATGAGGCATTGCCTTATTGGTATTATATGAACACTGATTTCAGTAGTTCTCCAGCCATTCTGTGAAAGAAATTTCTAGCGAATGGTTGTTCCGCTGCAAAACATTCCACAAGAATGGTTTTTAAGTTGAATCAGTAATCTACTGTTTATTTGTGAGAATGAATAAATTAACGTTCAAGGTCCCTTCAAGATTGTCGTGCAAATCATCGGAGGTGACCCAGAGATGATGATAACCGATAAGCAAAAGACCTAACATCTGCAGGGGAAGGATCCCTTTTGGTGGGCTATCAGAGAACAGTCGCCTTATATGAGCCTGCATGCTACATTTGCTGGCAAATTAATCCGAGTGAACTGATGTATGACAGCTAATGGGCAAACATCTTTTCTTCAATGGTTTTTGATGCTTGGCATTCATCGCTCACCGTGACTTTAGAAAAATGAAATTAATGGATACTTTTATTCGGCTGTAAAAACGTTTGATTGCATAGCTGCCTCGCTACTGGAAGAAAGAACGAGGAACAGGTTACCCAAGCTTAGACAGGAACAGTCGAGTTGCTCGGGGATTGGGCTGGTACCACGGACGTCTGGTCAATAGTTGCCGCTTAATCACCGAGCTGCTTTATAGCTCACCATAAATAAAGACACGCAAACACATTCGTGTGTACAAATATTATTTTATTTGTCTGAGAAATGTACCCTAAACCAAATGCTAATCGTTAGCCATATGACTATCCATTCTGCGTTCCCTGGACAGACGCTTTGCTCCGTTTATTTGACATGAATTTCCAATTATCAAAACCATTAATAAACACTAGAGGCCAATTAAATAATTGAAAAAAGCGCGATTTTCAGTCGAGTTGTTTAGGGTTTGTTTCTCAAAGCATTTCGTTAGTGAGCATCTAAAGCGGGGATCACAGCTTGTAAATTTTGTTAAAGTATACTCATTCTTCGAGACAATTTCGGCGCGGAACTCCTAAACATCCACACATTTTGGTATTGATGCGAAAAACAGTTTGTACTTTTTGGTACGGGCTGCGTTATTTTTAAACGCGGATTCACTCGGGTTACAAGCTCGTCTGAAAAACCGCCGACTTCCTCCCAAAAGGTTATTTCTCTCCGAGTTGCTAATTTTTTAGGTTGGTAGGTCAGATAGCTCGAACCATTGTAGTTCAAGGAATTTCTGCTACCAAGTCCATGCGGAAAGATATCGGTCATCTCGTCTTTAAATGTGAACTAAGTCGTGTGCGATGCGTTATGCTTTAAACAATTGAGCCGTAGCGGGTTTCTTAGAGAAGAACATAAACTGTAAACTGGACCAGTCTCACACACTTTCTACGAGGGAAACAAAAGATTTTTATCAAACGAGATCGCACCGCTTATACCTTCGTCTTAATCTTTTAGAAAATGAAGCGTGCAAGATATCGGAGTTTTAAAGAAATAATTAAATTTATACGACAGTGTAGATCACCTTCTTGAAAAAAATATTCATATCATGTCTACAGACTGCTACACCTGAGAAGGATAGTGTACGCCCAGTTATCGGTGTGCCATTTTTTGTCATTCCACCAATTCGGATCCATTTGACCCGTTGTTGATGCTTACCATGTAAAAGATTGTTGATACTAGGCTCAAGTAAGGTAACTTTGCACTGAATGGAAGTATTATTCCTGTATTATTTCTACAACTACAGTACTAATTGGTCAGGTGGCTAATTACTTGTTGCACGAGCTTTGAAATGTGGTTTCTATTCGACCGTTAAAAAAAGTTGAGGGGCTCGCAAGCTATACAGAACCTAAGAGGGGTTAACAGCCATTTGGATATAGTCTAGTTAAAATAAAGCTTCGGTTGTGCAGTTAGGAGCACTTTAGGATTTATTCAATGGCGCGGACAGGTATCGTAGAGGCAATCAGGCGGTTGGCTGCTAGAATGAACATACATACATGTCTACTGGGGCAAGAACTACTGAGGGAAAATTCCGCTCGTATTCGAATAGATTCGATGATTTGTTTCGCTGTTTCGTTCTTTGGTTACCGGCAGTACAAAAGAGAATGGCTTTCCGTGGCTGGGTCCAGGCAAACGGAACGAAACTATCGTCTTATTAGAAAATATGGACAATGTCATAGAACGAAAAATGAAAAGGCTTAGTGCCGGGGAAATTCTTGGGTGATTTTTCGATTTAATTTGCGTACTTTGCAGCAAATGCCGTAAGCAGATGCAAGAGAGCAACATCATATACTTCACACCCCTCTTGGTTTCAGTGCTGCTGATTTTGTTCATTTAATTATTTCTTCAAAACGTATGTGGGGCAAACTATCTGTTAATAGGAACTCCATACCGGAACAGCGTTTTTTCGGTCGATCATATTCTCTCCTTAGCTGATTCAACTAGTTTGTTGGATGCGTTCCGATGGAACCGTAATGTTCACTTTTGAATAAGCTATTGTGGTGAGTCCACATCCACAGATGGATTAGATTTTTGCTCTTATTACAACTCATTAGCAATTTACTTTTCCTTGAGCGTACCACGATTTGAATTCCGGGTGTCTGATACTCGACCGAAGCGTTTTACCACTACTCCACCAACGCATTACGGACCTGTCTGCTTTTTTACGTCAGAACATGAGATTTCGTTCACGTCTGATCCAGGGTTCTGGT
This sequence comes from Opisthorchis viverrini, assembly GCF_000715545.1. NCBI lineage: Eukaryota > Metazoa > Platyhelminthes > Trematoda > Opisthorchiida > Opisthorchiidae > Opisthorchis > Opisthorchis viverrini. The sequence goes on from NW_008751760.1 coordinate 289,939, forward strand.
TGGACCGAATCCTCAAACGACGACCCAGAAACTATTGTCGATTGACTGACTCGCCTGTCACGACTACCCAGTCAAGTGGAGATAAGGACGCCTGAAACCTGCTGCAGAATTCTTCGTTTTTCTTTTATATGTATTGTGGGATGTGTAATGTTCACTTTCACGCATACCAGGACAGATGAACGGTCGTTCAAGCGAAAGTGGATTCCACAAAAAGTGGGCATCCGAATAAACTTATGCACATTCTGATATACGTATTAGAATTCCTCTGGGAGGGGTAGAACCACAAGCTGTAACGGGATTACCGTGTTCGCAGCATAGACTCTGACTGTCAGCTCTAAAAGACACTTTTATAATTTATTGAAAAGATACTGGACTGCGAGCTTATGTTTACGCCTACGTGTTTCGTGTAGTTTGCAGTCAACACTAACATCTAATTTAAATGATGCGAATGACTGTCAACTATTACTTTTTGTTAAATGAGGCAAAGAGCCCTCCAACGGAGATCACATTTAGAAATAATTGACTGCCTACATATTTGACTGATGCCCATCAGCGTGAAATGCGCAGTTTACCACAATTTATCAGCACGTCTCAAGAGTTCAGGTTGATGATGCAAATGCCCGTTCCTTGTTCGCAAACGTGAGGTCGGTTATTCAGGACATACATTTACACGGGACTACATTTTCACAGTGGATCTTGCTGCTGGAATCAAGTGTTATTTGAGGCAAATCCGTATAGTACGACGAGGTGAAAAACCGTAGAGCTACTGTAAACGTTACTACAGAAAATCAGATTGGAGGGACTGTTCAATTCGTTCTGTCTGACGGCTTTCAGACGATCGAACAGGTTCTGTAAATTAAGCAGTTCAAGCTTTTTTCATACACTGAACTTGTCACAAACATTTTGCGCGCAAGTTCCATTTGGCTGTCCCAAATTCAAAAGACAGGAACGGTGGTGGTTCACGATGGTATAAAGGTGAGTCAGAAAAGCATGTCGCAGGACTGCAACCGAAGTGAATTTGGAAAGCGGTGTACATCGAAAGCGGGTGCAATTTGGTAGTTTAAAGTTTCTCTTGCCTAAAATGGGATTTTTATGGTTCAATTTTAAGAGCGGGGAAAGTTCCAACTTTTGACATTTAGCGGTTGTTATGCAGGAAGCCACGCATTGCTGAAACACCTTGCAGGCAGGTTATTCTTCTCCCGCGAAACAGTGTGCTCGGATTTGATGAAGATGATTGGAAATAAAATACGACTACGGAGACAAAAATTGGGATCCACAAAGTTTTCTGTCTCAGTATTGTTCCAACATTGCGTTAGTCTGTTGTGAAGGACGCCTGGCGTGCACATTTGAGCGCTCTACTCATCCAACGGCTTTCCGCAAACACTAGTGTTCCGATTCAGTTGATAAAGTCAACCTAGCAAGCCCGCACAAGATGAAACAATTGCTTGAGAAATAATGAACTGGTCCATTTTATACCCAAACATTTACGTAGCAACGAAGAATTAGACAGAGAAACCATTATGACTACCGGTTTGGATGCTTTTAGCTCCTTATGGTCTAACTAAGAAGGATTGGAATAAATGTATTTCGTATCAACTATAGCAAAATAATGTTTGGAATATTTTTAACCGCCAATACGGTGTACAATGGAGTTGCTATTCATGGAGGGGTAACAGGTGGTTATCGGATTTCATCAGCACTAGCAACTAAGCTATCACGTGACTGGTATGCAGAAACAGCATAGAAATTTTGCTTTTGTTGCGTAGGGTTGTAAAATCCACAAAAACGTCAATAAATGTCCACACTTTCCATGGAAAATGTTCTCTGTCTATATCGTAGTGGATTGCAGTAGGACCACGTTGAGCATCCGTAGACGAGACACGTGTAATATATATATATATACATATATAATTCGTCAGTGCGTTGTTAGGGTGCAGAATAAAACCTAGCGATGGGTCGCTAGTAGTGCGTTGAATAGTGGAAACCTGTCGGTGATATGAAAACTACTAGCTGCGGGCGACGCTTGGTCACGATTGCTTGTTCTATCAGTGGATACGTAACTTGCTCTGTCACACTGTGAAGTGATTTTTCGGTGCTAACGCCAACTTTGTGTATGCCCTACCCTGCTCATTTCCTCTGGCTCGGTATTGGAGTAACCTCTGTCCTCAACCACACAATATGTTTCATATTTCAAGGACGACATTAATACAGCCTAAAGTGAAATTATCTTGTAACAAGTCGAGTGAGATTCACTGACACAAATGTTTCTTCAACGAGCTCTCAGCAATGCATATCTCACTGAGGTTCTCGAAATTTTTAGGTTTAAAAAAAAGCCTAACCTGCTGTTTAGATGCAGGTTGCCAAAATCTGGAAACTCTGACACTCTCTGGCGCCGATCGCTAAGATGGTATTTTACCGAACATTTCAAGGCATCAGGAGATAGATAACTAGTGCAAAATTGAATTTCGCATATTGCAAAAGGAGAGGTATCAAATCAGGTTTCGATATCCAAAACACATAACAAGACTTGCGTGGTGCGTATCCAAGTCTCTCGTGTCAAAGTGGCTTGATACTAAGGTCATATTTTATGGGCTTCTTGTTGGAAGTGTACTTTCACAAAGGTAACTACTCACAAGGTTGACGAAAACTCTTCGACAGCCCACGACCGGTTTCGTCCTTGTTGGGGCTCATCAAGTAGGCGCAGTCCCCTAGTTTCCGTCAACATTATGATCTACTTGAACCCACATTGCACTATTTACGAGAAATACACTAAGTCAATTTGGTTTTCACGAGAGACTCAACTGAATCTCTCGTTCATAATATTCTACAACCGAATGTGCTGCACACAGGCCACCTCATCATTCAGTTGGCACGATTTTCGAGATATTGTAGTATATTTTCATAAAGGAAACTATTCACAAGGTTGCAAAACATAAGGTTGACGGGAACTCGGGGACGGCATCACCTGATGAGCCCCAACAAGGGCAAAACCGGTCGTGGGCTGTCAATGGATTTTCAGCAACCGTGTGAGTAGTTTCCTTTATGAAAATATACTGCGGTATCTCGAAGATCGTGCCAACTGAATCATGAGGCGGCCTGTGTGCAGCACGTTCAGTTGTGGAATATCATAAAAGAGTGATTCGGCTGGGTCTCCCGTGAAAACCAAATTAATTAGCAAACGAGTGTATCTATCGAACCCATTATACTGTTTCTGAGCAAATGTTCCACAAGTTTGGTCAATACAGTCTCTGGTTACCTTGGAAATTTCATGAGATGAATAATTGCGACCGGATATGTTGAAGGTCGGTTTAGATTTAGAATTAGGTATTGTGCCTAAAATGGTTCCGCTTCTTGACAGCACTTTTTAAATTTCCATTTTTTATTGTTGCTGAATGAAAATATCTGTTCGACTATTTTATGGAAACAGCGGTTGCAATCAGCCAGTTAAATATGCACCATTTATTTCCTGGTGACATTTGCTCCGCACTTTATGCCGAGGGGAAAATTGCAAGTAAGTTGTGAACATTTCTGAATCTGTTCCGTATTCCTCTCCGTGGTAATTCATCACAATTTCGCTGTTGACGGTTCCCAAAAGAATATATCATTTCCGCATCTTATAAGGTTTTTTGGCATCTATTGCATTGAGGTATTTTTAGAGTCCCATAATTGGTTGGTTAATTCATTTCAGCTAGCATTTGCGTAGTAGTGACCTTGTTAATTTATTTTTTATCCATGCTCGTAGAAATCCTATTAATTAAACACTATTTTTAAATTCCAGGATGGCTTATTTTCAGACGCTTCCCTGGATTTTGTTTTTTTCATTGTATGATGCATTCCTGGAAACCCATTCCATCATGTTCAAAATTTCCAGTACGAAGAACTGGATCGATCAAAACCGAACAACATAGCACCGGTTTAACCCGAACTGCGTATAATTTGATACACAATTACAAAATAAGATTGAAAGTAACTTGTTGACTCGTTTTGCCTGGGAAGCATGAAGCATGGTAGTGATCGTTCTTTAGAATGATGTCACAATTTTCCCCATATGCATACGTACAAGCTGTGCAATAAATGCGAGTTGACAGTAACTACTCACAAGTTAAAAGAAAAATCACCTGAATCTTTATACAGCTCAAGTTTAGTTGGAACCGTTAGATCTAACTGTCTGGATAGATTTGTGATATCATGAGGATGACTCGAAAGTCTGGAGAATCGGGTTATAACAAGCCATAAGAGCAAAATCACTGAACTGCACTTTAGTGTATAAGGTATGATACAGGGATATTGTGTTGTTTTACTTCCGATGACCCAGGTTGCCGGTGACGCGACTAGCAAAAAAAATAAACGCACAGAGTAAATTGTATACGCAGTGAATTTAGTTCACTTTTTTGTGTATGATTAGACAATATTCCTCCTCCTTTTTTCTGGTGCGCACAGTACCATAATCAAGGATTCTCCAACCGAGTAACTGTACGAAATACGTCAATAAGATCGGTTACTAGTTTCCGACTTTAGGAGGCTATTGTTTCTGCAGTGCAGGACCAATGGGTTTCGCAATGACATGCCTATCGCTTTCTTGGCTCCCTACAGTCCTTCCGCCCACATATATGCGCGATATTTGAAAAGCACCACCACAGGCACGAATAACCTCTCAAAAGATGTTGTCGAATTCGAGAGCAAATAACACCATTTTATCACACGTTTTTCTATAGGATCCGTTAGAACAAATGCCGTTTGTTGCTGCATCTCACTCTGTTCCACCTCATGTTGAATGATCAGGATGAATTGTGGATCACAACAAGTGAGAATAATAAACTTGGTTATAGTGAATGATTTTTATCAGGTAATAGTGTAAGTAAGATCGACCTGACGAATGAAGCCAACTTAGTTAGAATGTTGACACTCATGAGCCTGACGCCCTTTTTCTGACCTGTTGAATGTTTTCTCACGTTTTCTACCCAATCACGATATTTAATCAATCAGATAACTTATCAAAATATATCCGGGTGACAGAAATTCCCAGTATAAGCCACATCATGTCACGGAACTATGAAGTCAGTTGGGGTGAATATTGCTATTGGATGAAGTGACGTCGACATCTGAGTTGTCCACACGAAAGTAAGCTACGGAATTTACGTGTTTGAGTCACACATCGGAGGTTCTCACACTGCATCATCATCATCATCATCGACAGCATGACATCAGTGTTCAACACCGATGCTTCACTGCCGTTAGCTTACGTACGTATTTACGAAGGTACTCAGCATACTATGAGTACCTTCGTGAATACGTAGATTCGTTGGTCAGCATCCGGGTGAAAACCAAGAGAAAACGTATTTACGCATTCGATAAACAGAGTGAATTCGCAAAATAGACGCATTTTAACACTAATTTGGCTCTTACGGAGACGCAACTGAATCCCTCGCCCACGACGTTGTCCAACTAAATGTGCTGCTCAGAGACCACCTCGTGTTTTAGTTGGTACGATATTCAAGATATATCAGTATATTTTCTTGAAGAAATGCAACCATAAATTTACTGGAAGCCATATGAAGGATCGAAAAGTTTTCAGCAATCTTATGGGTAGTTGCCCATCACGAGTGACTCTTACAGGTTTGCATAATCTTGTACTTTTAGTAGGACGTTTGGGTGTTGGCAATTATGATGGTAATGTACCGGACCAACAAGGGTAGATTTTGCTAAGTGGATTATTCCCGATAATAAAATCGCTTTTTACTTTATGCAACCAAAATTACGAAAATGATTCCTTCTAACTGGTCAAAAGCCAGTTACCAATAATTATGACAAATGTTGACGAGATAACAAAGAATAAGATCATATGTTGTTGCATAGATTCAATTCTGATGAGGCGTGTTCAGGCTTATGCTAGGAAAATGGTCCTTGATTAGATACTGACGTGAAAAGCAATGCTAAAATGTGGGAGGGCTGGCTACAGAAAGATAAATATCTGGTTGCAACACACTGTTACGGCTAGATATGGCTTTAGCTGATTGGAAACTAAAACTGGTTACGCGTGGAAGCACACATAATACAATTAAGAGGTTCCTGTGCACTATGACAGAGACGGTTATCTCGGGGACAACAAGAAGAAATTAATCGTGACGTTGACGAACAGACGACAGTCCCAAATGCCGATGAACTTCACCGCCAGCTTTTTATCAACTGTCGCTCAACCACTCTCCCATAGGCCAAAGCCATCTCCTGGGAAACGAGGAACGAGTTAATGTATTTAGATTTGCCGCCTGGATGAGAGTGGGGGTCAAAAGCGGAATAGACCGTCATAAAGAAGCAATAGCTCATTGATGTCGGCAGTTGAAATCTAATTCAGTGCGAAGGTACAGTCATCTGTCTGCAGAACTTCTGGAAAATATGCATTAAAAACTTGAGCATCTCCTCCTGAAGCCTCAGATGAGTTCCGTACTACTTTGCATTTTGGAGGTAGAAAGCGCGTACCCAGGCGAGGACCACCTCTAAAGGTCTTCCTGGAATAGACTGTGTGCTTCGACAGCCGTCATATTACGCGAAATTGCCGTAGTAGTTCTTCTTCAAATGTACTTTCGATCTCCAGAGCAACAACCACATTGAGGGGTGCACTCCGAGCCAATATTCTCCTCAAAAATAAAGGGTAAAGCAGAGCTGACGCACTGCTGACTATTTTCAACAAGATCACCACAGAATGACTTCAAGTACAAGACGAAAGCACAGGTGAAGATCACCAAATTCCATATCATCAAATTATAATGATCTCAAATGGAAGAGCAATCCACAAGGGGCGAGGGACTTTCACCTGTGACATCGTCAGTCGAAGATCCAGTAGAAGAATGAATGATGATTTATTAGGCTGACGGCTGACAGCGGTTATGACTGACTGACTAGCAGCTGAAAGCCGATGAGTTCACACCGCAGTGCGAATTTTCGAGGCCCGCCAACCTGATTGCATGAAACAGCTGTACAATGGTTCTTGGATTTTGGCATAGGTTGAAGTGAAATTTTCAGATATATTTTCAGTGTCCGCACACTTCCGGGTGCAAGTGCTGCATTGTTGAAGCTGTTTTTTGAAATACTCTTTGAATGAGTGATTTAACTCGGGACCTTTCTTGAAAATCGGGTTGCCAAGAAAAGGAATCCAAAAAATCCTGGTGCTGGATTATTCACCAGATAAAACGTATGTGCTGCGTTCATCGTTCGATATCTGCCATGATAAATCGTGACAGCCCATTGATGGTTTAACTGAAGAGTTTCGCCAAATATCTCTTAGGGTTTCGAGTGTACTTAGTAAGTCGGAAGCTTTACTCTCCTGGAAAATGCTAGCCCAGAGTTGCACGTGCGGGAGGGTCGCAATCAAAGCAGGGGGTCTGAACAAACATGGGTCAATCTTTAGGACTGCTTGAAAACGTTTTTTATTCAATGCCATCTCAAAAAATGCTGAGTAAGACGTTGATGATAAGAATTTGCCATGTAATTTTAATGCTTAACACTTTCCAGGGAGTCCTCTACTGACAAAAGTCATGGGTAGACCGTAAAGGCGCTTACTTCTAGTGACGATGGGAAGTTTCACTTGGTGAAACACCAATTTCTCTTGCTCTAGAATGCCACCCAATTTGGAGATTCCTGCAACAGGTTGTCCATGTTTTGGCGTTTGGAGAAACGTGGACCACTTGAACATGCCGACTATTGAATTGGTTTCCAAACACTGGAGACGGTTGTTTTGCTGATTTCTCGTCACCTTGACTACAAATTACAAGACGGCGCCTAAAGCTGGCAAACTACTTATTAGTTTGGACTTGATGGAGGGAAGAACTATCAACTTACTCAGATTTGGATCAGTTTGATGCCAGTGTGAAAAGCTGAATGGTTTTCAGATCACTACCCGAGTTAGTGACACTTATTGCAACGGTAAATTATATAGTACACACATACCAGTATGGTGGCCGAAGCTTTCTTTCTACACAACAACATGGAAGTGGAGTATACAAATTGGATGGACAATTAAGCGTTCCATTTCAGGTAAGTTGCAAAACTCAGCAAGCGTGCCGGTACCTCAAATAATTTCTATCACTACCCTGCATCTTCGCCTTCATGTGCCAACATTTCGTTTAAGTCTAAATGCTGATAAGCATGTTCTTTGGGCATCAATTCAGGCTTATCAGACACAAGAAGTGCTAATAATCTATCGTGAATGTGTATAGTACTGATAAAACATGCGAGTAATGTCTCGTGTGGTATCCAATTTCTCTGCCGCATCTGATGAACAATGAATGCTGGTACAAGAATATGTGACCTGTTTTTATTGTTTGTTCACAATTGTTCGACGTTAGAAGAACGCTCAAGGAAGTCTAACATGACAATTGAAAATGTTCCCTTTTCAAAACCCCGCGCTCACGAGACATTAAATTTCATGTCCAGTGGCTTACAAATGCTTAGTTATTGTTCCTTAGCAAATAATGCTGCAGTAACAAGCGTTCTTCCCTCCTTTTTGACTAGTGGCCACAACCTTTTGGGAGTGAGGATATCCGAGCTTTCCCGGACGTTCTCTAATTGTCAAACAATGATGAACAAACACCGCAAAGCGGTTCCATAATTTTCACACTAAACTTCATCACAGGGGGGTGAACGGAAGCTGCTCGCCTGTTCCATCAGTAATGAGCACTTTTCACTAGTGGAATTTATTGAACTTAATCCGCATAGACCACACCTTATCCCAAAATACGTGCTTTTTTACCGAAACACTGGTTAATGTTGAATATTGTGGCTTCGTCGCCGCTTCCATCCCGACTTTGGTGAGGCGATAAGATGTCTGCAAAAACAAAGATTGTTAATCTCTGAACCAAATCGTTATGACGACGTTCTACTGTGCCTCTTGATGCCTCATACGCCTATTTATGCACCAGAAAAGATCTTCGCTGCTAGTCTGCAAGGCAAATTAAATCTACCCTCAAAGATCCTAGATGCGCTCATTGAGTGTTCTCCACTCACATATGTAATGCTACGAGGATAAAGTTACCAGGAATGGATAATTTCATACCCTGGATATCATCTGCGTGACATCGTCGCTGCATATGCTCAGTAAACAATAACCGCTGCCTCTTTTCTATCTGTCGTTCAACTATATTGGAGAATGTATAATTTTGATTTAAACTGCTTGCATCGAAAGAAAATCTATTATTTTGATGTCTGAACAAAGAGTAAGGTAAACAACCATAACTGACCTTTATGGAGTCAAAATTTTTCAAATTTGCTACCCTTTCGACAAAAAATTTTCTGTTAGGCGAAATACAAATTTTGAAATCAAAGAATATCACGTGGGGCTAAAGAAGTAATATGCATCGGAATATAGAATTATTCCTGCGATTGCTGTTTTGTAGCTCTTTGTTAAGACGACTTAAATTAGAACATGGAGATTTTATTATCTGTGTTATGCCAACTGTTAGTGTTCAGGTCTGAAAGCAAGTGTGCACAATGTGCAAAATTTATACAGTTTATTAGGCGGTGGTCAAATAGCGTCGGGGATTCCGACCTAACTCTTCAGGCAAACGGGATCGAATTGAGACAAATGCACTCATTTGCAAATCAATTTGAATTGCATGAGAGACTCAGGTGAATCTCTTGCTCATGGTGTTCTTCAGCTGAATAAGCTGCACAAAGGCCACCTTATTTTTCAGTTAGTACGATATCCAATTTATCGCAGTAAGGAGACTACTTACAAGATCGCTGAAAACTCTTGGACAGCCCACGACCAGTGTTGCTCTTCGTAGGGCTTATCAGGTAGGTTCAGTCTTCTCGCTAGTGGCCAGTGAGTCATCGGTCTTTTAACATATTTTGGAAAAGGATCCATTATATTACCTATACTCATATGAATCTTAGAAATTCTACCGTGTTTCATCGTTGAGTCACATGTCCTATTGAAAACAGTGAACATACCAGGAAACGACCCGCCAGTTGAAGTTTTTGAGCGACTTGCCTGTAATAATACAATAGGTTCCCTGTTTTCGTCATCATTATGCATTGAGTTCCATGACTGATTTGTATATAAAATTCTCTTATAAATTCCGACAGTTTACACCAAAAATATTCCGGGTCATTACAGATACAACATATTTTACCTGACAATCATTTAGGTTACGATTTAAACGAGCTGACAGCGATAACTTGACGGATGGAAAACCTCCTCCGTGGCTCAGCTGATGGACAATGATCTGGTCACGTGGGTTCCTGGCTATCCAGACTTGTACCAAGCAATGTATTTTCATTCACGTTGCACGTGCCTAAAGGCTTGCGGTTCAACGCATTACGCCCATTGCAAATTTCGGAAAGATCGGAGCCTCCGATATCGTTTCCAAACTACCAAGTGAGTAAATCAAGGCAAAACTGCTTGGCTCCTGACAGTGCAGCATGTAATACCAGAAGGTTAAACCAGAGATGTTTTTTTCCGGGAAAACGGGGTAAAATGGAATTTTTGTGGGGAATACCTCTATGTAAATGTATACATGCAAGCTACACTTGATATGATCTCGGTATGCATGTCTATCATCCCAGTTCAAGGGTTATTTGAGTTGTCTAGAATTTCCCAGTTAAAAAGAGCACACACCAAGTCTTATGTAAATACCTTTGGGAAAGGATGCAGGTGATTCTGCACCAGTGTGACCCTGATTGTTGTTTTTTTTGAAAAAAGCTACACCTAAATGCAAAAGCTTAAAGCGAACCGATTGAACACCCTGGTGGATACATGAAATTTATAATCTAACCACCCTGGCCAATCAGCACAGACCTAGAACCAATTCATTCAGCCAATGAAAAGACAAGTGTGCAAACTTTACTTCGTGACTAGCGAACGCAAATCACTCTCCATCTGATGTTCCCTACTGCGGATATTCTTTGTAAAGACTATTCAAAACAATCACATCAACGGTGAGTGTGGCGTGATATTTTCTTTTACAATATATATTGTCAAAACACCTTTGAAAATGCTTGAATATTTGGCGCTTCGCGCGAAATTAAAAAAAATATTCGAAACACGAAGATATGGTGCTGCTCAAATTTTTGTGCAAGTAGATACTTTTGAGGAAGTTAACTGTTACAGCAAGCCAAACATCCATTTTATGATTCACTCAAGGGAGATATAGGTAATGAGTTGATTTGGTGTAACAGGCAGTTGGTAGCAGTAGCTGGCTAAAAACCGAGAGCACCGACAGAAGTGACCATCAATACAACGGCTTTATCCAAGCACATAATAAGTGGCGTAGAAGAAGACCGTTTGTTTATACCAACCTAAGAACTGCAGATCACCAGATTACAGGGGTTATACATCCATAACAGTCAGTATTGGCTCAGCGACTTTGGGTTTGTGCAGGAGTGCCACAGGTGTAATTGGAACAGTTTTTTTTACAATGGCATGATACCCGCTATCATAATTAGGGTATATTTTATGGGAAATCGTTCGATGTGAAGTTACTATCTACAGAACGCAAAAGCCGGTATAAATTACTCCTACAAAAACAACAACGGTACTGATATCACCTCATCACCGCGATTATTTACATTCGGAAATAAATAAATATCGAAAAGAAAGAAAACCGTATTTTTCTTTACTTGACTATGACTTATCAACGGATATAATTTTCTTGCGGCGATCAAGTTACTAGTAAAGTTAATGAAACTGGAAACTAGTAAATGCAAGAAAATTTAGTAGGGGCTATTGTAATTTAAGAAATGTCTTTGACAAGCCACCTGTCGTTGTCCACGACTTGAAATTTTTTCAGCAAGCTCAGGTCTGCAACAAATGCGGGTTAACACGAACATGTGGTTTCTTTTCGACTTTATTAAGTCAGTCAAACATTTTAATTTTTGTTTATTCAACTGATGTTTCACCGCCTTTCAAATTGCTTTTGTCTCTTTTAATATAAGATCTGATTGCTTTGTGTATAAAAACAGTCTTTGCTTCCTTTTTCTTATCTAATCTAACACCTTAATTTAGAAAAGACGGAACATACGCCTTTTCCCACCAATTGTTTTTCGAAGATCCACTTTTAAAGTTAAAAAACTCTTTCAGTTCAAATAAATTAGCTTCATTTACATTATTTAGGTGAAAAATGATTATTCCTGATATAGTCTCTTACTTTTTTCCTTTGAACTATTTTGCTTCAATGTCAAGGGCGATGTTTTGGTCTTTTTGAAGCTTTTAATGCGTTTTTTCTTTGATAATATTCTTGCGTAAAATGTGATACTTCAGTTTCGGTGGTATTCAATTGTTTCTAGCGTAAAAAGATAAAAGGATAAAAATAAAAAAGCTTCGATCAGACGACTAACGCCTGAAAACAGGCAAAATCTTTATTAAGAGGCGCGGTTTTCGAATCAAAATCGCGATTTCATAAAATGAAACATCTTACCTCGGAGTTTGTTTAGGAATGACCAAGCACTTTCGGTGAACGCAAAAACTTGTCTGATTCGTTTGTAAAATGTTTTCCTTTTTTCCAAAAATATGTCACTGAAGGGTGGTGCCAAACGTAAATTAGAGTTGAAGCTCTTGAGCGCAGAAAACCGACCAGGTTAGCAGAATTTTCAACCAGGTAAAAAAAACGAAGCAATATCTGATCTCCCTCGGGTCAGTTTTTGACAGAAACGTAGTTTGAATTTCAATTGTGTTCAGATAAATTCAATCGCATTTACACTAATGAAGTATCCAAAGGCGCATACAGATACCTCGCAGACTCATTTAAAGACTCGTTTTTGACTGAATTCGTCCACTTTTAGAGGTTTTATTCGAACATTCCCAGCGTGGCGGAAGATTTGTCAAGCCTTTGCATTCAAACAGCTGCGTTTCTCCCAAAATAGCATTTTTCATCGAGTAGTTTTGATGCAGCTTTTGTGTTTATATTTTAACACTTACTCCGTTGGCCACAGTGAGTAAGCTTTACTAGCAATAGTTATTTTTGGTCAAATGGACGCTGTCTGAATTCAGCATCCAACCAGCCAATGGCACATAACAAAGACATTCTGTACGATTGGACTCTGGGAATGGTTGAAACTTTGCTACATTTACCGGATGCAGGGGATATTTTATTTTGCGACACGTGTCAAACATTTTATAGCTTCGACAAAACTTTTTTCAATTTGTCCACAACCGAACAGGTTTAGTGGCGTTAGTATACCTTGCCTGCGTTCTTTTTGGGTTGGGGTCACTTTAATTTGGTTAAGTATCCATTAAATTCGAATAAAGTAAAGTAAAGTAAAGTAAAGTAAATTACTTCCCAAGAAGCTGATCTCTCTCATTTTAAAATCAATTTGAGGAGATTCAAATCTCCGGTACTTGTTTTATAACCCAACGTATATTAGCACATCTAATTTTAGAAACCTTATGTTGAGAACATACTTGTCTTCAGGGCTAGATAAGCTTGATTCCTAAAACAACTCTTTTGTAATTTGCAGGTATTTATCTGCACCTTATCTATCTTACAATGCCGAAGCTAATATAACATTTCATTTTAATGGCCTTTTCAATAAAATGTTTGCGATGGCAATGAATTTTCTCGCTTAAATAAGCGATTTTCGTGTGCTCGGTTATTAATTTTTGTCTGCGAAAAGAAGGCAGGATAACAAAACTTAATGACATTACAACTATTTACTCAGTTGCTCTACTTAGCGACTTACGGTGCATAACGATGTAATAAACTGTAAACCTTCTGTCCAAAAATAAGGCCGTTGATGCAAAGTTTTGGAATTTCATAATCTGGTGACCTCAGGATGTCTCGAATATAAAAAACTTGCGGAACATTTTGCTAGCAGTGCAAAGTTTGGAATTTCATAATCTGGTGACCTCAGGATGTCTCGAATATAAAAAACTTGCGGAACATTTTGCTAGCAGAAATAATAATCATACCCTAGTCAAACAACGCCAAACGTCAGATTACGGATAATTTTAAAGATTCCTGGTTTTTACAGACCAGCCTACATGGAGATAAGCTTACATCTTGTCGTAAAGTACTTCAAGAAAACAGTTGCATTTCTTAAATATTTATACACTGCCCAGTGAATTTCGAGTGATGTGTTAAGTCCAGTTCGTTCCTCGTCCGACTCTCACGTATGCTGTTTGGTCAATTATTCAGAAGATTACAATGTTAGAATTGATTGGGAATCGTGCTTCACATTGGTAACAACCTTGAATTTTACAATTTAGAAACAGTCTTATAGGCAAGATGTAGTTTATTTTGACTTTTTAAGGCTCCATCATAAAAAAACTGCTGAAGCAGCACGCGGCTATCTGCATTTTGTATGTGGGGCTCTTAAACTAAGAACACATTAGGCCAAAAGTCCAGAGTTAACCGAAAACATTTGATTCTTTTAGGAAGGTAGTCAAAAATACGTTTTTTTGTTGCATAAAGTTGAAACTGACCAATCCAGTACTTCCATCCTGACTAGTTGATTAAAAATAGCATTATTCGAAGCAATTGCGTCTTAGCACACCGTGGATTATTGCAAAATTAGTTCACCCTCCTCACTTTGGGCACTTGTGCAAAGTATGGCAATCGAAGTAGACAGAACTCGACGGGACTTGACATATCACTGGGGCGTCACTATGTTGTAAGTGTGAGGGATTGACGGTCGCCGGGTTATCACCTGCACCTTATTGATCCCGATGGGTTATTCCCTGGTACACGCCAGAACATGTTTTAAGTATGTGCTGAAGGGACACCGAAGGGATACTTGGTGCAGCTTAGCGTATCTTCAGAGTGCCTTCAACGTGAAAGATCCTTCAACATATGAGCTATTCTTTAGCATTTCTTCTGACGGCTTAATGGTTCCAAAAGTGCAACCAATAAAACTTGTAGACACTATGGATTTGCTTCGAAAGACAAAACCTTATGCGGTCTAAATCGAATGAACAGCCATGTACTGAGTGTTGCCTCCAGATAAAAGACCCTGAAAACGGTATGAAGAGAGAGGTAGAGACTGACGGTGCAGAAAATGCCAAGGATGCTATGCTCATGTGATCATGGTGTGCTTTTCTCCCTATTGCAATCACTGCAGACAATTCGCAGACGTGAAACTGCCTGATTTTTTATTCTATCGCAAAATGAAAGGGAGCCAACCGGGTGACGTGAGCCATATTTCTCAGAACCCAACACAGTAGAAACAAACTAAATCAAAATGATGAAACACACCGTAATTGAGAATAACATTCACCGGTGAAAGCTCAGTTTGTGGTCAGTAAAATCCATGTGATCTGATCACATGGCTTATCGATTTTGTAGGTGCTCAGGTCTGATGAAGTGAATTCGGGAGTTGGCCTTTTGGTTAGCCTTGGTTTTTGTTTACAAATTATCAGGCTGATTTTCATGGATGCTTGACATTGGTTGATCAATTCAAATAACGTCTGCCAACTGTCAGCATGCAGAAACGGCTTACAGAATGTACCACCTTATTTTCATCTTAAATGTCCTGATGTAGATCCTTATGCTTTTTCTTCAAGCCAGACAGATTGTAGAAATGTCGAAGTGTTAGTGGAACTTGGCGTGATTGCTGACGTGTACAAGGGTGATGTTGATATAGATAAACCTAATCACTCGACTGGCAGGATATCAGCATCAATTCCGATGTAAAGGTTGCCAGTGGCCGTTAATTTAGGTACATCCGGAGTCCAGAGAAGGACGGGGATTTCCCTTATCCATCTTAATTTGAAAAAAATGTACAGCGGCTTATCTGTTCAGTAGAGGAGGCCGCATCATTCGAACTGATTTTTTAAGGGGCGAGGTTTTATTCTCGTCCATTTGGGCATCTTTGTGCATTTACCAATCATATATCTCAGTAAAGTGCAATCGGCACCCTCACCTGGTTAACGAAAGCTAGAAGCAAGACGCCAAAACTGCAACCAAAATTTGTTCAGTGGGTTTCAAGCGTGTGTCACGCTACCTGACTGTGATGTCCCGACTGGCGGTCAGTCGATCGCCACAACCAAGACAGTTACTGGATCATCGTTCGATGAGTCGGGCACACCAATCACATCATTCAAGTGTGAACACGTTCGCCTGTTCGGATATGAAAATCCAGGTGCGTCCGACGTGCGTTGGTGGAGTAGTGGTTACGCACTCAGATGTCCGGGGCTCAAACCCCGGCACGACCATTGGGTATGCACTAATAATGAGCTCTAATAAGACCGAAACTCGAGTCCAGTGCTTCCCTTTGGTGTGGACTCACCGGAATAATTACGCCAGAATAGTAGGACGACCGGACGAGAGCTAAAAGATTGGATCACTTGTTGAGCGGTGACACTGTTTGTATTTGACAGCAAACAATCCTTTGCGATGATAATGGGCAGGCAGTAAGTGGGACGTTGACCAAGTACAATAGCATGCGCAGTGAAACAGTATAATCTAAGAGTGCCACCTCTCCCATTATTACACGTATATATGTATCTTAAACACGTCGCAAAAATGCATGTGAAACTGGCCTGATTATTCAACTATGAAATTCCCCAACAGCGAAAACAGAGAGAAACTGAACTTCTACCACAGGCCTTCCGAATAAGAACTGGTCAAACTAGGTGGAATTCTGAGAAACTTTGTGCTTGATGAGAACGAACCCATGAGGCATAAACTGTCTCTTTATAGGACAGCGCAGAGTTATGTTCGGTAACTTAAGCGTACCAACTGCAATGCATCACCGAGGAACTTACTTGGACTAGTTCCTTCTGACTCTAAAGTCATTAGGCCCGTATTCCTCGATTTCAAGTAACGTTTGTATTCCGATGACTTTTATTGCTGACTTGAAAACTCAGTGCTCAAATATCGGACTGAAGTGTCGATAGGCGTACGAGCATCCGGATGGAACATCGTTCATCGCGCCATATTCGAGTTTGATTTAGCGTTTAAGGAAAGGAGGTACAACGTATGTGGTTTCCGAATGAAGGCGGTCCGGAAACATTTCCCGCCCAGTTACACTGATCCATAATTCCGCAAGTCAAGTAGGCCAAATGGTCCGTCCGTTTGGGTTGTGTCGGTGGCATATATCGATTCACTGCAGCTGTGTAACATTGCACCTACCCGAAAAACAACAACAGGCATCTGACGCGAAATTAATGCTCCTTGCCTGTAGATTGTGCTAAAGCGTAAGAGGGTTGAAAAATCGGACCATGTGGTCGGTTTGTCATTAAACTTTGTACACGGATACTGGAAATTTTCGAACCAATTCAACTTTAGGCTGTGGAATTAGGTGGCCATGAGGGCGATAAATGTAACTGTTCTGATGGCACTTTTGTCAAGTAGCTCATTCTATTCAAGAACAAATTTTAAATCTATCAGATTTAGCCGGTATTGCGGCATCTCACTAAGAATCACGCAGATCAGCGACAGTGACCCTAATTCAGCGCTATGAATACTGCTCCAACATGACTGCAATCGAAGGCTGTACAAGAGGTAAAATTGTGCAACTGTGTGATGCCACAGTTTGTAGAAAACAAGAGACCTAAATGATGAATGAATGTTCTCGTTTGTGTACTGAAGCACACGTCATTGAAAAGGATCTGGCAGAATAAAAGCGTTACATCCAGTCTTTTGTCAGCTTGAGAATACAGAAGTTGCACGTAGTCGCGAGATCTGCAGAATTGACTTTCGCATCACTCGCTTGAACAGTCGTCCTCCATTCCTGGTGCAATTTCTCTGATATGTCCACACTGAGAGGCTTCAGGTACAGAAATTACATTGCTCAATCATGGATATGTTCTCGTGAGGTAGCAATTTAGATGCTTCCGTGATGCATTGGTAAAGTAGAGGAATCACGATAGTCCTGAATACCAGAGGTCCAGAGTTCGAGCCTCGGTACGGCCAAAGCTATTCATTTTTGGTGAGCTCTGAAAAATGCAGAAGTGTAATTCAGTTCTTCCTCCGGAGTTTTGGTGTGAACTCACCAGATTAAGTGGGTTAGTAAAGGACACAGTTTAGGCCATTGCTGGGTTCGTAAACATGCGAAAGGTTAAACAGTTGATCCTGAACCCATAATGGACACCAACCACAAGTGATCATGAAACTGGCTACCTTGATTCTGGTACTCCAAGAGCGCTTGAATTATCTGTTTCCCCAGATGTTTTAATCAGCAAGCGTTTCGTCCGTCAAGCGATCACTAGAGCGTCGGAAGCCGTATCAAATTTTGTTTAACAGATGAAAAACCACAAACACTCTACAGTTCTATAGTTTGATTTCCAATGCAGGCTGACAGATACAAAAAAGCTCATATCATCTGCCTTTCATTTTAAACTATAATTCACATTTGCTAAAACTGGACGCACCCGAATTTCACCTTGTTATCAGTGTTTTGTAAAACGCAAATATTTGATTGTTTGCCCTAGATGACCTTATCGCACGTGAGTCAACATCGAGTTGTTTTGGGTTCGCGAGTGAGACAGTTTTGCAAAAGATGCTGCAACACACTACTCATAAGTGTTGAAAAACCCCGACATGCTAGATATCCACATCTAAAATTATCAGAACGAATGACGAACACACAGCTGAGGTGTTTGTTTTGCGCGTCTGTGTAAACGTTGACCATCGGTATATGTGGTACGCCTATTTAAACGTGCTCGACAATTGCTGGTTTTAAAATCCCGTTTTAAACGATTTTGTCCAACCTACTTTCCTTGAGAGTAGAGAAGATTTCGCACTTGAGTCTTCCGAATAACCTCTTTTTCAAAGCCAAAGATTATCGTTACTGTTTCAGCAAAAAAACATTTCCCAGTTTAAATTTATGTTATCTCCTTTTTTCGCAATCATTCGTTCAAATGAGTTCCCGGGCGAAGCTTGCCTATTTCGAAAACAAATCAGCTTTTTGTTGCATCCAAATCATTTTTAGTGTTGTAAGCAACCTGACCCTTTTGTACAAAAGTTCGTCTAGAGTGTTATTCTCAGGTGACTGAGAGTTGGATGGGAGACACACAAGTCATGTAGATTGCAAATTTCACTCAACACGTCGCCAGGTTTTTTGCGCAACTGATTTTTGAATTGGTTTCTAAATGTGAAATGTAGCATAGACAAACAAAAGCCAAGGAGTACAGTTTTGTAACCAAATGGCTACGCCAAATTTGATTGCTCCCAGTTGAAGTGACATTGTCCCTAACTGGGTGTTCGTCGTCCTTGTTCTTTTAACAAACAGCTTGATCCATTTCAATGAATACCAAATGCCAGTTATAACAATGAAATGGGCGTACTTTGGACCGTACTTTTTCGTTGCTGATGTAAGAAAAAACACTTTGTGACAAATAATTCACTGGTTAATTGAACGTGGGTGTGATAGAGGAAAGGTAATGGAGGTTGCTAGTTTCGCCGATGATACGCACTCAATTCTCGGCTGTTCCCCATCCATTCACAAGGCGCGGTTTTTGGTTTTTCAAATGTTTCTGTTTGTACCTGATGACATGCTCGACGGAATTGCCGCATCTAGAAGAATGCACTGGAATATGAGGTTAGCGGCGCTATCCTTGAAGCACTAAAGGAAGAAAACGTTTTTTATTACAGATTGTTGGCATACTGTTCGGCTGTACTGTTGCTTCAAACCGTTGTGTGTACGTACATTCTATTCGTGTGTTTACTCAAAAGCTACCAACTGCAAAAACCCTACTTGTTGTTACCGCTGTACTTAGTTGGTAGTCTTTTTATGCTTGCCAGTGGACTGTCAATAGCACTGGTTCGTTTCCTTGGAAAGTACCAAACCAGACGCTTGTATGCATCAGGGTATGTGCATGTTTAGTTCACGTGACTGAGAACACTGCATCCGAATTTGAAGTCGCTTATATTCGAGCTAGAGAGAGAAGAATTCCATTAGCGTGTAAAAAGGCGTATAAGATGTAGGGAGGGGACCGGCGTACGCTAGGAATTTCGGAGATTTGAACTGCTATTCTCGTCCGGATCGTTACATCCGAAATATGGGGAGCGGAATGCGTAAGTGCGTTTGCGTAATGGCTTTACGGCCTTCTAGAACGTATCAACATTCTGGTTTTGGTCAATAGTAAGTGAACTGATTTAGTGAAGTTGGACAGGTACACCGGCAAAACGTCTCTTTCGGACTCTTACGCTGACTACGCAAGTCGCACCACTCTACTGATGCTCAATGAACCACGTTATATCACTTCATTGAACCGTTTGAGTGCACGTCAATGTGCACGCGCCCCGCACATTTTATCCTTTGATCACCACCTGGAATTCGGCACTGGGATTTTGCTGGTGATAATTTGTTACAAGTGGTGCACGAGAAAATAATGATAACAAGACGGTGTTTTTCTGGTCGTCCTAACTTTAGTCCGGGTAAACACTTGAGCGAGATAGGTACGAATGTTCCAACTGTTCTCCCAATCTATACGAACCTACAATTGTGCGTATAAGTCACGCCAAGTACATTCGCACCCTGTAAGTTTACGACATTTCAGCACAATCCAAAAAAAATTACCGAACACCCCGAACCCATCAATCTCCGAAGGTAACTTGATCGGGTAAAACCACAATTTCGAGCGGCAAAGCCATTGTTTCTGTGAATAATATGAAATCGCGTAGTTCTCAGATCATTTTGATTAAACCAACCAGAATTTCTGTGTGATTCATCGATCCACAGAGGAAACTACGACGTGCTGGCATAGTTCGTTGGTGAATGTGACAGGTAGACTGGAAGCAAAAAACTGATGCCCAAACTGATGCCCCAGGTAGGTGAGACCCCGAGAGACAGCAACCTTGTGGGTTTTAGATTTTTCAGTATTCCTGTCGTGTGTGTAGGTTACCAGGTCATCTACAGCTTAGCTGCTAAAGCACAGGATTACTGATCAAAGGTCCCTGGTTCGAACTCAACCTGCGCTTCT
>NW_008751760.1:310800-331121 GCF_000715545.1 Opisthorchis viverrini
TCGTGTGTGTAGGTTACCAGGTCATTTACAGCTTAGCTGCTAAAGCCCAGGATTACTGATCAGAGGTCCCTGGTTCGAACCCAACCTGTGCATCTCGATCAATCCTCTCCTGGCTTGAGGAACCAGTCATCCTGCTCATCCTTCGGGTGTTACGTCAACTTTGTAAGAAAATGGTCACATTTGAACGACTACTAGTCTCGTGTTTAACGAATCTCCGTAGAAAATATCCGCAGATGAAATGAGCCGAGTCTTCCAAAGAAGTGGGCGTTAAGTTGATTTTCTTGTAAAGCGTACTTCGGATGCAGAAAGCTGATTTTTCGGAAAAATGTGCTTGCTATGGCTAACTAAAATATATGCCTGTGTTGTATGTGTGTCTTTGGCGATCCTATGAACGAACTACTGGTGCCTACAGTTTCTAACAGTGTGACGAACTAGTGCAATATTTGTATAGGAATCATAAATCACTGTGGACGCGCTATGCTTTCAGTGCATTGGTTATGCCTTGTCGCATGCAGCTGTTGATATATGGAGAAAACGTGTATCGAAAAATGTGGGCATCCTGGCAATGTGCGGCCGAACAGTTTGTGTCTCACCTGTGGGAGTAAATGATAGTAAATTGTCCCAAATTAGGTGCACATTCGCCGCAAGCGGTTTCTAGTTTGCTATCACTGAAGAACCACATAACGTCCAATATCAACACAAGCTTTCAGTTTTCATGTGTATGAAGAGACACTATAAAGCATACAAAGTGATATGCAGCTGGACACCCTTCTACTTCGGAAACGATTTTTCTGCTGTAGAGCCATCATCCACGAGGCTCCTTTGGGTTTGATCCTTTGGGCTGGTCTCATCACCATCTGCTTTGGTGAAAATTAGTATCAGATAACAGTCATGATGAACGATGAGCTTCAGATGAAAACAATCAGATCAACTGGGAGAGCGTTTCTAAACCTTATAAGTTCAGCATTGACCCTCATTCGATAAAAACAAGTAAATTAATCATTCATATAGAGAACGCTTTGTGGTGCTTTGCTGTCATGCCACTCGAAGAAAGTATGAGGGATACCACCAAGCCTGGACAGGAGAAGCTGTCAAGCGAAGGCGGCAGTAGAACCACAGATGTTTTGTTCAGTTAATTTGCGCTCTAACCACTGGGTCGTCTCGCCTCATTTAATAGTCATTTGCTGACTAACACATAGACTCTCAAATGTCCGTCAGTACACGCATACATAGACGCAAAGTCATCCAGACGGGAGACTCGAAACCGGTCCGTTGCTGAAAGCACTAGAAATGTGGCTTACCATTCCCATACCATAAAAAGAGTTGAACCGGTGACAAATCCTAGCTCCTTCGCCTGCGCAGTATATTGTGTTCAAACTGACCTTGACTTTTGACTCGGACGGAAATGTCGCACAGCGATAATAGCTTCGATAATGGCTTAAAATTTACCAACCAGATGCTCCCTATAGCGGCGCACACCACAAAGCATGACTAAGAGCTGACAGCAGATAATTAAACCCTATTCCTCTCTACCGAAAAACAAAGTGAATTATGCTCAGGCGAACTTAAATGCATGCTACGTACGACCATAACAACCCATCTGAAAGGTAACAGAAACACGAGGGCAGCCAGAACACCAATGAAACATCAAGTTACGGTTGAAAAAATCACTCTTAATTGGGTGATCGGTTGAGCCCTACTTCTGTTCGAATTCTCGTAGATTTATTTGAAGTTGTTGCAAAGTGTCCAAAATTAGTTTTGTTCGTTATTTTTATGGCTGGTTGAGGGGGGGAATTCGGAACATTGTCAACCACCAAATTAAAATGGAACAGCTTTGTCAATAACCATTACTTTTTAAACTTGGTAAACACGTGAAATTCTTCATTTTTAATGAAACTGGGTAAACTACTTCCAGGGTAATATTTCTTTCAGCGCTACCCTAGGAAAAAAGCATTGCAATGTTTGCCTGCTGTTACTTGCGTAATGTTTAATTTCAGTTTCAGCTTGGCATCCTGCTTCTTGAGCAGTGGGGCATTTAAGTTTGTTCTGTAAATAAGTAACTAATGATTATTTCAATAAAATTTGACCTAACTAATTCAATTCTTAGAAATTCTTAGCACTACTCATCCGTAGACCTTTTACACATAGTGTTTTTTTTCAGCGCTACCCTAGGAAAAAAGCATTGCAATGTTTGCCTGCTGTTACTTGCGTAATGTTTAATTTCCGCTTTCAGCTTGCATCCTGCTTCTTGAGCAGTGGGGCATTTAAGTTTGTTCTGTAAATAAGTAACTAATGATTATTTCAATAAAATTTGACCTAACTAATTCAATTCTTAGAAATTCTTAGCACTACTCATCCGTAGACCTTTTACACATAGTGTTTTTTGGATGACAAACTTTCTAACTTCTGAATATTCAAATGTGGGATAAAATTTCCATATAGCCAACCGGCATCGGTGTCCATTAATTAAAAATTAATGAATGATTGATTTCCAATCGCTTTTTTGGCTGACGGTCGCACACCTGCGTGACCTTTAGCAACATTGCTTTCAGCGGTCTGGCACAATACATTCATACTTTACTGTCTGTCTGGTCCAACGATTCCCAGTGTCAAGTATCAAGCCATGTACTCCTAACGTAAGCAGTTGTATGGCATTCAACGTAATGTAAAGTTGTCGTCACTGGAAACTACTCACAAGTTTGCTGTAAAACGTCGACATTCCAGGACTGGTTTCGCCGTTCTTCGGGCTCATCTAGTAGGCACGTTATTCACGTTACCGTCAAACGTATACTCTACTGAACCCAAATTGGAATCATTTGCGAATCACTCTAACTTTTATGAGATTCATAAATGAGCTTCTCGTTTGTGATATTTTTCATCTGTGAATGTGCTTCACGAAGCCCGTCTCATGTCTCAATTCGTACGATATCGCAATATACTTGCATACAAGGTTGTTCGGTAGTTTCCTCCATGAGAATATACTGTGATATCTCAAATCCCTTGCCAAATGAAACATGAATTGGTCTCCGCGCAACATATTCAGATGAAGAATATCATTAACGAGAGGTTAGGTTGAGTCGCTCATCAAAACGAAATTGATTCGCGAATCCGTGATTTTCTCGTAATGTTTTTTAGGCATGCGATTACTGCTTTTCATTCACCATAATTCTACATAATACATAGTATTAAGGTCATCATATTTCATCTGCTTGTTTAGCCATCTTTATGGTCAGCTTATTTAAACTGGTTCACCGTACTTTTCAATGGAACATATAAGATATTCTCAGTCCTTTGTATCTCAAAGCACTAGACACGTTTTTGGGTTAAAAACCATTGGTCAAGTCCATATCACTAATGGGTAATGGCGGCCTTTTTAAAGTGACAATCTAGGTCAAATCGGTTGTCCGTTGGAGGTTTCCAAACTGAATCAGTGGCTGAAAACATGGTCCTTTTGGACTTCGAAGACTACACAGTTCTCTAGGGTTTTTTGGCAACCTAGAAGTTTTTCCCACACTTATTGCTTTTGGGGGTAGTAGGTAAGTTCGTTTCAGTTGGGGGCAGATTCGACTGGTCTCAATTGTGAGATCATCGATTATTCTGGTTGGACTGGTCATCATTTGTCAATTGTCTCTAGTTATCATTCTGATGGTTGAGTGGTCGCTGACATTATCCGACTGCATCTGTCCCTGTCGTATTGAGCGGATGTTTTAGATGGGCTGAAAACAACCAGGTGATACGTCAGCTGAATTATTGATCTGGGTCGCCTTAGTTGTCCAATCAGATGCTTCACATTTTCACTGTTCACTTGGTTACGTTCTCCGGTTAGTCGAGGAGCCGGTCACGTGCAAGTTTCAACCAATCAGATCTTACCTATATTCACATCAACCCTGATTTTGCGTGAGTTAAAATTTTCAAGTTTAGTTCTGAAAAGTTACTGGAAGAGTTTTGGGCCAAAAAGTTGTCCGCAGTTGCCGTGGGATGGGGTTTTACTCTGGTGCATTTTACGTAAATTTATTGCGCTTATAATGTATGGTTTTTGTATACCTTCAACGGCACTGTTTTCCAAATGTAGAGGTAGAGGACAAGCAGTAAAAAAAATCATTTTTACCCATGAAAACCACCACAGAGTTTTACTCATTCACGGTGGGGAAAATTAGCAGTTCTAGAAGTTTAGACAGTACGAAACTTTCAAAACCCCGAGGTTTTTGTTTGTTCTGCCTTACCATGGCGCATTTTTACATTGATTCGCTAAAATCCTCTAGAGTTACTTTGTAGACAGTACGAAACTTTCAAAACCCCGAGGTTTTTGTTTGTTCTGCCTTACCATGGCGCTTTTGTACACTGATTCGCTAAAATCCTCTAGACCTAGTTACTTTGATAGGAAATGGAACATTTGTGGGCTTGAATATTGCACGCGTCATTCATCCTCCCCATTATTTTGTCATTGAATCGTTCAATTTCATTTTGAAACTTTTTAGTGTGAAGCATGCTGGATATGATAACCCGCGGTCACATGTTCGTAAGCTGTATTGAAAAGGTTACTATGAAACCCTGATCGTACACGTTCAACTGCGTCGTAGAATTTTAGAATTCAGGCGAACCTAAAAACAGACCAGTCTATAATTTGCGTTCGCCGTATTTTGCGTCTGATCACAGTGGTGTAGATCTAGCAGTCTCGAATATATTTTTTTAGAAATTTTACATAATGGCATCAGGCGAGTTACCGGTTCTAAGTAGCGAATACTCAGTTCAAAGGTCAAATTTACTTTTATTTGGCATCAAAAGTGCATCCGTCGGCGCGTCCGTTGATGTCATTTCAGTCAGTCTTGCCTTCACAATTTGATGGGTGAAATTTGCAAATTCAAAGTACAACTTGCACTTTCTTGCTGCTCGAACCATTTGAAACATGATTGAGGGCTGTCGTCTGTCTCTTCTAACACAGCAAGACTGGTTTGTCCAAACGCCACCCAAGGCGCACCTGTTGCGTCGTTTTTATTGAAAAAATACAAAAAATACAAAAAATGCAAAAAAAACAAAAATTAAAAAACACAAATAAGTGTTCCCTCCATATTTCTAGTTTTACTAATACTTTGTCACAAGCTAGTTGCGTTTAATTTGTGTTTTGACATGAATACCTATCAGTGCTCCATATACTTTTCCTTTGGGTGTACAATTTTGTTTTGCTTAATTGTGTGGTCAGTAAAGAGTTTTTTAAACGCTTTTATGCTTGTAAGAATTGGCTGCACAATTCTTTTTTTCGAATGTAACTTTCGAGGGTTGATCAAATTCCTGTTTATCTGATTTGACTACAAAATATCCGCCGAATACGATACAAAAGGTAACGAAATATTATGCTGAATATCAGCTGAATAATCGAAAACCTGTGGGTTTTAAAAAAAGTGATCGTCAAGATTTGCCCTAAATTACAGACTGGAATCTGAATATTTCCATCATCACCCATGATGTCAAATCTCATCTTCGGCAGCGATGGAAATGACAAAACATTCCACACGAAACAAAGCACTTTAAAAAGGCTAAAGGATAGATTCTGATATCCTGGATAAGGGAGTCGGTATAAACATACGGTTCAGCGGACAAAAATGCATTCCGTGCGGCAGCAAACTGGCTTCATGGGATTAAATCTCACCAGCTACATGGCGCGTTTTTGCAAAACTACAATGGATCTCAAATCTGGTCCAGA
Organism: Opisthorchis viverrini; assembly: GCF_000715545.1. Classification (NCBI taxonomy): domain Eukaryota; kingdom Metazoa; phylum Platyhelminthes; class Trematoda; order Opisthorchiida; family Opisthorchiidae; genus Opisthorchis; species Opisthorchis viverrini. The sequence continues at coordinate 316,502 of NW_008751760.1, forward strand.
ATAGATAATTTTTATAGTTTAGAACAATGAAGGACAATGCAATAAGTATTACAATACCGTTCAGTTTTTGCACTAGCTAACCTCCGTTTGTCTATGCATGATGTCAACATTTTCTGAGAAATTACAAATTATTCCGACTTCAATCTAATACGATTGCTGTTCCTCTTACCACCTGACTGAATCTGGTAAGAGCCAATGTCTGAGAATGCTAGTACTCTGAGAATCACTTAATTGTTTTTATCCTATTAGTGGAAATAAGATCAACGTTGATATTGTCACCTGTCGTTGGCATCCTAAAAGGCAGACATTTGTCTCCAGCACTCCCATCAATAACGAGTTGGCCAATTTTTTTCTGATCAGATTACTTGTCATATGTGATGTTTTTCATGGAGGCAGACAGCTAGTCTGAGGAACCCTGAATCACTGTCTGAAAACTTTAAATTTAGTGATAAAAATGCCAGCACGAAATTAATTAACACACGGAGATGCTGACTTTTGTGTGTGGCAAATTCTCCTATAGTTAGGTGGGTTAGCCTCTCGAGCGTTGGGTTCACGACCGCGATGCAATCTGTGTAGATTTTGCAATAATGACCGAAAGTGTGGAAACACATAAGCAGAACACACATACGGAACATCTAACGATGTCCTCAAGGAGTTTCCCATTAAAATTATGATTAATTTCTCCTGACCCTGTCGAGGACATGCGCATTGCCCACAAACTGTGCATAGACGGTATAATCTAATATGAGCGTATAATCCTTCTTTCCTTACGGCATGTCAAACGCTCAAATTAACGGGTGATAATGAATTTTTGCGCACAGTGCTTCAATGCACTTGAGTTCAACTCTTTTCAGCCGCAACGGTGGAAAAGGAAACCGTGTAGCTCAAGTTAAACCTAATAATAAAGAGTGACTTTAGAATAAAGAGCGTTCATTTTTGCTGTGGGTTAGACACTAAAAGAACTTTATTCCATCTTGCACTTTTGGTCTGCCAGAGTACAGCAGATCATCTTCATGACAACAGGAGATGTCTTTGTAATGTATTTCGAGTGAATCTGGCAATCAGATGCTTATGATATAAACTTCTGTGTTTTGTGCAAGGATGTTTATTCATTTCGCTCAAATATCTCCGATGACCTCTACGTCTTTCGTGGTTCCGTGGTGAGGTACATATCGGCTGTTCTGTTGTACACTGTTTTGGAGATGGTTTTAACCGTTTTCTTTTTCTAGCAGGACAACTGTCATGCACTTTAAAATATTTGTTTCTTAGTCTTATGCAATTCTTTTGGATTTTCGCGGGCTGTGTGCTGGCACCTATTTGTCTAATGTCACATCCGATCAACTGTTTTGAAATGTCTAGATTGTTTTACTCTTGTTAGTTTATTTTTGCTGGAGCAAGCTCGCCTCCTACCGACAGACTGCTGAAGAAAGATTTACATCGTTCTAGACAGGAGAAATTGCTGTTAATTGTGCCATCTTAACTAATCTAAATTCCTGATGTCATCCAAATCAACCTCAAACGTTACAAGTAGTTATTCACTCATCAGTGAGGCATCACGCATAATTTTCGATTTAAGACAGCTAAAGCGGTTGAATTACGGATGCTTTTTTTGACTTCGACCAACTAGCTGTCAAAACTTGATATACAGGGACTTGATTTGGCAAAATTTGAGTGCGCTTATACCATTTCTTATCCCGAACGTCGTCTGTAAATTAAAAAATCGTTTGCCTACTCCAAATTTATAAAACAAACTGGCAGTTTTTTTGCGTTTTTGCCTGCCCACCTCGTGTACATGCTTCCTGAAGTTTGTTTTGTAATCACTAGCCGACTAGTATTTATCAGAAGCCCACTCGGCCTTGTCTAGAGTTCGCATCACTCCGTCTTGGAATGCTTCCATCACGCTTCATTTCATTTTACTAACCTGAAGGAGCAGTCAATCTTTTTACTCATCTGCCACATTCGGTAGAATAATTTGGCCATTTATGCCTACTTTTGAACTCATGTATTTTTCCTTGTCTTACCTTAACACAACGACAAGCGGGGATAGGAACAGACATGTTTCTAAAAGGCAGCTCTTGCTTATGTTCATCTGATTCTGGTACTTAATAACCAGTGTGTTTGCGGTTCCCCATGTAGCACTCGGGAATATATGCTGTATCCACGCTCTTCGCCTGTGGTGGGCTTTTGGGCTTTTGGTTCCCAGTAAGAATGCAAGTGATTATACGGAAGACATATTACAGGACGCTGAACAACGTTGTAAACACCAAGTGTAGCAGCCTTGTGTAATTTCACATTTCTCTCAGTGATGCCACAAGTCTACTTTTAGCCTAACGTTTGGTCTTTTGAATGGAAGTCAAGCTACGTAGGCTTAACAGACATTCTGCGATTCAACTTAAACCATATATAAAATGGTCTCTTTACGAAGTACGTGTGCTGCTCCGCAGTGTGCATATATATTTAGTCAAAGAGCCCCTTCTGACACTTTAGTCAGACTTGACATTGGAATTAATGTGTTCTTCAGTTTACTGACATCAGTTCCAAGGTGCTTAGAAGAATTTCTAACGTCAGGGATCATCTTGCAACTGTTTTAGATCAACTTGAGTTTTACCTCTGATTTTGAATATTAGACATTTCACGTATAAATGCCTAGCTAGAGCCATCTTAGCGAAGGTTCCACAAATTTTCTATCGGAGATGGACTAATTATACAGCCTCTGATTACTGTTCTCTGTTTGCCAGCCTTGCACGTTACAGTTAATACGTCCAGGTACGTGCCGGGTTCATACGCTGCTGTGTTATGCCAGACACACTTGCATGGAAGGACAATTTAGCGTCGTTTATCATGCGTTCCATTTCCTTGCAAAAGGTTTGATGGCATCCTTCCGCCCGAAGAAATAGAACACTTCTCATTTGCAAAAGTAATTATTCCGAAAGCTACGGTTAAATTCCAAAATGTTCCTCTCAGATTCCAAAAGCAAAAATTACTTCCGAGAAATACACTCATATTCAAATCAATTTGGTTTTCAGGGATACTCAACTGAATCACTCATTTATGATATTCTACAACTGAATGTGCTACATACAGGCCGCCTCATGATTCAGTTGGCACGATCTTCGAGATATCGTGGTACATTTTCATAAATGATACTATTCACAAGGTTGCTGAAAACTCTTCGTCAGCCCACGATCGGTTTCGCCTTTCTTAGGGCTCATTAGGTAGGCGAGGTGCTAGAGATTTCGTCAACCTTATGTTTTACTTGAACCCAAATTGGATTGTTTTCGAGAAATGCACTCACTTGCAAATCAATCAATTTGTAGAACATCTTAAATGAGAGATTCAGTTGAGCCTCGTGAAAATCAAATTGATTTGCTAATGAATGCATTTCTCGAAAACAGTCCAATTCAGGTTTGAGTACATCATAAAGTTGACGAAAACTCAGGACCGCGCCTACCTGATGAGCCCCAAGAATGGCTGTTGAAGAGTTTTCAGCAACCTTGTGAGTGGCTTCTTTTAGGAATATCTCAAATATCGTGCCAACTGAATCATGAGGCTGCCTGTGTGCAGCACATTCAGTTATAGAATAACATAAAAGGGTGATTCAGTTGAGTATCTCGTGAAAACCAAATTGATTTGCAAATGAGTATATTTATTGAAAACAGTTCGAGTTGACGGAAACTTGGGGACCGCGTGTACCTGATGAGCCCCAAGAGGTGCGAAACCCGTCGTGGGCAGTCGAAGAGTTCTGGGAGAGTTCAAAGAGTAGTTTCCTGTATAAAAATTACTTTGTTATTTACACCAGCAACACATATTCAAGGCCACTAGTTTTCATAGCCTTAAAGTCGACATCCTTTATAGAACAGTTTGTGTGCTATCAGGAAGTGTGTTTTAGTGGCATGGCTGAGGAGAAGGTTCTATGGACTACAGCGTACTCTTTACATAAACCGAGCCATATGCTTGCTATTTGGGCGCGTCCTAATGGATATGCAAGCCATATGGCTGAACATTTTAATAGCTGAGCTCTAGGTTATGAGACTAGTTCATAATTGTAGGCTGAGTCGCCTTGCTTGAGAGATTAGATTTTCCACTGACCTTTCAATCAAGAGAGCACAACTGCTCAGAAGGTCAAGCTTCTCAGATCTGTGAGGCTATTCAGTACCCCCAGATTGTTTATGTATGGTGGAAAAGCGTACAAATATTTGTGAATTATACCTGAAGTTACCAAAGGTTAGAAAGACACGTGCATGTAACCAGAAATTAATTTAACGTATGTTATTTGAATACTGTGTAAAAACAGTTGAACATGTACTAATGATGTCTTCTCAAGGGGTGTCGAAAAATTTGCCACTTTATTGGCATGCTCACGCAGCAAAAGGTTAACAATCGTAGGAGACACCCACCTCTACCGATTGATTTCTTGAGCACAGGAAAATGCAAAAATATATTTCAGTAACAAGTATTCAGTAGAATCTAAAGGCTACGAAGAAGGGACAACGTCGACTTGCCTCTTCTGTCTTATTAATCCCGTATAGAATATTTTAAAGTTCATCAAAAACTAAAATATTAAAGGCGGCAAAGGGTTCATGTGCAGGGCCAGGAATTTTGTGTTTTGAGAACAGATGTCCAATTTCGTTCGTAATTTTACCGAGAAAAGCTCGAGAACATAAATATTAGCAACACCACGTGTTAGTATTTGAAATGGTTTATTTACTCAGTGGAGAGTTCGAGAAATTTTGGTTGCTAAAGGACAATTAATCTCTTTCAAAAAACTACTTATAAGTGCAGAAACTGACTAGCACAAGTAGGCAAAACACAAAAAAAGCATAGGCGCAACCACTAACCCACCGCTACGCACAACTATGCACTGATGATGTCACTTCAATTGGTGATGAAACGTTTGCAACCAAGTTGCCCAGCTCAGCGAACAAGCCAACGACCATCTACGCTACCTGAGCTACCGACATTCTCCTCTATTTTTATTTGCTTTTAATGTAGGCATACATGGTTGACAAAAGTGTTACTGAAAAATTATCACGATATTCACTTTCTAGTAGCTAGACAACAGATGCGCCAAGATGAACGTTTTATCAATGTTTTCCCTCGTGCATTTTATCAAAATGTTGAAATGCAAAGCTAAAGTGAACTCGCATGATGCGACCGCCTTGGTCTGTACTCGAGTTAAGAAAGTTCAGAAGACAATATATGAAGTCTTTTGAGGTTTGTCCTTCCGGTTTTCGTTTTTCTCTTTTTGATTCGGCTGGTTTATCAAGCATTTTCTGTTATGTACCTTGTCTTCGGTTAGATAAACTGTCCCGAATATCTTTGGTGTTCACAAGCCTTTAGTATCCACTTTCAATGGTGCTTGGACAATCGTATTCTACTCACCATCATGCGACACCGTGTGGTGAAGGTCTGGCAATCTATCTATTATTCGTTTTGCTTATTTCTATCGCCAGATAAATTGAGTTGCTTTGCTTTAAGAAGGAACTCAGAAAATCTCTGTGCTGGACTATAGTAATGATACCTAATGTGTAGTATGATCAGGTGGCAGACAAAACCTGGACTTTGTACAACTGGATGTGGTGTGGTTCAACTTAGTTGATTTATTCGTAATATGGGCAAATGTAAACAATAAGGAATTTGGAAGTTTAATTGCATTTCTTTTCAGTTAACACTTTAGAATTATCAGCACACTTTGGCACACTACAGACCTGGTTGTGGCTTTCAAAATTTCACTGGAAAAGATAACCCTAAATTCACTCAGATCTCTTTGAGAGCATGTTGTAGAACTAATAACAGTTTCCCAAACGCATCGTATGCATTCACAAGCGTCAGCTCTGCCTTCTTGTTATTGAGGCAATTTCTCCCAGATGGGATGACATCTGGCTCGGTTAGTGTTCTAACAGTGTGGACAGCAAAATCTATTCCCAGAAAACTCGTCAAATGATACCAGATGGTTGTCTGTGCATCGATATGCAAACGGTGCGCTAATGAAGAAAAAATAGCCGGGCAATCGGTGCAAACGCGTCTTCACCTATGGTGAATGTAAAACGCAAGAACCATTAGCACGAATATCCCAGTGGTGTTCCTGCCATTCTGATTTGCATGGGATTCTAGCGACGTTTCCAGCAACCCAAATATGACTTGTATCATTCACCGCGCGTATTGCGCGCAAACGCCCATCAGTGTATTACGTTCATCTGCATGAAACATATATTTTGACTGGCCGGGTGTTATTGATACAACATTGTATTGAGAGCAAAAAAGAGGAATATTTTAGTAGACTACTCTGATTGACTATTACGACGATTTTCCGCTAAAGGAAGGAGATATGGGAAATGAACGGAAATGAACCGGTATTTTGCCAGTTGATGCAAAGTTGAACCCCATATGGGAACAACTGCCAGGTGTTATGTAACTGAGCCTTGAAAATCTATTCATATAGGGCGATTTTTAATAAAGCTAATCATATAAAATAGATATTTCTACAGAGGAGATGAAATTCGTTGCGCGTATAAATTTAAACGCGAAATCTTTGCACGCATATTGTATTCTAACGTCTAACTAAAGAAGATAATGTCGGCTACGAAATGCTGGGTCACGTCATACACGTCAGGTCATGCATCGTTATAGAAATTGGTATAAATTTTTCACCAGACCGTTGAAATTTTTGCTGTTTCGAAGCCCAAATCATTGACGGACGGTAGGTGCGGATTCATTCGCATCCCGTGAAACAGCGGCCTAAAGTTTGTGGAGCAAAAAACATGGCAATTTTTGTGTATTACGAAATAAGAATGGAATCCAAAAATTTCTTTAAGGAATGAGCCTTTTCCTGAACTAATCGAATTGGGTATTTGGGACTGAAAATCAAGCATTCGCAAGCGTCAGCCCTTCAAATGTTTATAGTAACTCAGATAATACGTTACAGAAGCAAATATCATAGCAAATGCATGGAAGATACACACGACACCCCCGTTTTCCACGAAAGATTCCGCTCTCCTTTTGGCTTATTACATAGGCACAGTCCACGAGTTTCCCTCAAACCTATGTTTTACTTGAAACCACATTGCAAGAAATTAGCGAAGTACACTCATTTGCAAACAAATTTGGTTTTGCGAGAGACTCACCTGGAAACCGCTTGAATCTCTCGGTTTCGACGTTTCCAGTCAACTGAATGTGCTGCACTAGGCCGCCTGACGTTTTGGTCGCCACGATATTCGAGATATCGCGGTATAAATATACATATATTTGTAATGAACTACCCATAAGATCACTGGAAACTCCTCGACAGATTGCAACCGGTTTCTCCCTTTTTGAGTCTCAGGTAGGCGCAGCCCCCGAGTCTCCGTCAACCTCATGTTCTACTTGAAACCAAATAGCGCGAAATTAGCGAAATACAATACATATATACATATATCGCTTTATCTCGAATATCTTATCAATCTAAACATGACGCGGATGGGTGCAGCACTTTCGGTTGCCTGGAAATACCACTAATCGGAGGTTCAGCGATGTTCCAAGTGAGTCTCTTTCCAAACCAAATTTGTCTACAACTTAGTGTATTTTGCTGGTTTTGTGTTTTTGCTAACCGCTAAATCGAAATCTTGGAGCTCCAAATAAATTTCTGATAAAAAGCTCATTAAATATTTGAATAAATACTCAAAAACAGGCAAATATATTTTGCAATGCAAGCAACGAAGCTGACGGAGCATGCAAACCTTGTGTTTTTGTGTATGTAACGCAAGATGAACGATACAAATCGAAAAGGTTAGTTTACTTTAAGTTTGCTCTATAAAAACAATGCCTGTGGCAAACTGTTTGAAGACATTTTTAAATGCAAAATAAACATTCGGTATATAAGCTACACGTTCCAGCCCGCGTTTTCGATGACCCAGATTAATTTAGTTTACTGGAAAGACATAATCGGATTTATATAGTTTTTAGTTACTTTTGATCTGTTTAAAATTGGGAGTTATCCCGCAAAAACACCCACATATTAACTAAATAACGACAATTTGCTTACAATAAGGCTTGGACATGAGGCGTTTTTTTCAGTTCAAGGTCAGTAGGAACAGCTCCGATGATAATGCCAGGAACAGCAGTACAGAGAAGAGTGTATCTAAAAACCCTCTGGGTTTTTTCTTGTCAAGAAGTGCACCAGGGAAGAAAAACCAATCCAAGTCAGATCAGATAGTGCAAAATGCGTGCTTAAAGATTCAGCTGTTCAATATCCTGTCCAGTTCTCAGCGGCAGAGGTGTTTGTGGTCCAAAATTGCAACCACTGTCAGTTAGCCGAAAATGTGTTGGGGCGATTCTTTTCTGGATGTTTTTTTTTGAGGGAAGCCACTGCCTATTTCTAACAAGGCTCTACCCTTCTCCTTGGCTTTTCATCATTGGTTGAGTACACTTATTGAATGAAACAGGTATTAGTATTTTTCTTTTAAATTTCATTTGGTGGCAACTAGAGTCCGTTGTACTAGCGATAACACAGCTAAAGGCAATCAGCTACTGCTGAGCGAATTGATATTGTTGAGCATTGTGTACATTTGTCGATTAGGCTATTCAATTTGTTATTCTAGATGCCCGACAAAATACAATTGTTCCAAAATCAATGTTTTTTTCCAGCGTCCCATTGAGATGAATTGTGCGCTTTCTTGGCTGACTGGGCGGTGGTCTTGCTGGCTCAAGTTACACTCGAACAAAAACTTCATGGATAAAAGGTAAAAACTACGCCAACCAAGAGAACACTGAACCACAGATGTTCTACATTCACCTAAACTTGATCCATTTCAACCAAACACTCACCAGAGTGAGAAATTTAAATTACTCTCTACTTATAACATATAAGTAGAGTGCTAACAAGGGAAAAGATATCCAAATTCATAGCTACTGGACTGTGAATTATGTATATGAAGAAAACAGAGTTTAGTTAACGGTGCAGTTTGACTATATTCTCCCAAATAAGTTTTGGCACAGTATCCTACCGTGCTGTTCTAACAAGTTACCCGTCTGACTGGATAAAGTGTGGAAATTAGGTATATTTTCTTGTTTGTCTTAGACTCGAATAATGGACCAAATTCCATCAGTCCAAGAGGCTTTTAACTCGCTGGCCTTGGTGCTTGCGGGGCTAATTGGCCCGCAATAAAATTGTCGAAAATGTATCCACACCAACCAGTTCTCCTGACTAAATTGGTTGACGGTAAACAATTACGGGCGTTGGGTAAATAGTCGAAAAACTCCGTGTGCTGTGCAAGCGTATCAATTTTTATTTAGGTTGTTCTTTTTGAAATTTGGTTTTGCAATCGACCCCTAAATTTCCCGTAGCTTACCTGAAGAATAATATAAGATAATTTGCCACTTGTAGTTGGTCTGTTTATTTTTTGTGTCGACCTTCCGTCCGCACTTTCATAGGTTCCTTTCCTCGGCACATGTTTGGTGCTTCACTTTTTTATTATACTGATCACGTGATATCGAGTAGTACCTGTCTCCTAAGAAATATTTACCTGAAATTCCGAATGAATTAGATGACCTTGAACATCAGAATCGGTATCATGTTGACCTGAAAACCCCGTGGAGTTATTGGGTATTTCTTAAAAGTACTCAGGATTACTCAGTACATGGTACAAGTGTGTTAAAAAAAGTACCGGTATGTCGCCAAGATTGAAGAAAAAGCCTTCCTTTTGAAAGTCTAAAATAATTCAAAGAACGGGGAGTCGGGAAACTGCCTTGCAAAGTAAATCTACATTTAAGATATCGGTGTGGGATTCGGTGCCTAAAACTGACGTACCGGAGTAAATACCTCTTGCTAAACGTTTTTTCTGGGTATGATGTTAAACCCTCAGTTGGGTATTTACGGTTGCTATCGGTTTCATACGTGGTATGATATGGTAACCAGATATTAGGAATCTCACCGATTGATCATGTATCATAGTTACAACTTCTTTGTATGAATTTCATTACGTAATGTACAACAATTGAGGGGTTAGAAAATGCAGTCAACAATGGGGATTCATAGCCATTTGAAAGAGTCATATCCGAATCAGCATCACTTGAAGATAAATTTTTCACCCTCGCGCATTAGTTTAAATGAGCCTAATTTGGGCTCACATTTTGTTTTCATTACCGCTCACCTGTGGTTTCATATATTCGGCGGCACTGTGAGTGGCATTCCGGAAATCTGAATTGGTAATTCTGACCATACAGACATGTTCACGATTAAGCGATGTGATTGGTTTACCAGACATCTCGAAAAGGTTTGTCACACCTTTCTCACACCGCTGTACTAGTGTCCTCATTGGAACCAGGAGCTATGTTGTCAGGGTCCAACGGACCCCTCCCGTTTGCACGCAAGGCAGTGATTCATGATATGTACCTCTTGTTGGGGGTGCCATTTTGCCTTCCTAGCTTTATCCCAAACTTTTTGGTGCATTCCAGCCTTTAGTAAATGTTTGTTCTGCGCACACAAACCACGTGAGGTTCTCGTTTCTACGAACAGAGTGAAGCATTGTTACTCCCCTGATGAGTTCCAGGAGAGATTCACTCTTAAACCACTTTGGTGTTCGCTGATCAACAACAAGGATTTCATAGTGAGGTTTCTGAACCGTGAATATTTTTTAAGCCATCGATTGATAATATACTCCTTGTGGAAACGAAAGCGATTTCATATGGCCTATTCCTGGCAGCAATATTTGCCACCAAAACCGGGTAGAATTTTTTTTCAGCAACGCATTTGCATACTGGAACACGACCCACAAACATTTTGCCAATTTCGGAACGGCCACGTTACCTGCAATTTATCTAACTATCTTAAGTCCGTTATGCAGTCGTATAAGGAGCTTCGCGCACGTGCTGACTTTTCAAGCAACAGAGAAGACGAAAATACGCGTTCTTTTTTTCTATTCATTATTAGAAGACTTAGATGGCGAACACATATTCGCTGCATCAATCTGTATCTCTTTGAGTCACACATTATACTGTCAAATGTTTTTGACTTTTCCGCTTTTTATCATGTGGAGTGTTTTGACCATGCTACTGATTGCACGTCAGTAGCCAGTGGACATCCGAAAAATCAGGTAAAAATGTGGATTGTTAACATGGGAAGATTATTGTAAATATCATCCGATTATGAGCAAACCATCCAAGCAATACTTCGTACCGCATCTGGGATCAAAGAACACCGCCGAGATCAAGTTTCCGCGTTCGTTTGTGATACTTGAAATCGGGATTCATGCTGGGTTGCCAGTGTAGTTTGACCAAAATCCAAGAATGATGCTATCGTCTTTAAAATTGTGATAATTTTGATTCTAGATAGAACAATAAAGGTCACTTGACTTAAATAAAGATTGAGTGATACAGTTGATAACGTGTATTTTAACTTTGTAATATCCAATAAGTTTTGAAAAACTACCAGCTAAGTGAATTCATTATCGATTTCTTTAGATTCCCTGTAATTTCAAATAACTACGCATAAGATCTTTGCGTATAACCGCCCTTCTGACTTGGAAATGGCAGAAGTAATACCAACAAGTCAAAGTATTTTTGCAGAACTGTCACCATATTAATAATTATTAAATAGCATTGCAATAATTGGTTATTAATCATGAGTGACAGTTCGCCTCAACCTAGAGACCAACATCTGAAAATGGCTTGTAGAATTTCATTGTAATAAACAACGCAACTGCTGTTTTCACACACGTTGCCCCGAAGAACGGGTAAATTTTAGCATATCAACTTTCATTTTATTTTACGTGACGTCAATGTGTAATGGGTTATAGATTTCCGTTTGACTTGTAGAGACCGGAAGAATGTATTAGTTGACATACTTAGTGGTTTGACTATGACGTCTCTTAAACTCAGGGTCGGAGACTGAACTAAATCAATAAATCAATTTATCAACTACTAACCGTTTGCCACAAAGCTACCACAGTTTTGATCACCAGAAAAAGAGAAAGCGAAGTACAAAATCAAGCCTTGGAGGCGAAGACATAGTTTGTTCGGAAATTGGGTAGCTACGCACTGAAGGCAATAAATTTGATGCACGAGCGCCAATGACTGCGCGATTGGGCCATATCCGCCAGTGTAATTCTATAACAGAAGTCTTTTGCATTAGCATACGCTAACACATTAGATCAGATACTGAAATGTGTCAGCCCTAATGGTGGGTTGTTTTGCGTTTTGAAATGCTAAGCGTTTAATAAACAAAATATCGCCTGTAGGTTTGCATCAGGCGACGACTTTGAAATCAAAGGTTGTTTGCATTTTGCGTGGCTGTTCATCGTGATCGTTCAGCTGTGGCACCCTTTCGGTGCCTAACTGCCATGCCACCAGAAGGAAGCACGATGGCTGTGATACTACCAGGTTGTCCAAGCCTAGACAGGGGAAGTCGAGGGGCAGAGTTCGGGTTCGAACCACGAAACTTCCGGTTGGCAAATTCTCTCCTACTGAAACATCTCGCCATCTTGTCCAACGTGATTCACGGTTTCTAAGGTGATGACGCTGGTTATTGTGAGCTGTGGTGTTCTACCCAGCGGATGATTTGTTTTCAGGACTCAGCAGTTAAATTGCAATCCAACCAGCAGTTTGGTTCAACACGTCAACAACTAAGGTTCTTGAATGTCTAATCTGAATCACGCAATGGACTGGTTATCGGAATTTGTCATGCCGATTGCAGAAAAACGATTAGCTGTGACTTTCGGTAGCAAGAAGAATGTTTTTTGGTTGGCATCCTTAAGATAAAGCAGTCTATGGTATCGCCGATGTGTTTTGAGCTCTAAAGAGGGCATTTGTTTTCTGAGGCATCATCAGACATGTGTTCGTCACTGCCTGAGAACTGAAGAGGAAGAGTCAACCAAATGGCATGTGTTTTTCAAGATATCAGTTTTCCCTCCCTTGGAATGTGTAACGTACTGTCAGCGTGCTGTATTGTGACCTAAACATGCCAATTGGAGAACAGGCCAGGAACGTGTTGTTTACGCGATCGAATAAGTCGTGAGGCGAGTATGGATCTAAAGAAGGTAGTAAAAAAGTCTTGGAAGTTTGGCGCCTTTTTTCCCGGCGTTACGCGCATTTATGCGCTTTTTCATCAAAAACATTACAACACGCAACATAAAAGGATCAAATTCAGTTTGTACCACCAATTATATTCCCAGTGATCTGGTGGGTGTTTGGCGGAAAAGGAATTTAGGGTGCTTATGGTAAGTAAGTACGATTCCATTTGTTCTCTTATTACTCCAGGAGTGGTGGAGTGCGAATTTACCGACTGAAAGGACTGTGGTTTGAACATGACCTCTGCACCTCGACTTCTTCTGTCTAGAATTGGGCAACCTGACAGTATCCTAGCTTTCGTGCTTCCTTCGGGCGGTATGACAGCTAGGCGTCGGAAGGTGATACAGCTAAAGGATTATTTCTCCAGTAGTTTTGAGTATTCATCTAATTAAATTTATTTTCGCATTTTTGTAGCTGTTATCAGTGAAGATTTTATGTTTTCCTTCAAACTGGACGCCGTGGTTTTGCCACCACTCCCAAAAATGGATGACTGATTTATCAACTTTCCCAAGTTTTTTTCTGTTGATTTATTGGATGGGTAAGATATTAGTGTTAGAGGAACGCATATGGTACAGCCTTAGCACCCTTTCGGTTTCCGGCTGGCATGCAACCCGAAAAGATCAAGAGGGCTAGGATATTGTCAGGTTTTCCAAGCCTAGGCATAAGTCGAGATGCAAAGGCCGGGTTCGAACCATTCACGCTCCGGACAGTATGTGTGCGTTCTATCCATTGAGTCATCTCTGGAATAAATATCTCAGAATAACAAAGGAAAAACGGGAATTAAAAACCTGAATAAATGTTATCAGAAACTCATCTTTACCCCTCGGTTTAGAGGTATATTTCTACTATCCAATAATGACTGTCAAAATGAACCTTATGTAGAAGAAACTATGATGGTGGGAAGTTTTATCCACATGCTCCGCTATTCCTGCCGTTTATTTTGTGTGCTTCCTTCTGTCTATTCATATGGGGGGTAGATATTTTGTAGTTCACCGTAGCTCACCTATTAACTACTTTATTATGGCATAGTTGGGTGAACTGAATTATCAGAACGGTTTTTGGCAGATTAGCAAGTCAACGTTCGCCACATTAGCGCAAGAGGTTTTCTCCTTTGAGGAATTTATACTAACAATAATCAATTTCAAATCTTTGGGAACCGGGTAGTCCTAACACGTAAACGTCAATGGCTAATATTTGAACGCATATCCACGCACGCACACAGGCAAGCGCCTACACAGCGCTGGGGTTGTGTGAGCGGAGCACCTGATTAGGACACAGAAGATCGATCGATATATTGCTGCTGTTCAAACGGTCTGTACGTAGGTGTTAGTTCAACTCTCATTTACCATTTGCATTGAGTTTATGGAGTACTTTGCGTCGCGTTGCGTTTCTTTAACAAGAATTTACTCGAAAACCATTGGAGACATTGTTCAGAAGATCACCAAAAAGTAGAATTATTCATTCCGAGAAATATTTGGTTTACAGCTCGGGATTCACAACCTTTGGTTGTGTTGGGAATGCCGAGCGGCGCCGATTCCCAATCCAACAGCACAACGTACTATGTCGAAGCGGAGTGGCT
>NW_008751760.1:331240-332369 GCF_000715545.1 Opisthorchis viverrini
CTTTGGTTGGGGTGGGAACGGCCGGGGGGCGCCGATTCCCAATCCAACAGCACAACGTACTATGTCGAAGCGGAGTGGCTACAACAAGTTTTGTGGATGGCTTTGAATATAACCTTATCGGGTGTCGGGAACGATGCAAGGGAGCCCATCGAAAGACCGTCTGGATGTATCTCCGTTGCCAGGACTCCAAATCCAGTGAATAAAACCGAGACACTTTCACCAGTCCTGTCGGACCAACTGAAGTTGGACATTTTTGTGATCAGAAATACATTCCATGAACCCCAGAAGATCCTATCCTACAAGGGATTACTTGACTGGCTTTCCAAGAGAGAGTCGTATTCAATAAAGTACTGTACAAATGATATATATTCCCAACTTACCGACGCACCTTCTGATGCTCAGTTGGCGAACAGCACGCAAGGCCAGGAAGGAAATGCCGAGAATATTACGTGTGAGTTGAGCTGATCAGGCTTGCCATTATCGAAGCTTCCCCATTCTAAACTGTTTACCAAGTACCATCCGGATGCACACTACAGTGGGGGATTAATTAAGCGACCCCCTCAGGTGAAAGAGGTCCAATTTTGTAGTCATTTGAGTCATACTATTTAATCACTAGTGAATAAACCCTTTCTTGCGCCTATCGTCATCATCGTCGTCGTGAGTTGCAAAAAAACGCATACTGATCTTACGGTGATCATGGCTGCCATAGCTTCGTTCGCTGATGATTTGGAGAGGTGGAAAAAAGGTTGAGCATTGAAATCGGTAGTTAATATCTCTGAAGCTTAAATGCATGTGTCAATAAGCCTCGAAGGGCTCTTTTCGCACAACCACGTGAAGGGTGGAAGAGAGCCAGAGGCGGTCAAACAATGACTTGGCAGCGAAGTATGAAAGCCATTACCAGCAAACTCAGCTGCGCTGGTCACTGCCGTCTTCCTGGATGGGGACCCCAAGACGGGCCATAGCAATGGTTAGAAACACTGTCAGATATGGCCCAGTCGCGCCCTCATTGGCGCTGGTGCATCCAATCTATTGCCTTCAATGCATAGCTCCTTTTCCACCCCCCCTTGACAACCCACTGACAGTGCTGGATTTATGCACCAATTTACCAGCTCGCGCGTGCAATGCGCAG
>NW_008751760.1:332801-354809 GCF_000715545.1 Opisthorchis viverrini
CTGGATGGGGACCCCGAGACGGGCCACATCAATGGCTAGGGACATTATCAGACATGGCCCAGTCGCGCCCTCAATGGCGCTCATGCATCAAAGCTATTGCCTTCAATGCATAGCTCCTTTTCCACCCACCCCCGCTTGACAACCCACTGACAGTGCTAGATTTATGCACCAATTTACCAGCTCGCGCGTGCAATGCGCAGCTACCTACCCCCTCCCCCAAATCATCGGCGAACGAAACTGTGGGAGCTACAACCAGTGTACGACCAGTACGCGGTTCTTACAGCTGACAATGATGATGATAAGCCTTTCGTTAGCGAAGATCGGGAGGGAAGCTATGTGCTAATTGCAACAGCTTCACTGCAAGGGCACCAGCGGTTGCGTGTCTAGATCATGTCATAGAATGTCCGTCAAATATTATTTTGTCCCATTTCGGAGCCTCATTCTAGGAAGACGCCAGTGACAAGCGCAGATGACTAATGGCTTTCATATTTCGGTGCGAATTCGTTGTCTGACCTCCGTTGGCTCGTTTTCAGTCATCGTGTGGTTGTAGGCCTCATTGCACGACAACTCTCTATATGATTGATGTAGTAAGAATGAAAGGCACATGACCCCCTAAACGTTCCCCATTGACCATATTTCAGACCTTGTTTGTATCAGTACATAAATCGAACCCGTTAAGGATAATGAACACACATTACCAAATTAAATTCGGTTGTCGCACCACTCTAGTTTAAGGTAAAATTAAATAAAGAAATTACTTGATCGATGGCAGACTGAATGCATGCATTAGTGGATTTATTCCTCTTGTATAACCTAAAAGGGCCGTTGAACTGAGCACAAGAAAAACTAATTTATGGGGATTTGTATAGTTTGTGCCCATCTTTAGCAACTTAACTGCTTCTATCTGACGGAATATACTCATTAGCAAACAAATTTGCGAGATACTCACCTGGATTGTAGCTAAATCTCTCGATTGTGATGTTTCCAATCAACTGAATGTGCTATTTGAGTTGGTACGATATTCAGATATCGCGATACATACATAGACGTAATACACTACTCATAAGGTTGCTGGAAAAGGTTGCTGGTCGAAGAATTTCCGACTAACTCATGACTATTGTATTGCTCCTCGTAATGTTTAAGCAACCTACCACTAGCTCATCTGTCACGTATTTTGCGAGTGCTCTGGCAACTCAGAGAGCAAGCGAATATTTTTATTCATTATTTGTGCTTTGGTGTACACGAATTCGCGGCGGTTGCCCAAATACTTTCTTAGAATGAGTTCATTGTGAAAGTTTTATTGCACCGGTTTGCATCCAATGCCCTCATCAGCACTTGTGATTTACCAGTTTCGCTACACGGGTTGGCGTTAGTAGAGTAAAATATCAAGACAAACACTGTGAGCATCACTTTGCAATTACTTGCGATATCGCTTCCGTGGCCAGGCGAAATCTAGAATTACACTATCATAAAGGCAGCTACTCAAAACTTTAACCCGAAAGATAAGCGAGTGGCAGAAATGAAGTGAATAACACAAGTCCAGTATTAAAAATATTTTCATTGATCATTTTTTCGATGATATCAGTCCCTGAGAGGGTGGGTTTTGATGGAAGAAAGAGAATATTTTAAACGCACTGCGTCCAACTGTTTCAAACATGCACAAACGTTGCAAACGTTAAGAATAACACAGTCTGCAAAAGCTCCCGATGAACACATGCGTTCCAAAATAATGCAAATTTCACCATATCTTTTGTAGTACACTTGAAGATGTTTCATTTGTCAACAAGTGCCGTTTCTCAAGAGACGAGAGTAAATTTATTTGAGAAACGTCCGGATGCAACCTTTTTAGAAGGTGAATACCACGTCCCTTCTTCTGGGTTTGACTGATTGGATTCAACAATCTATAGCAGCAACTTTACGCGCTTCGGGCTTCAGGTCTTAAACGATCCTGAAGAGGGAGAAGTCGAACTTAGTGTTTGCCCTTTATAGAGTTGGCTGTAGTTTCGACATCGATTCAGAAAACATGTTTAACAAATCCAAGCGGTCAACAAAAGAAGCGACGTCATTATGTGTAGAATATTATGCCCCAAATATCTGTGTGGGTTACAATCCACTTTCTAACCTAGAAAAATCGCCCACGCTCTCATCGAGTCATCGAGTAGGCTGTCCTAAACGCATCAATTTTATTAACAGCTGAATGTATGCGCGTATTTTGCTACTATTTGGATTTGTTAGACCAAATTCATCCGAATGAAACGGTCTTTGGAACCATTTTCTATTGAAGCTTACGTGCAGTACCGTTTGCCCTGTGTGCCGATCCTATGGACTTTGTTGACCATGCATTTTACGCGCTTCGTTTTGTGATTTCTACCGAGAAAGCTTTGAAACAAGATCTACGCGCCAGACCGTGCAGGTTTTTTGTACAGTTTACAGATTGTGCCGCAACATATGACAAGCAGTTCGATTTTTCGTTGCTTCCATATGTCCTTTCATAGTAAAGCAGATTAGGAAGCACATACCCAGCTATTTTTGGATAATAAGAGAACATAGAATAACCAAGTGGAGTGAGTGTACTTTATGTGATTTATGGTGATGAACAGACAATAATGACCTTCGTCAAGCTTTTGGTGAGAATTTCGAGTTTGATATTACTATTGCACCGAATTAAATTCAATTCGTAGGAACCGGTTTTCCTAAATTAACTTCCTGGGCGTGCGTTTCAATTGGTTTTCGAATTATTCACAAATGAACACAAGTAAATGTCAACTTGTATTACATTTGTATTCTTTCGTGTAGCTCCTTATGCCCGAAAACTCCAATCGCTTCTCGGCATACTATTTTGTTGCATCCTGGCCGTTTGTTTACTAACCGCGCTACTTCTACGCATTCGGTAAGTCGATGTTTACGGTAAACTGTATACGGAACACACCTCCAAACTTCCTCAGTTTATCTTAATTCTACGGGAATAGAGTGTGTTCCAACCAATCAACCAATGAGAGTCAATAAAAATTTACAGTCACAAGCAATGGGGAAAGTCAGACTAAAAGACGCTTTTGTTTCAACGTCATGTTAGTGTAAATTTGTTAGGAAACATTATATTTGGTCTTCTGATCTATAAGTAGAATAATTTCGTCTTCAGAAAGTAATTTGAGACTTCAGTCTTGCTTTCACCCTAATAAAACTATTGTTTGGTTCATAAAGGAAACTACTTACAAGGTTGCTGTGAACGCCCCTCATGAATCTCTTGGCTGAAAAGTATTTTAAATGTTTCGTCCCGATATCATAGTAAAACAAAAAGTTTTTGAAAAACATGTTTAAATATTTTTTTGCATTCGAGAGAAATGTCACAACCATGAAATGACATACCTTATAACGTGAACACCTTAGGAATCACTCAGTAAATATAGACCGTATTTGATCGGTTAGTCGGCGATCGTTACTGACGCTTGATACAAATCTATTTTGTGGATCCCCAGTTTGCTATTTTACGTACATACTGCATATACATATCCTTCCAGGGGAACGTTTTATTAAATTCACGCTGTTTATGCATTATTAACCAAGTGATTATATCCCACCGTCTGCCATTCAGTCACTCAGACAATTAGACAATCATTTGTTCTCTCACCCACTCACTTCATCTGTTAGTCAGTCAGTCAGTCAGTCAGTCAGTCAGTCAGTCAGTCATTCAGTCAGTCAGTCAGTCAGTCAGTCATTCAGTCAGTCAGTCAGTCAGTCAGTCATTCAGTCAGTCAGTCAGTCAGTCAGTCATTCAGTCAGTCAGTCAGTCAGTCAGTCAGTCAGTCAGTCAGTCAGTCAGTCAGTCAGTCAGTCAGTCAGTCAGTCAGTCAGTCAGTCAGTCAGTCAGTCAGTTAGACAGTCAGTCAGTCAGTCAGTCAGTCAATCAGATGGTCAGTTGGTGTTTCATGGAACAAAAAACGAGTTGATAGTGTTCCCTTGGTTGAGGATGGGGATATTAAGTGAATAAGATCCGTGCGATAAAATCACTAATCTCAAAAGCTCTTTAACTTCACTTGGTTTGGTGTGCCGTGGCCGTCAGGGAATGATAGAGATACTCGGCAATGGCGATAGCATTGAGATGGCGGGATTGCACTTGGCTGCGGAATATATCCCAATCTGTCAACTTCACCGAAATTGGTTTGCCACGTCGCGTGGTCCAAACAAGTGATGGCGGCTGTTACTAGCGTGACCGAATTCAATTATAGTGGCTTACATGCTTCGTTGTCACTTCCTGGACTGAACGCTGCAGGAGTCATCATCATCATCGACAGCATGACATCAGTGTTCAACACCGATGCTTCACTGCCGTACGACCATGATTTATTTGAAAGCCTTATTGTAAAGAAAAGAGTAGGATTGGACGAGGGATTGACTTAGTGCTAGCTCACCACAATCATTTCGAGGTGTCTATACCTCCAGGCACTCATTCTGGCAATCTGGATAGAAACTGACAACAAGAACGCCACTGACATCGGTTGGTAGCCATATCTTGTAGTGTCTCCAAACTAGGCACAGTGAGTGACTGAATTCGATACATGGCAATGCGAAAATGGCCCCCCGAGGCAAAAGGCCCTATGAACTCAATTGGAGCAATTTATGCGGATTTCCAAAACGATTCAACGAGGAATTGCATACTTTACAGAGAACTAGCTGGGATATCAAAGTCTTACTATTATGATATTCTCAAAAGTCTCGCGCAACGCTTTCGGGGTACCAATGGTCAGACACAGAGTCTCAGAAGATCTACTTGCATGGGCAGGGCAAACAGCACTGCCGTGCAATTTCCTCGTCATGTATATAGTCCAAATGTCGGAAACTGAAGAATGTATTCTTAGACTCCCGAAAACGGGATCAAATTCCATCTGCCATCAGTCCACCAAAACCTATTTAACTACCCAGATGGGCAAAATTATCTATCCATCGGTAGAAACATTTGAGATTTGGGTTTGATTCACCCCATTCTTGCAGTACCATTTCACAATTCCATAAGTTAGACTTGAATGCATACAGTTTCAGTGGAAGTATTCGTATTATCATTTAAAAGTGCTCTGCGTTTCCAAAGCGATTAAACATCGGACCACCCTATGTTTGTATGCAAAAGCCCAGGCTGCTTACATCCTCAGGGTGCTAGGGGCATATAAAAACGATAAAACTGGTGTTTGGTTACGAAGTTGAAACGGAATGGTGGTAAAAGTCACTTTAATAGGTCAGTTTCAGAGGTAGATCACTTAGCTTGATTCCTGTTTGACGTAAGATTAAGGGGCCAGTCGTTCCAGCGGGCTAATATTTACCTATACGCTATGATCCCTAAAAAACGGACAGGGGTATCATAGGTTTTACAACATACTATTTGTCAAAACTGTGTTACGTCACCTTGGGGCTTCCATTTGTATTGTCATTAACCTCACGTAAACATGAATAAAATTAGAATTTGGGAGAGTAGTTTTCCGTTAAGGGTGCATAATGTGGGCTTATACGTACACACGCCTCGTTTGCTGAATGAAGATATGAGCTGAAAATATGCGTGGTATTCATGAACGCAAAATGGCCCGCGCATATTTAAGGCATTTCAAAGCTACCTACATTCAGGTTTAAAGAGGGTTCGTTTGCCATTTTACAGCGGCCATTTCCAGTAAACCCAGACCAACAGCACGAAAATAGCCGTGGTGGCGTAGGAGCGTGTTTTATGTTTTTTATTTAGTTAATGAATCGGCTACGACTATATGTTTTTTAATTAGTTAATGAATCGGCTTACGACTATATGTTGTATTGCTGTGGCAAAAAACTATACAACTGATCCGGGGGCATTCATTCCGGTAATCGGGAACAGTTGTTCACTAGTTTGATCGGGGAAAACCTTTTTGGGTAAAACAACCTGTTTGAAGCTCCAAGTTCCAAGTTGAGTGTAGTGGACAATTAGGTAGTAAATAGAAAACTAATTTGAGTTTTTTAAACTTTTTTATACTGAATTTTCGCACCATATGACTCGCATTTACAAAAGCCAGTACCGAGAGGGACATTCTATCGGGATCTCTACTTGGATAAATATATATTCCAAATAACGGGTTCTGAGCTGTGAGCTGTTATATCCAGACTTCTCAACAACTTACGGCGCAATAAACGGTTTTCTACACATTTATGTTTCGTTTATATAGATGGGTTTTGATACAACCAACTTTCCCAGAATTTAAGCTACTCAGAGTTGAACGGTTACATTTTGAGAATTAACGTTTCACGATATAACGAGAGTTGACCAGTTTCAAGGGTTAAGTGTGGGTGCCCAGGCGCCTATTTTGTTAGCATGCAGTACCTTCAATCGCAAAGCCTCAGCTGCCTATTAAAAGCATTCTTTAAATATGCAGCTCCCTATATTGCCTCTTCACCACTTTTCCGAACCTCTAAAACATCTACAAAATTACAGCGTGAGAAATTCGCGCTACATCCGTGAACCTTCCTCTTCATGAATCCTAGTCAGAAAAACCCAAACGGCCCCTCCCTCTAAACTGAATTGGCAATGCCGTTAGGACTGTCACCGTACGCATGTAGAAGGCATTTTTGGATATTGGAAACTGACGGCGACGCAAACTGGTTCCCTGAGGTTTCATTGTTTCAGGAGTCAAAATAAAAGCATATCACCAATGATTTATAGCTAATTGTTACTCAGTTCTTACAACTACAAGTAACTCCAGACCGAAATGCTATCACCGTCGGACGATGTTTCAATAACGTAGCAAACCTTAGCGGTTTCCATCATATGCCCACAGGTTCGGCGAGATGATTGTGGTAACTGAAAAATTTAGATCGTATTACTTTTACCATCATTAGCATCACCGGTGTTGGCATCATCGCTGATACGAGCATAGTCACCAACATCCTTTCTCTTGCAAAAACCGGTAACCCTAGAGTCAGTGGTTTACAGTAAGAAGAACTTGACCGAAGCATCACACACAACGATTCCGTATACACTCGTTTACTTGTAGTAGCACGTATGTTCGCCTAAGTTGGGTAGGTAGACATCTGACAATACCGTCTGACATAACTTTGAACTTTTGACATTTCAGGGATGAAACATACGCCCATCTACGGATGTAAGTCAAAGCGAAGGCTATTATGCCCGCGATGACACGCACACATTACTTCAGTGATCCAAATTTGCAAATAAATTATCAACTGGTCATATTACAAGTGTTTGGGGTTTGCTAGTTCTATTCACAGCAATGTGACCGTTTTTCACTATACTCATAGAAACGGCATTTGTACTCACGAAACCACGTATTGTAAACCATGGTGCTGTTTTATTTCACGATATGTTATAAAGTAAGTTATTTAACATTACGCAGTAGTTAGTAGTTCGCCTTATTTTCTCGAACAGCCAAATAAATTGACCTTGAGATGATACTCCCGGAATGTTTCTCGTTGGCTATCTAATTTCAAACTATCAGGAGTTGCATTGTCCGTCGGCTGGCCTCGATGCGAACGCAAAGGCTATACCGAGAATCCGCTATTCGAGTGCACTTCCCCTATGACGTGGGTGACACCGAATGCTATGTGAAACCTCCCGTACCCAGTGTGACGTTCGGGAGTAACGTGTACCCAGTGGATTCCAGAGTACGCAATGGTCATGGTCCAACAGGTGGCCGCTATGGAAAAAGGGGCATCCAAACAGGCCATTCGTTGCATGATTTGAATTATTTGGAGCGAAAGCGCTTGAACGCGCTCATGCAAATGGGACCTCTTTCACAGCAGGTAAGTGCCAGATAAAACACTTGGGAAATTATTTTTACCAGTCTCACTCGTTTTATGCCGGAACATTCTCACCTTAATAGTCATATAAACCGAAAACGGCGTTTACCACTTTGAGCTTGATCGAGCGGTTCTCAAGGTTTCCAATGTTTCGAATTCATGGCATGCATAAAATAAACAGCATATTGTGGAACCAGCTGCATTATTTGTCCGCAAAGAGAAGCCACATTTTCACACAACCATATAGGTTTATTTTCTGGCCGTGCGCATCACATCATGACACCATAAAACGGAAGCCAGTAAGGTAGAGACCAAAACCCTTCCCATGTAAACGAAAAATAAAATTTGAGCTACGTTTTTCGTCGTCTGGAATGAAATTTCTACGAAGACATCCAGTTAGTTCTATGTGGAGCCAAATGTGTTGTAGCTGAACGATTGTTTCACAACGGAACCTACTCACAATGTTGCTGAAGACTCTTCGACGGTCCACAAGCAGTTTCGCTCTTCTTGGCGTTCATAAGGTTGGCACAGGCCCCCAGTTTCCGTCAACCTATTGTTTTACTTGAGACCAAATTGTACCGATTTCCACATACGCACTACTCCGTATATCAATTTGGTTTTCACGAGAAACTTAACTGAATCTCCCGTTTGTGATATTCTCCATTTGAATGTGCTGCACTGAAAGCATTATAAAACATAACTACTATATTTCCTCCTTATGTAAACAATTGCACCGGTTCACTTCTGTCAGACGCTTGCAACCATGTGCATCAAATAAAGGCTTGAACTAATATTAACGGCCTCCAGGTCATTGAATATGCTCTAGCTGAAATGAATTATCACGAAGCACATAGAAATAACCATAGAATAATTCCATAAATAATCGCCCACCTAATATATTGATGCGACATATTGCACTATACAACAGTAAAAGAGGAAACACAGTAGTATCCAGAATAGTAAGTCTGAAAAAGCCTTTTCGACGCACGTCCGTTCTGTGTACAAGAGGAGACAAAAGACACCCAACTCTCATGTTACCAAAATATTCGTTTATTTGCTTTCTGCTAATTTCCGAAACCACTGGTGGTTAAATGTTTTATAAGGCTTGAATGATTTATTGATTTATGTGTCTGTAGTGCATATGCAGAGAACTCCCGTTCTTCGTTCCTACACGTTGATTAGTCTGATTAGTTCCATCATCAAATGCGCAATTTCTCTGTGTTCTGTAAACTCAGCGGTATGCGGAGTAAGTGGGTTGTATTTGAGACTAAATACTGCAGTAAAAGATGCTAGTTACCGCCAAAGGACGATTCTTGATCGATAGAGATACTTTTGTCTTCACGTTTAGTTCGTTTGCTCTTTAGTCACAAAATTTGACAGGAAACATCGATCAACTAAACGTGCACTCCTGTTAACTGCCACTACTTGCTTTCGCATAAAATTAGTGGGCTCCAAAAATGAAGTAATTATCACCTCACTCCATAATGTCAGCTCCATCCGGGTGACAGTGTTAGATAGCTTTATCATGTGCGGGGAAATTATGTGTTCCGGGGACTGTATGTCGTAACGTGTACAGAAAGCTGGCTACTGGTAATAGGGCAGCTGACCTCGTGAGTACCAAATGCAAACACGTCTAGAAAACGCTACCTCAAGGAATGATTTAGTAGGATTTATTTTCAATTTCAGTAGTACTCGTTTTTTAATTTGGAGGAGATGGCTTAAGCCGTTTGTTATCATCCCCGTATCCTTATATATTCTTACGCCACTTTCTACCGCCTACTGCAAAGCTCTCAATACAGGAAGAGAGTGGCGTTATCCTGAATTACTGATTAATATCCGAGGAATTTGAGATCCGGGAACCCTTCAGTAGAAGGAACGACACACTAGATTCAACACAACTCCACCACATGTGAACATTTTGATCCATTTTTAGCATCATTGCTCCTTCCAAACTCAGGAGATTTGGCGTAAGAGATTTTTTGAATATACAATAAATTTCTATGAAAACGGGTATCTTAAAAGCGAGGAAGTAGCAAATACAGTGATAAATTATTACATTAAATCAGTGTACTAAGCTAGTCCTGTGGTACGAAAATGCGGAATTTGAATCACACAACAATGGCAAAGAAAAACTCTTATTGGTTGGCCAAGGTGAGATCATTGTTTGCAAGGGGACTTATGACGCAATTCAGTTTGGGTCGTCACTATTGTTGCAATTGCTTTTTATCCAACCAAATTGGATCCATTTGTTAGTGACTAATAATTTAGCTTATTTGATCCAACGGTTGATAAAGGGAACTGAAATATCGCTGAAGAAGTGTGTAGCTTCTTCGAATCTATTTCGTGAGATCATGTACTCAGCAATTCTTTGACATCAATGCTTAATAGTCCAATATCCAGCTAAATGACAGTTCACCATAAAATGCGTGTGGAGCAGCTGTTTGCCTTTAACGGTTGTGCTCATCAATCCGGCAATGTTGAATGAGGACCTTGAGTGAGTGGCATTAAACATTTCTGTGCTTGAAGTAGTCAGGCTCCACTTGTTTTATTTTAGAAGCACTATCGATTCTAAATAGTAGCTTGACAAATACGGACAACTCCAATTTATCGCGGACTTATACAATGTCTTGTGAACCACTGTCACAAACTTCGTGAGACACGCGCCTTTTCACGGGTCCCTCGACATGTATGCCGTCTCTGCATCTAGTCACTCGCAGAACACTTTCTTTAACTACGTGACCAAACGATTGTAAAAATGATTGCACTAACGAGATTTCGTTATTTCTCGGTACACCTTCGCTGGGTCGTTCCATCTGGTCTTTAAGCCAATGCAACACTAAGAAACCGCAAGACATTTTTGACCAGTTGCTGATCGGTGGCATGAGATGCCTATTGTTCCGAATTATTTAACTCCACTACTGGTTAGCTTCTAGTAGTTGAATTATATAGTGTAAAAGTACCAGACTGAGTGGATAGGGTCCATAGAATCCCTGGGTTTGTGAGACGTGCACTACAAACAGACAAATATTTGTATCATGCAGCCTGGCTTTATCTTCAAGTTGAAATATCCACTGAAGTTCCGGCATTTGCTCATTGCTAACAAGGCGTAGTTTACGCGTTCATAAATACAGTATGCACGAGGTATTCAGTGGCGTCACCTTCAAACTAAAAGCCAAGAAGTTGTGATCACTTCGCGTGTTGTATGTATTGCATAGGTGAGCAGGTTATACTGTTTAACTGTCACTTATGTAGGAGTCACAGCGGTTAGCCGGGCACCGGGAGATCTCGAAGAATAATTTGCTAAGCGGAGTTTAAACAGCAAAGAGGAAGCAGAACTGGCTGACTTTACTCCATAATAAAAACACTGCACTAAAGCAAACAATGCTACTTATTTAATCAAAAATAACACTCCACCCTCCATCGAGGAAGTTAAATAAAATTTTTAAAAGAAATGGATAGACAATTCATGTGATTTGTTTCAGTAAACTGACGAATCGTAGAGCCTTGACTCGTCCTCATTCGAGTTAAACGATCCGATATCCGGGTACTGATGAACAAGGACCATACGTTTTGACAAGTTAAAGGTAGAGCGCGAGTTCTTCCCTTGAAAATGTAAGATATATACACCAGTGATGACAAGCAAGTGTAAACAGATAGATGAATTTTCATATTTTTTAAACCGGATTTATCCCACTTGAAAGTTGAACCAATCCTTGAGATTTTCTTCGCCAAGACAGAAAGCCTCGTTCACAATACCGTTCGCTTCACATTTGAGAATTTACAAGCAACCTTGACGGACTACCTAAGGAAAGTAGTTCTGATGCACTTGTTTTCTTTTTGGTCAGTACATGACGCGTTACCGTTTGTTTATCATATACTGCCGATCACACTGAAATTCAACTTGTTCGTCACTCACTATGGCCGATTGCGTTTTTCAGGAGCAAGCGGTTGTTCATTCGACACCTAAAGAGCGATTGAGCAACGGATGCGTTCGGACAGTTCCAGCCTCACGCCATGCACACTTTGCTCAGGACTCCCATAGAACTGGTACTACTCGAACTTTGCACCCTTCCACCCTGACCGTTCATCGATGCGATAGTGTTTAGCCTATTGTGTTTGCCCTTCCTCATGTACATTTTTCTCCCCCACTTTTGAATAGAATCAAGTCAGGCCTTTTTATGCACATGAACACCTTGTACTGTACAGTAGATTTGCACAATTAAAAAAAAACAAATAGATATCATGCAGCTTGGGTTAGTGGACGGAATATTCTTTGTATGAAAATTCGTCAGACTGGGCAATTGTTCATTCAAATTTACGCCTGGCCAGTGGGCGTGAGAATAAGTAAATCAGTAACTTAACAATTTGAAGGAACATCCAAAGAGTCTGAGAAATGTCGTACTTGAATTCAGTGCTCTGAGGTGTGTCTATCGAAAATATATTGCCCGTCATGAAGATGGATACATTTTCTGTATCCGTTGCTAATGGTGAACGCAAATATTCTTGTGCATCATAAATTCGTAAACACTGCATCCTGGTCAGGTGAGTGTGATAGCCATCATGTTGGCATTTGATCGCCTTGTCTAAAACGCATTTGCTGGAACCATGAAACTCAACAGAATATGCCGCACGAGGCCACCTCGGGTTTCAGTCAAATAAATTTCAGCAACCATACGAGTAGTATGTTATGACTGAAAGGGCTATTCAGTAAAGCCGATAAAATTATTGTGGCTACTAACTCGTGAAATAAACTAACTAAACCAATATATTACTCCAGGCCATTTTGTTTTGAAGCCGGCCTCATCGATTCATAGTTTATATATCATATCTCTCTCGTATTTGCTACAGTCTTCCACATCTGATACGGAATCATATCAACTTTGTCGTGATCATTGAATGATTTTACACGCAATTCGTTTATGACTAGTTTGATTACAACAGTGTAGCTCAGCTGGATTAAGTATAGTCTGAATCATTCCCATTTACATATATTCAGTATGGCTCGGAAAGGTTAGTGGCCCTAGGTAAACAGTGGCATTTAACCCTGATTCCGTCGGGTACACATTCGTTCGAAACAGACAAATAGGCAATGCTGGCGTAAAGTTTTCAGGCACTACTCCATAATCACTTCATCCGCTACCGTCCTTTGGCTTTCACACTGGAATTTGATATTGTGCAAATTAGTGTTTGGAAACAGTCACGTTCGCTCTATATTACTCACCGTTTTCATGCTGTCCTCTGCATGTGTGGGGTAATCTCGTTTCAAATAACAAAATAAGTCCTTTAGGCAAGTCTCTTCATGGTTGAAAAAAACAGCAAAGCACGTTTTTTTAAAGACGATAATTTTATATCGGCCTAGCTCAATACCACTGTTATAATAATGCTTTTTGTCTCGAAGTGGTTAAAATACAAACTTGAGGTCGCTTAGCATGGTTTTATCGAGCTGTTTTGCCTACATCACATGAATCAGTATATTCTTGGAAGCCTGCTTTTCACTAACCGCTGCTCTTAGACTACCGTAATTGCCTGAACAGTTAGCTGGACACCAAAATGTCTGTCGGGAATCAGGTGTTCTTTTGCGTGTGATACTTTCGGCTGCTTTTTCCGAAACTTCAAAAGGCTTTCTTTTAAGTTTTATCTATATCGTTCGGCTGTAACACACAGTTGGCGCCTAGCTGCCGTGCCATCCGAAGAGAGCACGAGGGCTGGGATACTGCCAGGTTGCCCAAGCCTAGACAGGGGAAGTCGAGAGGCAGAGGTCGGATTCGAACCACGGACCCTCCGGTCAGTAAATTCGCGCTCTAATCATTTGAGCCATCCCGCCCTTTACCTATATCCAGGATGTGTAAATAGCATAATCATGCGTTTTTGAAGATACAGTGTGTTCATCAAGAAAAATGAGGAGCTGTTGGATTTCTCTGCCATATTTTCCCTGCTTCGGAGTTCCTTTTCGACAAATGAGGGCGAGGTTTCAAAATAGGCTTCATTCGAGTATTTGACTGAGAATGTAGCTTGTTCTTGAGAATCAGCGGGGGATTTCACAGCCTTAACATCGCTCAAAAGTGGATTCGCCTTCGGTCACCACGATGTAGAATCCAACGTTACCTTTGAATCGTGGTTCCAAAGATAAGGAGACATTTTTCGGATGCAATTCGTGGATTCAAACGTGTTCGGAAATCACGACTCCAGGAGGTGTTTCAAGACGAAAGCCGTTTTGTTTCTACCTCAGAATGTAAAACATGTGTTTCGCCCTGTACCATACACTCACTTGCCTGTGATTGATCAAGAGCTACAGAGACTGCAATACTGGGGAATCATTCAACCAGTCAGTCAGTGCTAATCAAAAAGTCTAACGGCAAAGTCAGGATATGCGCAGACTTTTCAACTTTCTTCAACGCGGCATTAGAGGATCACCGATACCTACTGCCTTTTCCGGATAAGTTGTTTCACAAGTTGAACGGTGGAAATAGCTCTGCCAAGTTGGATCTATCTGATGCGCATTTGCAGGTTGAAGTGTCGGACGAGATTGAACATCTCCTAAAAATCCTACAGTCAATACAAACTTATTCGGTGAATCGGAAATGTCAGGTGTGATGATAGCGTTGGTACAGAAACGTGGGTTCGTCAATCAAATCAGCTGAAAGTAGCTTATTTATAACTTATCCAGAGAGTGAATGCATTGCCTCTGAACTTTTTGATTGAATATCGAGTTATGAACAGAAGAATCACAAGCCTCTCAGATTGCGGGGGAGATAATAGAGGCGTCTGTTTATCACCGATCACGAAGAGCGACACCCAGAAGGATGCCAGTGATGAAGAAGCAAGTCAGATAGTAGAGGAACCAGCTCTCACAGTAAATGGACTACCTAGCAGTCAGTTTTCATTTTGGCAGGACTAATTGTTCTTCAAATGTCCTTGACAGATGAGCTCTGCTTTCAGTGTCAATTTTGGCCCGCCTGGATTTTCCCATGTGGGCTGATAAAGCCGAAAATAGGCTGCTTCATAATCAAGAGACACGCGTACGCGTCAGTATTTAATAGGTCAGCTGATTCGCATGCTCGTTGGATTTGCGGTTTGGCCAAGCGCATCGGGTTATTAAGGGACTATGCACACTAAAGTTCATGTTATCCAGAAAGTATTAGGAAAACTGTGGTCCACAATAGTTTATAGTTTGTAGTGATGGGACTATCCCCGTAGACTTTTACACAGTGGCCATCGAACAATTTTGGTCAATATATCACTAGTATTCAAGTCATCCACTTTAAAGCGTGGTGTTTGACTCCGCTCAGAACGAAGATGTTTCGCAATTCGGCATACGTTAGGAAAGAATGCACAGTGATTATTTTGTTTGACCGGATTGCAGGCCAATATGGTTCCTTGGACAATCACTTATTTCCCACAAACGAGGACCATAGCAATCATCTGATATCAAACTTAATCCATTCTCAGTTAGTTTCCTAAAGGCGTTTCAATATCACCGCGTAAGGGTTAAAAGTTCGCAATTGCCATTCAACCAAGTAACAGCTGGAATTTCATTGTAAGCCAGAAAGAAATCAATAGTCGGCAATAGTCTGCTAATGGAGCAAACCAGCTTTCCTTTCTGCCAGACTTTTGCGTAAACTGTTCAGGCTTG
The DNA here is from genome assembly GCF_000715545.1 of Opisthorchis viverrini. Lineage (NCBI taxonomy): Eukaryota > Metazoa > Platyhelminthes > Trematoda > Opisthorchiida > Opisthorchiidae > Opisthorchis > Opisthorchis viverrini. The sequence goes on from NW_008751760.1 coordinate 348,199, forward strand.
CGCAGCAGGCTGCATGTTTTGTCTTGTCGGAAGCAAGTGCTCTAATTTGCGTAATACTAGTGTGGTTTTCCTGGACAAAACTTGCCACAAAATAGACTTCCACTGGAAGGACACAAGCGGAATAATCAGCTACTGAACTGAACTTGGCCTTCATCGATTCCTGTGTGGGCAGTGCTAACACGTTCAATGGAGCAAACATGTTGCTTTGCGTGATTTCTATCACACGTCGTACTTGGCGATCCTCTCAAAAATTGGCGCGGTTTTAGCTACAAAATTCTGAATAATATACTGAATGGTGGCAGAATTTCTATGATTTCGATTGATATACTTATGCCAGCCCAAAAACACACCAGTTAGACACAGCTAAGCGTGAGCCGGGTTTTAGTAGACTGTAGCTGTAATTGAGATAACACAGACAGGTGACTGACGGTAAGTCAATATGTCATATTATCGAGTCAAATGAATAACTGACAAATGATCTATTTCAGCTAGCCATATTGAGTCTGGTCAAAATCCGATCGCGAACCAACTGATCACCAAAACACTTTCACTGATGGCTTCGTGTGGAATTCTACAGATAACGTTTTACATCGAGGTGTTTCTCCAGGTTGATCGGTACTAATCGAACATTCCATTAATTGTGCTTAATTGCCGAGAAACTGTCGATGAGTTGATTCAGCGTGACGATCAGCTGGCTCACTTACATATATTCTTACCTCCCGATGTTAAGTACGGACAAACATGGTTGGATGTGATAAGAGTGTTTGACTTACGCACATGAATAATCACGTTTAGCATCTGTAGTTATGAGCCTGATGCAGATTTCAGCTAATCATCCAAATAGCGATTCAGTCAATTCCATGAAAGGCCGTATCTTTTTATTCTATGACGCAATGCTGTCCAGGAGAACATCCAACCAACTATCCCAGTGGTTTACTGCATTGATATTTCCAGGGGGGTGTTTTATGAACACTTTTCAGGATTTGGCAGCCAAGATATTTTTTCGCAGGATATCGCCTTATAATTTCTTGTGGATTGCACGGTGGTATGAAGCATAAACGTCTCGTTATTCCTATAGGTTTTAGCGGTTACGATAGAGACAATCAAACGTTATTCGAGAATCATCCATCAGCAGAATTTGACGTGAAGATGTCAGGCCTTCCGCACAGCGGTAAGACGAAAAGGTTTTGACCCCACTAGTTGCAATGAAGGTTTAGGCCTAAGTCCAAGGGAAGTGCCTGTATACAACTAGATATGTAAGGTTATGGGTGATCGCGAAAGGAGTATTCTCACTACAATTCAGCACAACAATTCTGGAATGACGTGTGCTGCTTTAGGCTCTTGGCTATGTTGTGGAATGTTGAGTGCACTCAACCCTGAACTGACGATGTCACCTCGACTGGTGATGAAACGCTTGCAATCCAACTGCCAAGCTCGGCGAACAGACCAACAACCAATGCTTTAGGCCTTCCTTAACGTTCCTACATTCAGTGACATTGAAGAGAGTTTTAGTAGAAGACTGAATACACTAATAATAGTCTGGTTGAATGAAGCAGATCGAGACTCTCATTGTTCAATCCATCGCAGTTTGTCTCGCTCTGGAAATGCGTGAGGCCTGATCCGATATTTTATTGAGGATAGACAAGACCAAACTTGATCTCGAAAAGAAAAGAACGAACAACTTGCGAGACGAAACGATGTTTGATATGGTAGTGACTGGGAGACTACACTGACAAAGACACATTGCGAAGAATGCCACTCACAGTATTCAACAGATTCGCAGCGTTGTCCTCGAGTTCTCTTGCTCGCTTCAACTTCACGCGTACGTTCTCCAAGAGTTGCTCAGCACTCTCCAATGAGTTTACCGATGATTTCAGGTTATCGTAGTTGCATCGACATCCGACTGTTTTATCCGCATCCGGTATCTGAGGAGGCACGTTTGCTCCGGTGGGTGTAACTAATTTAGCAACGTTCCGCTTGCATCTTCGGTTACCACCAGTTTTAGGGGTTGGAGGTGTGGTTAGTTCTTGAGAATCAACGGACGATTGTACAGAGAAACTTGATGCAGCCTCATCAATTTCAGCAATTCTTTGTCCCTGCGTATCGAAAATGTTCCCTGTATAACGAAAACGAGGGAGCTTTCGCCGTAATGCCGCAGTAAAAATTAACTTTTATTCAAAAAGAGAGAAAGAGCGACGCAGTTGATTCGATCAAATCAGTTAAGATTTTTAGGGTACGTGCATTGGGATAGGTAATAACTTCGCATGCTTTTAAGGGAAGATGTCATCCGGACAATGATACCAATACCTGGGCGACGCTTCGGAGCACCGTTTTGTTCTCGTTGTGAATAATTAACAGTATGTCTCTCGCAAAATTCAGGGAGTAACGAACTCGCCAACAATTGGCCAATGTTTGAGTGCCTAACTGTTTGCGCACGAACAGCTGATCTGCAATGGAATCGGTTCACACTAATTGGGCTTCACTGACAACAAGAAGGCTCTATTGAATACTACCACAGTAGATATACAGTTAAATCAAACGAAGACTTATTTCACCTTGAGTGAAATTTTCCTGGGAGATGTCATCGACAGAGCAACCAGTAGCCACGCCTTCAGAGGATGTGGTTCTATGACTGAAGCTCAAGTGGCACCACATCCTGGGAGATAAACACATTGCTGATCAACCACTCACTGGCACGTCCGTCATAGTCTTACAAGTTGGTAATCTGATGTTTCAGCATACGCCTAACCTAACTAAAAGGATGAAATTACCGATTATTGGCATAACAAAATTAATCGGCACAGTTATGCTGTAAAGTGGATACTACACATGGGGAGGCACGCGAGTAGTATGAGTTGTTCGTGGAATTTCGTTTTACGTCTTTTGAAAAGCGGAGATCTGTCGTGGAATTTGTCGAATCGCTTTGTAACATTTGCTTGGATTTGAGCGAGGAATGACTGGGGTCAATGAATATCCAGGAAAGTTCGAGGAGACGCGTGCAGGAGAAGATGGCTATCCAGTTTTTGGAAATTAGATGCAAATGAGAAATTGGCATCCCTGTCCAATGGTCTGTCACCGGTCAGTTGGCATTTTCTAATATATCACTCCGCAGCGAAGGCCTTCTTCCTTTCAAGGGTAGTGTGATTGGATTTGACAACAAAGACAGAAGTAGTGTCGTCTAACTGAGGCCAACGTGTGCTGAAAATCTGGGTTCCTAATCGTGAATTAAGGATTGCGCCTGGATGTCACGAAGTTGTAAAGAAACCTCCCGGCTACTCCTGCAGAATAGTGGGATCTGTGACTCACCAGACGTACCACAAGCAAGCCGACAGTCGACTTGTCTGCTGATATTTTAAAAGGAATCTTTAGCAATATGAAAAACATCCCTTTGAGAGATTCAGTCATAAAACAAACCGCTGAACTTACCGAAAACCAGTGAACAAAGCAGTCCACCTAAAAACGTCACAAACCACGGTTGCATCTCGTCGAAGTGGATGACAATAATCAAACTTCATCCTTCCATCTGCTACACCTTTATATGTTTTTCCAAAGCGGAAAAACGTTGACGACCATTGTCATAAAATTGCAAATTTCCCAGCCAAAGTCAGAATCCTGACGATCTGTGTGGTTGTGAAAATGCTGAAAGGAATCTGACAGCAACAGGTTTCGTTGATTCACACCCGATGAGTTTTTGTAACACACGTTCTTTCCAACTGAAAATCGATGAGAACCTTGGTACTGCCGACTCACCAACCTGCAGCACTGTCGGAGGGGATTTTTTTCAGCTTTAAACTGAACCTCAGAATACAATGTGTTTCATGATGCGCATATATCACCTTTCACGACAGCAATGTCGAGCTTAATTACATATTGACAATTGATGAATTCAACTGAATGGAACTCCATCGTATTGGGATATCCACGCGGAGAAACAACTACCGCGGATATACTGTTTATCATGTTCCAGCTGATTCATGAACGAACGAGCTAACCGTTTGATTAAATAGTCTGAATAATATGTAATTTAATCCGCACGAAATATCATAGACACAACCGTAGGAAACGAGCACGTATATAGGGAAACACTGAGAACCACTTGCCAGCTACCTTTAAGTTGTTTTGATGGTAACTACATACTATTTCCATTTTAGAATTCAGCTCCTGTCAAATATCCCTTTTCTTTACAGTTTGTTGAGGTATTAAGTCGTCGGTTACAGGGGAACTGGTGAAAAACCAGTCATCGTCGAAAATCATATTAGTCAGCCGATGACGGCAGGGGTTGCATGCAATTCACCTCGAATAACCTTGAAGTTCGAAGTATTGATTATCGCTCACTTAATCGATTGACAGTGTGAACTATGGTGTGTCTATGTCCAACTGATTGGCAATCGCTCCACTTACGAACAGTGTGTGACTCGAGCTTATACTTCATAACGATGCCTCTGAATATACATGTTTGAGTTTCCGTAGAGGAATGTTTACTGGATTTCAAGGAACATATCCGCTTGCATTTGACATTCACGGACTTGAAGCTTTGTGCCTTCTATCGGGTCTCCTTTTTTTGTCGTTTAATCAGTCCATAAATACGAAGATACTAGGTTATGGTGAGGGTTAAATTAATCGAAATCCAACTTTATGGAAACTGTGATTTCGGGATTGTTAAATTTTTATAAAGCAGTTGTAACGGTAAACGAGGAGCACAGGCAGTTCACCTCAGACACATGAAATAATTGTGAAGGAAATCTAAACTACAACTGGGGGTTCGTCTAGACACCAGTTACTGGAAACAAGATGGCATTGGAATTGATGAAATACATCAAAATTAACCTAATAAATTCCATGAGTCAGTTTATCTGGACAGTGTTCACACACTCTATGTTGCGTATGGGTCTTCGGCTAAATGTCAATCGTGATATCTGAGACTTTCCATCCAAATTGGTGTCAATTGTAGAGTATTAATGTTCCTCTTTTTGCAAGGATTATACAAAATCGGAACGAGATAGATGCGTTGGACCTTGTTTTGTCATTGGATCAGCAACTCCCCATGATATTGTCATGTGAATTTTCTAATTAAAATAGGAAGCGGGAGGACACGAAAGTGCAAACATAAGGCCTCTTGGAACAAAGTTCTTTTGAAAGTGTCTCGTGTCATTGAACCTATACGAAAGCTCAATATGGAGAAAAAGTACCAGCTAAGCAGTACACATGCAGCAATCAAATTTAAGCCCCGGTTCCCATTAGTGAGATGCCTCTTTAACGAGATTCTGATAATCCGATATCTACGCCCAACGGTTCACTGACCGTCGCCTGATGTTGCCTCTCTACGAAAGAGGCGAGTGGTTAATTTGCCAAAATTCGATGACTACAAAAATTGCATTCGGCGAGACACAAGGCCATTTCAGTAATATAAACAATCTACCAACATCAATCCTTTCGATTGCATCAGTGACTCATTCAGCAACACTATCTTTCAGTTCCCAGCAATGCGACACGTTCTGGTAAAACGAATTTTTAAAAAGTCATGAGACCCATTTCGAATGGAAAAAATTCTGGTATATTTTCAAGGGATCGGGCGTACTATATAGGTAGATGTGTCCCACGAAGTATGCGATCAACAGAATTCAATACGGCTGAAACTAATTTCTCGAATTTCCTTGTGCGCTTCAAATGTAGCATTACTTCCTCCAAGACATATTCAGCATTTCTCACTGTGTTGACCAGGGTTCTCAGTTTACCGCAGCTACACGGACAGCCAGGTTGCGGTTTTCCGTCCAAATCATCGTTGAGTACGACGGGGTCCGGTCTTTCAAGTAATATATCGACGTTCGACCCTAATCGTTCCGTATTCTGTATCGGCCATCTTGGGTTGTGTATGCTAGGGCTTCGTGAATCAGCTCCATTTGCGTCCCCGTTTGAAGGTAGAATTTGTTCTGAATTGTTGGCCGAGGAGTTTGCAGAAACCTCCTTTGTGGCCTCGTAATTCTCAGGGATGGTTTCTTCTTGCTCAGCATTTTCGCTCACAGTTGCAGGTAATACGGTTTGTTCGTTCCTAGGCGACTCATTCGAATTGTGAACAATGTTATCCACGTGGAAGCCAGTTTGATGCTTTTGGAAGAGTTTCAGTTGAGGGTTGCCTGTAAAACAAGTAAGAACATTCCTTGCGAGCGAAGTTGTGCAGAAGAGATTTTTCCATTCAACATAGCAGGTATGCAAGCTATGATTAACCTCACTCTTCCTCGGGAATATAGCATGGAATATATTTTATTATACAGGAATTAGCAGCAGCTCTTTTACAAGCCTTAGTTAGGGGAAGCATTTGCACAAAATGATCGCATTCGAACGATTTGAATGCACTCTAAATGTTTTTTCACTATCCCCAGTAATCTTGGAACATGAGTTTTCCACAAACAAGTGAAAAAGACCTCTGAACTCCCTGTGCTTTTTTATTCGGCTGGCTTCAGTTCAATTAGTTCAATTAGTTCAATTAATTTGGCCAAAGTTTTGTATATTGATCTGGAAGCGCGAGACTGAGGTGGGCTCAAAATACGAGTGAAGAAATCGCAGCTGAATGATTTGAATTTACCAAGCCACTTGGGATCCGACAACCACCC
>NW_008751760.1:355997-410263 GCF_000715545.1 Opisthorchis viverrini
AATCGATGTCTGGAACCATCGCACTCGGCGAGACACAACGCCATTCGAATGGTATACACAATCTACCAACATCAATCCGTTCGATTGCATCAGTGTCTCATTCGGCAGTACCACTTTCAGTTCCTAGGAATGCGGCACGTTCTGTAAATGCAAATGATGTTTTCTGCTGAAACGAATTTTTAAAACGTCATGAGACCCATTTCGAGTGGAAATAATTTTGGTATAATTTCAAGCGATTGAGCGAACTACATGGGTAGATGTGTCCCACGAAGTATGCGATCAACAGAATTCAATACAGTCGAAACAACTTTCTCGAGCTTTCTGGTTCGCTTCAAATGTAGTATAACATCCTCCAAGACGTATTCAGCATTCCTCACTGTGTTGACCAGGGTTCTCAGTTTACCGTAGCTACACGGATAGTCAGGTTGGGGATCCCCGTCCGAATCCTCGTTGAGTACGACGGTGTCCGGGTTTTCAAGTATTATATCGACGTTTGACCTCCATCGTTCCGCATGCTGTATCGGCCGTCTTGGGTTGTGTATGCTAGGGCTTCGTGAATCAGCTCCATTTGCGTCCCCGTTTGAAGGTAGAATTTGTTCTGAATTGTTGGCCGAGGAGTTTGCAGAAACCTCCTTTGTGGCCTCGAAATTCTCAGGGATGGTTTCTCTTTGCTCGGCATTTTCGCTCACAGTTGCAGGTAATACGGTTTGTTCGTTCCTAGGCGACTCATTCGAATTGTGAACAATGTATCCACGTGGGTGCTTTTTGCGTCGGCTGGCTTCAGTTCAGTTAGTTCAAATAATTTGGCCAAAGTTTTGTATATTGATCTAGAAGCGCGAGACTGAGGTGGGCTCAAAATACGCGTGAAGAAATCGCAGCTGAATGACTTGAATTTACCAAGCCACTTGGGATCCGACAACCACCCGGACATTTGGACACTTCCGGTTTGCCATTGGCAGTGAACGATTAAAGTCCCACTGTTCGCTTTCAAAACCCTGTTCCAGTCTCAGAAATTGTGAGTGCTTTCTACACACATATGTCACGTAGCGCAGTATGCACCTACGATTCCAATTGGAATGAGATACTCAGGGAATCCAGAAAATGCGAGAATGCTCCCTTGCTGCATTCGCCGCATTTAAAGAACTCAACTTGCCAGAAATTTGGTCTTAGGTTTGCTGCGCTCTACGTTTGCGCTGGAAAATTGCTGTCGCTATGTACCGATAATCCTCAGAGATCGTTTAAAGGTCAAGGTTCCAACCATGGTGATGCTAACGTGACTTTTGCGACGGTTTAAATGTGACCATTCGGTTGCATTATTTGGACAATATTGTCCAAGCCAATAATAGCTCTTGGTTTGGCCGCAGTTAATTTCATTGAAATCCATCTATAGAACCACTGACACAACAAGCTGGCAGGAACAAATCAACCAGGCCCTCTCGAAATCCATAAACCACAGCCTAGATTAAACCACTCACAAGGTTGCCGAAAAATTTTCGACTGCAACCCTTCTTCAGCTACCTTTTGAGATTCGTTTAAGCCTCTCGTGAAAACCAAATCGATTTCTCGAAACATTAGATGGTTCACTATCGAAATCGGCCTGAGCACTAACTTTGTCCTGAAAAATCAGGTAGACACGTGATTGAGATCGCTCACCATCCCACAAGACGTGTTCATGCGTTGGATGGCAAGAAGGTGTTTCACAAAACAACAAGCAGTCCGTTGTCGGTTCACTATCCAATCAGAACTCAGGATGTGCGAAAGCACTGATGTGTGTGTAACTAAGTAACTTTTTTACACAATGTCTTTGTTGAATATTCTGTTACTATTTATGCGCTCATATCTTGAGAAAACGATACTGCAAAGCGTTTGCAAATGTTGCTGAAAGCGAATGATTGTCGTTAAATAGGAGAAGTGCGGTTGGCAGGCCACTTAGAACAAGCCCCGTGGGAAGATCCGGTCTGAAAAACTGAGAAACTCACCCAGAACTTGTGTACATACAAGTCCACCCAAAATTGTCACGGCGTACAGGTGCATTCTATAGGAGTCGGTCACTCGAATCAGGATGCTCAATTACACTGTCCCAACTTTATACATTTTGTCACAGCGGAATTCTTTTGATGTTTATTATCAACAGACTGTAACATTTCTGGTCGAAATGAGAAAGCAGACCATCAAACTGGGGTGCTTAAATCATGAAGAGTTTCTTTAGATCGGGAGGTGTTAATGACCCTAATCGGATGAGTTTGTGCAACACACACTATCTAGCTGGAAATGTAACATGCGCCCAATTGAGACATTGCTCACTTTTTCCTTCAATGTGAGTGGTCCTTACTCCATCCATCATCAGACGGCAAAGCATGGGGCATTATTCATTTTATTTGTGTATGACCGTGCCAAATCACGCCACCTATCGTGGTTGTATTCCCATGTTCAGCTAGGCACGAATCAACCTCGATTGATTCGACCGACTGATTACTTCACTTGTATGGAGCGACTGATTTAGGAGCATCTGTAGCACTCATCTCATTTTATGGGAAGCATTCCATCCTATGCTCTAGTGGATAACCGGGGAGCAACTCAATGCGGGATCAACTGTCATTCTCCAAAGTACATTTGCGATACTAAGCCGATCCTGCGTAAATGAGTCAGAATGCGAAATCTCTTAGCGACACAGTGAGCAAATAAGATCCAGGTGGGCATGTTTTTTTTTAAATTTCAATGTAATAACTTGCCTCACTTAAAACTAGGAACACTCAGGTTGTGTGCACTAATTATGCTAAGGAATTTTTCGCTAAAAATCTAAGAGTATCTGACCCTTCAATGAAAATTTGAGCTTATCTCGGAAGGAAGGATTCGACTGGTCAAAGGAAACTGAGTTCCACTGGCGAAGTTTTGGACTAGGGATACACGGTTAAAGCAAAATTATTGATTTGGTACCTGCTCTCTTGAGGGCACATTTTCCGGTGATCCATATGAATTCATGAACTGCTATGAACGAGTGAGCTTTTCGCTGCTTTGGTTTGCTCATTCAGTACGCGACCTCTGTGGCCAAAGCTTATATATATACTTTGCGTACAACAAATGGCTGCGGTGGACACATCAAACGCTGGTCGCGATGATGTGCGCGAAGAACGGACGTGATTCCGCTCTTCTCAAATTTATACGTGTTGGAAATTATTAAATTTGGGACTTTTGCTTTATAAACAATGTTTGCTCTAATGCAACGTATTCTCTTCCGTTATCCTCGTAGCTGATTATCGCCAAATCACTTTTTAACAACTTTGACCCCATTTCTACTAAAGATCAGTTGCTATTGAATGGTCAAAATTTTATTAGGTTAGTATTCTGGAGTGCACTTTTGTCTTATTATAGGTCATATGGTTTCCTGAAAAGAAATGCGGACCAGATGATCTTCAAAGTGCCACTAGGAATTATTCTACATGGATCGGACCGTTCAGATAGACCTCAATTTTCGTTTCTTATGAAATATCTGCTATCATGAAGGGATCTGAATTGACTCTACTCACTTTTTAATTCCAACGCGACAATCTTTATATTACGTCGAAATTTCGTAGTTCCTCTGTCCTCATTGCTAATTAAAGTTAAAGACATTATCACTGATTCTGGTTTTCTTTCTGTTCACATATCCTGGCGGTTCGGTCGTGGAAGACTTGTCAACCTGTGAGAGTTTTTGATCCTGGAGACCCATTCTGTTCCCGTACTTCTTTTTGTTGGCTATTTTCAATGAATGGAACGATTCGCTTATCGAAATAATTGTGGTGAAGTTTTCCTCCAATAAATTTCATTTAAATTCACATTAATCCTGAATGCTTCTGGGTGTCCGCAGGAATTCTGGATTTTCGGAAGTTCAGTTCATCTGGATGTTAGGTGCATCGCTTATCAAATACTGTTCACTCAGTCTCCACGCATCCACCTGCACCGTGAATTAGGTCCGCGTTATCCAAGAACACATTGCTTGTCTAACAATCTCGACCACAGTGACTACGTGTTCATTTTTCGTGAGGCTGTGATTATGCGTCCTGAGAAGCGTTAGAGCCGAAGACGCATTCTAATACCAATATCTTTAACCCATGCATACGCTGCTCTGCTCGTATTTTGCAATCGTACCATCTTACTTCTCCTCGATTTTACGGTATTTTGTCTGTGCTGTTCAGCATGGTAGAGTTTGGTTTAGATCCCGATATATTTCTAATTTGCGAGCAACCAAACTCCGACGTTTGCTGATTCGAACTCGCCTCGATTTCGTTNAATGTGAACGAGTCAATCTGTAGTGCTGTTCTGACTAACGGGAATCCTGGCAGTGTTTATATTCTTGTGTGATGAATTCCTATCAGGTGCTATGTTTCTATGAGTCAGCAATGGTCTGTCAGTATAACGCAACACTTGATCTTTCGTTGACTATTTGAAACTTCCAATTTCATGGAGCATGCTGTATATTTCCTTCACAACTCTAAGGAATGTGAGAAACGCAGAGGTTATATTTCTTAAACTTCACTTCCCACATGCAAGTCTTCGACTGTATCGGCAGCGAAAGAATAACCGATCATATAGAGCGATACTAAATTCTACTACCCCTTCCTGTCTGCAGGTACAAGCTACTGTTTCAACACTTGGACACGCCTGAGAGAAGAGTAATCGCAATCAGGGTTTCTGCTCAAATGAAGCCAATGTTTGCTTCACGCTGCGCTACTGTTCTGACGACGTCTATGATGGCCAGTGATATTTTAGAGAATAATGAAACAATTTGTTCTCGATATATGTGGCAAATGTATAAAAATAAAGCATACGATTAATGGAATTCAACATATTCGCAATGGTCTCCTCGAGGTTTCTGATCCACTCCAAATGTAATGCGGCGGGCTTCAACATCAGTCGGTACAAGTTAGATAAGGTTATTTGATTTCGGAATAATGAGTGAGATGTTTGATCTTCATGTGAGGCCACTCCATGTTCCAGATCAGGAATGCACCGAAATTATACGTAATAATTTGGCCCACGAGGCTGCCACATCCCAAATCTACATGACGAAGCTTTTGGGTGTTAAGATGCCGCTAGGATGTTTCATTCAGTCACATCTGGTGAATTTATGGAATGCACGATTTCAACTGCGAATTGGTGAAAACGTCAGCATTGCTAACCCGTCGTTCTGACGCCTTGCTGCAGTATTTTTTGTCAGAATTATATGAACCACGGAATCCAGTGTTTAATGATATGCATATAAATCACCGTTCATGGTTGGAATTTGCACATCAATTCCATATTGAAATGTTGATTCCTTTCTTTGTCCTATTGTTAAAGCCCTCGAAATTGCAAACATAAAGCCCCGTTGAACAAAATCCCCTCCAAAGTGTCTGGTGTCATTGAATCTCTGAATAAACCCAATATGGAGACAAAATGCCAGCTAAGCAATACGCATGCAGCAATCAAAATTAAGCCTGGGTTTCAGTTGGTGAGATGCATTATCAGATAACCCAATATCTACGCCTAAAGTTCACTGACTATCACCCTATGTAGCCTTTCTACGAAACAGGCGAGTGGTTAATTTGCCAAAAATCGATGTCTGGAACCATCGCATTCCGCGAGACACAAGGTCATTCTAGTCATATACACAATCTACCAACATCAATCCGTTCGATTGCATCAGTGTCTCAATCGGCAATACCATTTTTGAGTTCCAAGCAATGCGGCACGTTCTGTAAATGCAAATGATGTTTTCTGCTGAAACGAATTTTTAAAACGTCATGAGACCCATTTCAAGTGGAAATAATTCTGGTATAATTTCAAGTGATCGAGCGAACTACATGGGTAGATGTGTCCCACGAAGTATGCGATCAACAGAATTCAATACGGCCGAAACAACTTTCTCGAGCTTTCTGGTTCGCTTCAAATGTAGTATAACATCCTCCAAGACGTATTCAGCATTCCTCACAGTGTTGACCAGGGTTCTCAGTTTACCGTAGCTACACGGACAGCCAGGATGGAGATCCCCGTCCGAATCCTCGTTGAGTACGACGGGGTCCGGGTTTTCAAGTAATATATCGACGTTTGACCTCCATCGTTCCGCATGCTGTATCGGCCATCTTGGGTTGTGTATGCTAGGGCTTCGTGAATCAGCCCCATTTGCGTCCCCGTTTGAGGGTACAATTTGTTCTGAATTATTGACCGAGGGGTTTGCAGACACCTCCTTTGTGGCCTCGAAATTCTCAGGGATGGTTTCTTCTTGCTCAGCATTTTTGCTCACAGCTGCTTGCGATACGGTTAGTTCGTCCACAGGAAGCTCATTCGACTTGTGAACAACTGTATCCGCGTGGAGGCCAGTGTGAGGCTTTTGGAAGATTTTCGGTTGAGGGTTGCCTGTAAAACCAGTGGGGATCATCTTTGTGAGCGATACTGTGTAAAAACATTTTCACTCGAAAAAGCGAGCGTCAAAACCACGGTCATCTTGATTCATTGTCAGGAATATATGATGGGATATATTTTATGACTCAATAATTTGCAATAGCCTGTGCTAGGCAGCTATATCACGAGCCTCATTCAGGAGAAACGTCCACAAAACGATCACAGATGAATTGTTTAACTACACCTGAAATTATTCTGATCGTGCTTAGTGATCATCAGAAATGCCTGTTTCAGGAAACTCCCGCAGGGCATCATGCAACGAGATGCAAGCTTTTGGACTGGCCCATATATCATGTAGGCGCAGCACGCGGATGTAAATTCAGTTTGGGATAGACACTCAGGAATTCCGAAATCTGTAAGCGTGCTACTTCTGTGCATTTCAGCTTGCAGGAACTCAGCCTTCAAGAAAGTTGCACTTAGGGTTGCGGAATTCTACGCTCACGTTGGAAAGCTGCTGCTATTATATACTGGAAATTACCAGATGACTACGGATGAATACTCAATCGGTTCCAAGCGGTTTTCAACTGATTGAAATGCTAGGTGCTTAACTGTCGAAACCAGAAGGGATCACCAACTTCCTCCAGAACAACCAAGCAGACACGTGACTGAGATCGACCGCTATGCCAGACGAGCTGTTCATACGTTATTCTGTCAAGTAGTAAGATCGTGCTTCGCAATATAACAGGGAGACCTTCGTCTGTCCTTTGTTAAATCATAACTTGAAATGCGCGAAAGCACTGCCATGTGTGAAATCAAGCATTCTTCTACACAATGTCTCTGTCTGACAAAGGCGCTGTTGCTATGATATGGCATGACAATGATATCCAAGACCCGTAAAATGTTGCTGAGTACGCCTGAGTCATAACAAATATGAAGATTTTCTGGCTCAAGGAATGCGGTTTGCAAGCAACGCAAAACAAGCTTCGTGGAGAGATCCCGTCTAAAGGAAACTGGCAAACTCACCCAAAACTTGTGAACATACAAGTCCGCCCAATATCGTCAGGACGTACAGGTGCATTCTGTCGGAGTCGGTGACTCGAATGATGATGTTCAATTACCCAATCACAACTTTATACATTTTGTCGCATCGGAATTCTTTTGATGTTTATTACCAAACGGACTGTAACGTTTCCGGTCGAAATGCGCAAGTAGACGGTCAAATCGTGACTAATTTATTTGATCGAAAGTTGTTAATGACCCAACTCGGATGTCTTTTTTCAAAGCACGCTATCCATCTGGAACTGTATCTTGGAACAAATTGAGACTGCTCAATTTTTCCTTCAATGTAAATGGTTCTCAATCCATCCATCATCAGACGGCAAAACATGGAGCATTATCCATTTTCTTTGTGTATGATCAGGCGAACTCACGCATACATTGCTCAGCATTTGCGAAGAACTGACTCCCGTTGTTTGCAACCGTACTTTCCTATTTTCCTTTGATTTGGTGGTTTTCCGTCTGCTGTGTTCAGCATGGCAGAGTTTGGTTTATATCCCCATATATATTTCCAATTTGCGAGCAACTGATCCGGGACGTTTGCTGATTCGAACTCGCCTTGATTTCGTTTCCATGATCATTGCTCATTGATTGTTCGCTATCTGGTTCACAGGAACTTGTCATTCTTCCATGATGCCTGTATTACTACCATCGAATTCGTTGCGTTTACCATCCAACTCCTCGAGCTATCCCGATGATGCCTCGTTCTGCTTGGACTAATTTCGTATTTCATTCTATGCTGGGTTTCACTGTGACATCATGGATGTCCGGATGATTGGAAGCATTCATGCCTTTTCGTGGGTAGCATCAAATAAGTTTGTGAAGAATATAGCCTAAATTTTTTCGTGCAACTGACCCTAAATTTTTACCGAGGAGGACAAGTAAAGCAACGCTTAACTGTTGGAGAAAATAAACTACACATTGTGACATAGGCTAATCAAGCATTTGTTCTGTAATCGCGCACTCAAGACATGGCAATCTGGGTTTGCCCTGGTGTCTTCGCTTGGAACTAGTTCAATGTAACTGTTGGGCGAATATTTTCACAAGAGTTCGGAGGGAATTCACACGGAGACTCGAAAATGCAACTCTGAGCGTTTTCTCTGTAAACCACATGTTTCGTGTGGCGCAAAGGTATTTTAATGCAGAAACCATTATTCTGAAAGCACGCAGTTTGATTGTGACAATACTCAATTAAGCAGCCGCATTGCAAATTTGAGTGTCAAAACCGACTTCTGTAAATTTCAACTACGCGGAAGGATTACATTTTTAGGTGTGTGCGATGCAAATAGGTCTGGAGGTCTTTCTTGCTTTTGCAATTAACTACTGCGTTCTTTTAGATGTAATGAGTATCCCTCATCGCACTTATGAAGGCTCCTAATTCCTTGAACTTAGACCGATATTTGGGGATCTTTTCTTCTTGGACATCCTCAGGTGGACACTCGAATGGTGGGCGTCTAGCTATCCAAGTTAAAGCTTGTTTCCGCCTTCTCGCAGGCTCTTCAGAGTCGTCTGTGTGATACATACTGGTGCTTTGTAAATAAGATGCATCCGACCTTGGGAGTGAGGATTTCGTTTTGTAGACAATTTTAACATAGCATCAATGATTCCAGTGTTGTATGCTGCTCCCTGATTGATGATGTAATCATCCATATTCGCAACCGCAGGTGATTCAGTTTTTTAGTCATAGGTAATTCGTAGGAACTGCGGGTAGCCTCCTTTGAGCTGAACCTAGTTTGGCCGCTTTGAAAGCGGCGGATTTGTGAGTCGCCTGAAAAATCAATACGTTGTTTAGATCAGCTTTTTCTTCGTCAAAGCAACGATGAAATATATGACCACCTTGAGCCATTTCTGCAAGTGTTTGAATAGGTATATTTTGGAACGCACGTATGAAGCACTCTACTTGGCGGAGTGGTGATGTATTTAAAGGAATCATCGTTTTTTGAGCCCTTTGCTACAATAAGTCAAATATTTCCCGTTCTTGGTCGAATTTTATCATTTGAGTAAAGTGGCTGACGGTGCACCCCAGTGCGAACGCTCGCCAGTTGATGAAATTGCGAGACATTTGCTGAGCAGCAGTTGTGCATGGGACCATACTTGTTGGTAATTATTATTGTTATTATTATTATTAATTTATCGACAGCTTTGGTATTTTATGGAGTTTACTTAGTTATTAAAAAATCATAACAGCGTGTTGTATAGGTTGTTGTAATCCGACGTTCCGATAACCGTGGTGCTCAAACGTTTTAACACTCTTCGAGCCGAATTCGGCCCGTCGCTTCTAAAGTTTGTGAAGCATTCACTTTTGATCTTTTGAACTGACGTCCTTAACAAGCCCTTCTGCTAAAAAATAATGCAGGTTACATTTCAAGATTCATTTTTCTCTGTCCTCCCTCAAGCTACATCGCCTGAACTCTGCAAGTTTTTTATTGTTTCCTCTTCCTTTGCAACTAGCCACGGTTTAAAAAGCACTCCGTACTTTCTCATCCTTTGTGTTTCTTGTTACTGTATCACCAAATAACACCTCCATAATTTTTGCGCTTACGCCAACATAAACTCACTCCTCAATTGAAAGGTTTGACCTGAACAGGACGAAAGGAATAGTCGATCGTGTACTTTGACTAAAGCTCCATTCCCGTCTTAGTTTCAAGCACTGCATACGTGCTGGAAATTACACACCCTGTGCTATATACCATGGGTTTCACTAAACAAGATCTGTTTGGACATCAAACATTTGGCATGGCATCTTGCGAGCGAATAACTATGTTTGACGCCTTCAGCTCAACGCACTTAAACGACAAACAGCTGAAGTCTTTCAGAAGCCACTCGTCACAATTGGTCAGTTTCAATCCTATATTCTATTCTGCCGTTTCAAAATGATGGTCAGAAGCGTTTATTTAAAATATAGTCCACAATCATAAGACAACACGACGCACCGACATATTGTGTACTGTGCCCTAATCTGGTAGGCAGTCACGTCGTTCCGAGAATATGGAACTGAACGTTGGAGTGCGCGGTTTAGCAATTCCACTCGTCAACATTCCTATCGTTCTTTCTAAATAGTCGACTTATACAATTCGAATAACCCAACAAATCTAGTGATCTTCGTTTGATGACTGACCTGGAATGAAGTAGAGGATACATTTCCTTAGGATGCGCACATATCACTGGTCACGGAAACCACCCGGAGATTGAATGCACGCCGAAAATTGCTGAATTTAAGTGGATGATATTCTATCATATCGGACGTCAACACGGAGACAGAATTATAGATCTCATAAGTTTTACGAGGTAAGTAAACCCAACTTCTTTCGATTCAACATTTTTGGGTTTGGCTGAACCTGTTTCCTCTTGGATCACCAAAAGTAGGATCAGGTTTTCTGGTAGCTTTACATCATGAGAAATTTCCCACCTCAGGTTTCTGCTTTCCTGTTTTGGTAGGCAAGATTATTAACTCCGAAATGGTAAGCACAGCTGCACCACCGGCACACTACCCCGACTCATTAATGAAGTGTGTTGCTGGGTTCGGATGAGTGGCGGAATCCTGTATTGGATATCAACCACAAGGAACAATTAGAGATGCCATGGTTCAGAGCTTGGTTTATACAAGTACTGAGCAGTTTGCCATGTTGTGTGAGCGTGATCATTTTGAGGAACTTTTGTTCTCAAACGTCTGTGTTTATGATTCTATAGACACGATTGTTTTATGGCAGGCTTTGAAAATTTTCTGATGCTGAAGACATTCCTAATGTTGGCGTGCCCCTCCCGAAAGAACGCACGAATATCTTTACTAGGAACGATGTGATTACGTGACTGTTTTGAGAAATTCATGCCTACTTTACACGCAGTAAATTCGCGATCGACTTATTTGAATGAACAGTGCACGACTCGCGCGCGATTCGCGATGACTCCCATTATCACTGCCAGAGAGAAAACGTAATCGCATACGGCGTTATCGTGGTCGATGCGAAGTAATTCGTTGAAACCCACGGTACTCCTCAAAGCAGCACATTTCCGTTGACAGTAGATTCAATTTCAGCTTTGAATAAACCCTTTGTCGGATGATAGATTTTGTTATCTGTATGTGAATGAGGATTAATGGTGAAGGGGAGCAGCGATGCTGCCTACCATCGAATAAGGACAGGTTAGAAAAGGTCGGCCCAAAAAACCGCACACTCCGATCGCCCAACGGTTGACAGTGACCGCCGGCGCATTATCCACTACGGTCGAAATACCCTTAAAACCAAACAATCCGGTGCGGCTCGAAAGGCACCTGCTGTGCGCAGCTGCATCAGGAGTGAGACAGTAATACCCTACTTCCTGCACCCTCGGGCCATGCCGGCCCCCTACAGCCAAGTAGGTAAGATTATTGAGTCATTGAATCATCGCAATGAACTAAAAATCGCGTTCTGAGCTTTTTCAGGATGTACCGAATAGTAATTCAGAGACATACCGATATCTGATGGACCGAACATACTTCGCAGTCAATAATAACCGCAAACTACGGTTTGGTTCTGAACCCCAGTAACTTGCCCATCTGATTAGGACATAACGAAACACGTGAGGAATTTCGCGTCCAGTCCATTTTGCCAAGGTTCGACCCAGTGCGAGGGAAGGCGTGAGGAACAGAACACCGCTAGCTCCGCACAGAGTCCAGGGCTTACCGGACAACTGGGATTTTGAAACTAAATACAGCACGTAGTCTGTGCTCAATAGATGTGGCTGGAAATTCGCTCAAGAACATTATGCGATTAGAATACAACTTTGTCGCGCGCACGTCCTTTTATTATGATCGCAGTATTCAAGGCTAATTGTTTCTCGCACCCGAAACGACTAGCAGTCAAGAAGGAACTGGTAGAATCGTCCATTCATTTTCCTTCAAGGTGCTCCGAATTTTTAATTGCACCGCTTGAACATTCCGTTACTAAATATTATATGCAAAAAAGAAACATTTTTTCACAAATAGGGGAGTTTTTCTTGACTCCCAGAAGTGCACACGCATTCAACCGAAGACTAAATTCAGAGCTCTCGATAGTGAAGCTCGAGTTGGTTAGGTATGGGAAGAAAATAAAATATCAAATAATACTAGATCAGTTTTTATGAATAGGTCAGTATGTCCGGCCCAATCAGTTCTGTCGGATCATATATTTATCAATTCACCTGGCGAAACTATTAATCGTCTCAACTGCAGTCAGTTGACAGAAATGCGGCAAGGACGCTTTATTTCCTTCCTCGTATTGGGTCCCCGTGTGTTGCCTTCTAGTCGGACTATTCGTGATGTGTTCCACTTCGATCGAGTTTTGTCAGACACGGCAGGCAAATTACCACAAGGTGACCGTATTCAAATGAAATTAAATTACTTCACGACAAGTCAGGGTGGTTTTGAAAAACGTCATCCATCATGATCCAGAAGCACCAATCGGATGCTTCATTGTACATAAGCAATACGTCGAAATGGACTGATGATATGAAATAAATGACTGTAAAAGTACATACAAGTTTTCCCAGCCATGACGCAACAGCCAATACACTGGCCTGTTTTTTTGTGGTTCAACATGGACTGAGTATTCCGGAAAATAAACTAGTCTACGATATCTGCTGTTTTTTGGTGGCTCACCACAATCAGAGTTGTGTTCATGCGATGTTTCAGTGCCGAATCACGTCCATGTGAACTCGCGTAGCAACTTAGCCAAATTTCTAATGCTCTATGTTTTCGAATGGAGCGTGAACCAATTGACCAGTATTTTTGAAAGGCTGGAAGATGTTGAAGAGCTACTCTGCTCTGTTACTTTTTATTTTGATGACAAAATCAAAAAAACCTGCATCAGTTATTCTGAAAGCATCTTGGTTAGGAACCATTGCTGAAGTAAATTTCGAGAGACAAAAGAACTGCCGATATCATTGTGATTACTGCGGTACCATCGCAGACCTCTCTATGCAACAGTAATTTCTTACTAAATGAAAACAGTTGGAGACTGAGGGCGTTCAGAACGTGACAAGCAATGTGCTTGATTCACTCTGGTTGTTTCCATTATTGCTCCATCAGAGAGCTACATTTTTCGGTATAATGCAATGCGATTGGTCTTGAAAATGCAAAAACTGTAATGCGTCACTATTTTTGAGTTTTCTTGGTAAACACAAGCTTTCGGAACATCAGTTATGAAAATCAGTTCAAATGAGAATAGTTCCGTGCAACACCAAGTGGGTGGAACTGCTACATGAGCGCACTTTTCCCACGAAGCAATCGGTCGATGGAGCTCAACGTACTTGAAACGAATTCCTCGAGTTTTCGTGTTCGCCTCAAATAGAGCAACACGTCCTCCAAGACGTATTCAGCGTTCCTCAACGACTTCACGAGGGTTCTCAACTTACTGTAGGTACACGGACATCCAGATGGCTTTCCCACATCAGGGTCGTTGGATGGAATGTCGGTTGTGGGTGGCTTTCCTAAAACCTCGAACTTCGGTCTCCATATTTTTACACGATCTATGTTGTCTCCTGAATTTTTATTACCCGGTTTTTGGGAATCAGCTTTGTGTGTGTTTGGGGTTGAGGATTTATTTTGTTTCATGGAACTGACATCCGCATTTGTGGTTTTGTCTTTCAGTTTTGGGCTTTCATCCCCTGAATTTGGCAAACCGTTTTTTTCGTTCGCAGAGGACTCGCCCGAGATGTGTATAATTTTGTTCGAGTGCAAGTCAATTTGGTCCTTTTTGAAGTGTTTCAGTTGAGGGTTGCCTGTAAGTCAAATACGGAGAAGCTTTGAAGATGTTACTCTACAGAGGACAATTTTTCACTCAGGTAGGCGATACTAAAACATAAAGTTACAATGACCTATATCTCTACGTGTGTCAAAATAGAGTGTGTGTAGAATAGAGGTATTTAGAGTCATTCTACGAAACAAAATTCTATCAGTAACCCCAGAGTTGAGAAACGCATACAGATATAGATCATAATAATTCGGGGTACACCAAAGCATCACCTCCTGTCCACCGTAGTTTTCGCGCCAAATGCTGCCTTCAATGAGTTGCATAGATCTCGACTAACATTTGGTATAATTTTATGCACTGGAACTGGACGTATTCAAAAGGTGCTGAACTGTATGGGAGTAGAAATTCCCGGGGACAACCAATAAAACAAAATTTTCTTCACCGCCTTTGTGAATATTTTTGGACATCGACTGCCTGGGTTGGAGGAGTGACGCTCATCAAACGCCATTCCTGTCGCAGGAATCATACATTATCCGCATACGTTGAAGCACAGTTACGTATCCAATAAAAATGAAAGACTTGCAGAAAGCACAGTCTCTACTTCGAATCACTGAAGCTTTCAAGAACACAGATTACTAGGTGTTCCCCCATTGTAGTCAATCACCACATAAATTTTCGAAGCCCAGGTTTTAACCAGATTGATAATAATTCTCTAGACAGGCTTTTTTGCACGACGTTTTATAGCGTTGTTTTTGGGATCATTCAATGTTTTATTCATAACTATATTTTTCAACACTAATTGATATCGTTTTGGTCATTGCTGGTTTCTTGTTAACCAGAAAAAGCGATCTAAAAAGACGCTGGCAGACAGTACGGATCGACGAGTCCTTCTAGAACACTTGAACTGGTGTAATTCTATACAGTATCTTCACGGAATGATCACGTAATTAAACACTCCATTTGAAAATGCTTCGGAAAACGCTTGGGACTCATTAAATATAAGCGCTTTGCACGTGAAGTATAAATCACAAATCAAACTGCAAAACTCACCCAGAACTTGTGAGCAGAGCAGCCCTCCAAAAATCGTCACGACGCACAGGTTCATCTTGTCGCAATCGATGATTACAGTTGGAGTAATTCATCCAAACAACACAACTTTATAGGTTTTGGTAGAGCGGAATTCATCTAGTTTTTATTATCAACAGCTTGTAACGTTTTCGGCTGAGAAGCTGAATATTTTTTTGAATGTGAAATGTTTCACCGAATTCAATCTAGTGAGTTTCCATGACACATATTCTCAAGTTCGAAGATGGCATGCAACGAATTCCAGTTCGCAGTTTTTATGCAATCTGTTACTGTGCAGTTTTAATTTTGCAAACTAACCTGTAAATTTTGCACCTTATCTCACACAAAAAAATGACACAAGTCTAACTTGTACATGGCTGTGTAGATTCTGAGTTGTTTTTTTGGTTCTTGGGTTTCAATAGAAAAGTGATAGCTTTTGGATTTCGAATTGAATGAGCTGGTCGACACGGGGTCCACAACTCGGATGACTCAAACGATTCAACCCGAAACCTGTCCTTATGAGTCTCACGTCGCTCAACAATGGGCAATTGAGTGTGGAGCACTCATCGTCCTCGTATCGATTATTGCCAGGAATCTTGTGCCATCTGTTACTAGAGCGCCGAGAATGGCTTGGCTGCCAAGACCAAATTGTGCGTGACGTTTAAGTTAACCCAACTAGACAATGTGGAATACTCCTTTGCATGATTCAACATATCCTCCTCCGAATTTCTTTTTGTCACATTAAGCAAACTCTGAGCAATTCAGTCAAAAATGCAAAAATCTGGCCATGAAACAATGTGTAGTTGTGAATAAGCTTCCACGGCTCAAATTAAATAAAATAAGAAGATGCTGGCGACGTGTAATGCTTTTGGCAAAATTTCAGCAAAAATGCATTTATAAATATTCCACCGGGTTGCAGTTTTCATGCCAACATTTTTTGTTTAAAATTCAGGAGGACCTAACCTTCAAGGAGACATTGGACTTCTTTTTCATAAAGGGAAATACTCATAAGGTTGCTGGAAACTCTTCGACAGTCCACGACCGGTTTCGCCCTTCTTGGGACTCATCTGCTACGTGCAGTCCTTGAGTTTCCGTCAATCTTACGTTCTAGTTGAACCCAAATTGGACTGTTTTCGAGAAATACACTCATTTGCAAATCAAGTTGGTTTTCACGAGGGACCCAACGGAATTTCTCGTTTATGATATTCTACAACTGAATGTGCTGCACACAGGCCGTCTCATAATTCAGTTGGCACTATATTCCGAGATATTGAGTATATTTTCATAAAGAAAACTACTCATAAACCAGAGATTCAGTTAGGTCTCTCGTGAAAGACATTGGGCTTCTTCGAAATAGGATTAGCTGGCTAGTTGAGTTCAACTCTGCTACGTTGGGCAAAAAGTCTGCAAACGATTTGGTGGCTCCCCGTGGATCATTTTGAACAACTAGGTTGTTCGCTTTTCGTTGGAATCAATTATTTCACGTCACTCCTTGTTTTAGCTTCCGGTATTTATACGGGGGATAAGTTAGTTCCAAGATTCAACCGAATCACTCTACAACTATATTGCCTTATGCGACATCACGATGTGATTACCCACACTCACCGTGCTAAGCTAATGGTCACAGAAACATAATGTGAGTACCAAAGCGTACGTTTAACAAGCTATTATGGGGCGAATGTATGAAGATGTCAGTTGTGTGCCAAGAGCATCCAAACCAAAATTTCACATAGCTTTGTGTCAGTTTACCGTAAAATTGGGTGGTTATTCCTGTTTCTTTAGAGGCATTTGCCGGCTTATTCGGAAGTTGTTGCAGTTAACGAAACTACTGAGTGGATACTGTGTGACAACAAGTACAATTTTCCGAGTTTCGGGTGCATATAAACTGGTTGTGAGAAATATTTGATAGTAAATTTTGAAACAAACGTTCTACGTTCTCTGGTCGCTAATTTATTGTATAAAGAGGAGTTAGTTAAGCGATATATATTCATGACGGTACACTTGGTGTAATTTATTGATAGTGTCCGGGTAAATCACACTATGTTGCACACTTTGCAAACTTACTGCAAATTAGTGATAAATGGTTTAAGTGTTTCGAGCGACAAGTAGTTAATCGCTTACTAATGCTTCCCGAATTGTATAACCGTGTGTGTGTTGGGTAACAAAAGTTTTGCTAACCTGATAGACGGGCAGCAGTTCGGCGCACCGGATGCAACTTGTATTTACAGGTCTGTGATTTCCTAAATTTATGCTTTTAAACTGATATCATTAAGACACTCGGAGATAACAGTTCAAGAGTGGCGTATCGTTTTTTTTCCGCCCACTTGTCTTGAAAGGCAATTAATAGTAGCCGGTACATTGTTCCCCGTCATTCTTTTCAAATGGTAGTGAATTAAAACTCAATTTTGTCTTAAAGTAGGCGCTCAGTTGCATAACAGTTGATAGAAATACGCTTACATGGGGCTCTTAACAGCTTGACATGCACAAATAATGGACCTGACAGCTCCCTGTCAAACCAAATCACCATCCGCGCTTTTCAAGTCTGTGACTTTCCCGTTTTCCTTTGCTGGAAACCACGATTTGCGAAAAGTTCTTCCGTTGTATTTCATGCAATTCATTAGAAAACGCGTTCCTCGTTTAAACACGCTTGAAAAAACGAACCAAATTGCCGATTGAAAGCTGTGACAATACTAGAATCAAAGAAATGGCCCGTCGTGTACTTTGAATTTAGTATGGACCACACGTTCTTGTGGAAAAAATGGGAAATCAGTCTAGCTCCGAGATGACATGCAATGCTTCTGGTAAAACTCCGCTTGAGTGAAGCCCGTATTCGTCTTTAACGTGAGACTACTGATAGTATCCAGCAGGGTCATACCCGGGGCCTTCATTCCAACCTAAATTATTAAGCGATATTTGGTAGTGCCGTTGGCATTGCGGTCGAATACAGTTTAAGATAGAACCATTGACCCCGGTTGTTGACGTTAACTGTCGGACACCAAGTGTTCCGTCAAATTTTTGGTTGTTGGACCAATCCTCCATGTTACTGGTCGGTGACGGAAGTTTGGTCATTCAGCCATGGAGTTTCTGGACAGCTAAATTCACACTTTGAGTATTCTTGCACATCTTACGTTCATCTACTGTGACATAGTTTATGGGTCGGGAGACATTTATTGGGTAAGAACTTAATTTTTCCACAACTGGACTAGCTTTCTAGTATGACAAATAGGATCCTATGTGGCTTATCTGTTTTTCGATCGTGCTACTTAGAGAACGCCTGGTGAAATTCATAGGTTTTTGAGATGGTGGCATCACCCGAGTGTTGCATATAATAAGCATGATGGCGGGTAAATCGTGGTCGAATGAACAGTGATCAGCTGCATACGGGAAGCCCAGCTTCGAAACACATTAGACAGTTATATTGAACACTGGAGCGTTGGCGTTTAGAGCAGGACGAAACAGCTCAGGCTCTGGTGGATCTCTAAAGCAAAACATCACCAAAATTCGCTTCTGTCCGGGATGATCCTACATCATCTGCTGGAAATCTAAATGTCGAAATTTTCATACAAACGTCATTTTGAATAATATGTTAAGACCTAATAACACTGTTTCAGCCGATGACCAAGATCCAATTAACCCATTTTGAAGTACAGTGTCCAACTCCACGGTGGGTGCTGATTCACAGAACCAATAAAGCTGTTCTAAGGTTTTAAACGAATCGGGAAATAATACTCGATGGTCATTCTCTTTGACTGGATAGAAGCTCAAAATAGTTTTTCGGACCGCTATTATTCCACAAACAAATAGTCCGTCAAAATATTCTTCGACTGTAGGAACAAATAACTTTTGTGTACCCCTTCCAAGCGGATAATTTGGATGTGGGAATTATTCACCTACCGCAAACGCACTTTTGGTTTTTCATCTGAACAAACGCAGCGAGTTTTTCAAATGGAATAATTATCAGTTGGTCGAAAAATAGAAGAAGCGACAAACATGATTCACCGTGCAACTTATCATGAAATGTGAAAAATGCTGGTGATCGTTATTGGAGTTTTTCTAATTTAATGGATTTTAATTGGAAGGCCTTCACGCAAACTCATCATGATCCCCCACCTCACCTGGATGTTGATGCACGTGTTTTTGCCTCAGATGAGCTATACTTCTCTAGCAGAATTATTGGTATTATTATTACAAATATGTATACTATTCTGAACAGATTTTCACGTAAAATGAGCGAAGTAAGGTGGTGTGATCAACTGAATGGTGTAGAATATCACAAACGCGACATAACGCAGAAGTGAGAATGAACCATTGTATAAAGCAGGCACACAGTTCGAGGGGGTTATCTAACCACTTTGAGTCATTTACTAACTGTGAGTGCCACTCCAATTGTGTAATCCACCCATTAGAAACAAGCGAAAACTAGCGACATAAGGAGATACGCGTCTGTCGGTTTTCCTGTAGCCTCCTCATGTATTAAACTGAATTGTATTGCAACCCAGGTTTCGTTCTCATCCAGGAGTGCCTGGCGATATATTAGGGCCACAACAATAATTGGGCATTATTTCTCAGCTTATATTCTTGTGCCTTCCTGAGAGGTTACTAGTCGGGAGACGTGGTGTATGACGAAACGTGCACGTAATAGGACCATCTTTCATGACTGATATCTAGGATTGGGCGGGATTGAACTATTTGGTTTTCATGAAACACTCCAAGAAAAATAAAAAGAACGCATGGTGACACATACAGGATATATTCTGCGTTGAGATGTTTTATACGTGTACATCGACTGCGATTGAGAATCACCCTTTAAAGGATATCTACTTGCTTATGTCGGAGGCTTGGTGTGTTTGGTTTAGTCGGGATGCCCCAGTGTCACGCAAAATTCGATTAATGGCCAGCAAGCCATGGTCGGAAGGATAGAAGCTACGTGATTAGTAGAATTTCCCGATTACTTATCACATCCACTTGCACCGTTAATTGGACTCGCCTTATCATAAAGCCGATTGTTTTTTATACAAAGAACAGTCACCTCCCCCGTGGCTAAGTGTACATTTTATGAGATTATGTATCGTGAGAAACAACTTAGCCACAGACGCATTCAGAAAGCAATATCTTCACTCCATGCACACACTCCTGGGAATTTTCGCAGAATTAACACACGGATTTTGCAACTATAATACATTAGTTTTCTTCGATTCAATGGCGTTAAGTCTGTTGCGGTTAGCATGCTGGAGTTTGGGTTGTATCCTAAGAGTTTGCTGTTTAGAACTTGCCTCGAATAGGTTCGCGGTGAAACGAGCATTGTGTATTTAGAATCCCCCTGCCTTTCGACATAGTTTCTTTCTGTTTATAGCAATTTTCGCTGCACGAGTCACTAATTTTGGAGAGTTCTTGATGTTAGTTTGCTTTTGTCGTTTACTGCGTAAAACATAAGCATGAGTGAATCTTTCACGGGTTATGAATCGATCATAGCTGATCCACACATCATTTCACTAGAAAATTGTTCGGATTCGTCTCCATGACCAGGTTAGATCATTGACTGTTTGACAGACACATGTTTCTCTTCCGTGACACCCAGGATGTCATCACCGAATTTGTTGCCCTTACCATCCTCCCTCTCCAGCTACTGCTTGCACTACTTTCAAATTTCGTTTCGTCATTAAGTCAACAATTTGAATCGAATGTATTGCCGACATTGTTTGTGTCACTAAAACGGTTCACCAACCAGTAACTTCTAACAAGCTTTCAAAGAAAACTGTCAAAAATTGTCAGCTATTCAAGATGTGCCAACTTGAGCTTTCTTCGATGTCATTGCCTGGATCCGGTTTGTCGAAACTTTTCGGAAAGTAGTTATGAATCCGTGTTCTCCGTGAAAGGAATCTAAAAGACGAATGATAAGTGCTGAGCGAATACTCACAGTGTGATAAATCCCATAGAGTTTTTTGAATAATGCTTGTACGCCTGAGCCCACTTTCACTCTAAGTACCACATTTTATGAATCCCACGGTTATTCCAATGCAGGGCACATTATACTGACTTCATTCTGGGTGTTTGTGATAACGTACCACTTGTCAGCCCCGTTGTACTGTTTATCCCAGCCTGATGCATTTTGCAAATGTAAGCCCATTACTTTGGAAATAAACAACCCTGTTCGTGTTTTCAAAATGAAAATATGAATAAATTTCAAATAACGCAGGCTTTTAGAAAATCCCAAGTATGTCGGACAATTACACATGCAGACATGTGCCACGAAGTGTGCGATCCATAGAGTCCAATAGATTCGAGATGGTTTTCTCAAGCCCTCTGGTACGCTTCAAAAACAGCAGTGTGTCTTCTAAGACGTACTCAGCCTTTTCCAATACGTTCATTATGACTCTCAATTCTTTGTAGGTGCAGGGACATTTAAGAGTCGGTTTAGAAAGACCGTCGGCTTGTGTACGTTTACGCGGCTTGCGGAAACTCCGCTTCCATCCTATCGCAGGCTCGGCGGAGTTTTTTGTGTGACGAGTACTGATGCTTTGTAAATTAGATGCATCCGGTTTCGGGGGTGAGAATTTAGTTTTTCCTTGGGAACCAGCAAAAAAATGCGCAGACAATTTTGAAGCAGGATCATTGGCTTCAGCGGTATGCTCTTCATCTTCCAGATCGGCGTTGTGAACATCCGTATTCGCAACACCATGTGATTGGGTTTCTTCATTTAAAGATGATTCCTTTGAATTGTGGATAACTTCTTTCGAGTTCAAGCCAGCTTGATCGCTTCGAAGAGAATCAAGTTGAGGATTACCTGGGAAACGAAACGAACAATGCTTGCACAAAATAATACAGTGGAGATTTAATTTTACTTATCAAAACAATGATAATTCATTTTGCTGAGTATGGGATGAAAATAATTTTTTAAAAATTGATCTAATTATGAGAAGCTTTGCAATTTTAACGATAGGTTTTACCTGTTGTTTAATTCAATTCGCGCTGAAAAGTATAGAAATTCTTAGGTGATTTTTTGTCTCTTGTATGTATCTCTCACAAAACCTTCGTGCCAAGAACTTGTGATTCCCGTGTCAGCTGAGCATTTCAGTATTGACGGAATTTTCAGTGAAATATAGAATAATGTTACAAATCGCAACCTGAATGCAATCTCACAGGATTTCGTAATGTGGATCTGGCAGCTGAGTGACTTTGTCGTATCATGCAAATTGCATCCAATAACAACAGAAGGGACAACTCTTCAGTGGCAGCGTAACGTGAAGTTGGGACTTCAAATGTTTCGGACACTTGGCCGTTGGCTAAAATTATCCTTCACTGGTGGTTGTCTAAACATGAACTGGTCCGGTCCATCAATACGCAGATGCATCATCAATTTGCAATTCAGACACATAAACTCCATACACAATGCGGAATCGCATCTTTGTACCAGTTTATTTGTAGTTTTACTGACAATGCGCAAGTAAGATACAACTACATCACTTTTGTGAGATGTAAGAACCCTTCCGGAACGCAAAATAAAATGATGCACTAGATGGGTCACTATAGCGCTAAGTCGAAACCAACATTGTGTCCCTCAAAAATCGCCAGTTACATGAATGTGAAAGTTCACTATTCACATTCCTGCAACTCGTTTAGCATTCTATTGCATAAAAAGAACGTGATTCAGAAATCTGTTAGGAGTCTGTTGAAACAGTGCTCATAAAAACATCTGAGGCGTCAGTGAGCCAAGCTTCCATTGTTGTGATCAAGTAAGTGTTTCACACAGTGTCCCTAAGCTGCTCAGTCACTAGTAACGCAAGCATTTCTGGAAAAGAAAACTGACGAAGTGCAATTATGTAACTCAGGAAAATGTCGCTTAAAATGCTTTCAGATCGGTTTGCAAGCAGCATGAAACTTAGCCTATGGAACGATCTGGTCGTAAGGTAAACTGGCAAACCTACCAAAAACTTGTGAACATAGCAGTCCACCTAAAATCGTTACGACGAACAGGTGCATCTCGTTGGGTTGGATGAGCACAATCATAGAAGATCTATTCAACCTTAGAACTTTATAGGTTATGTCGGAGCGGAACACGTTTGATGTTCATCGTCAGTGAACTGTATCGTTTACGGGTGAATTGTGAATTCGGACAATCGACTTGGTGGTCTAGTGTTTTGAGTGCAAGCTGTCCCACTGACTCGAATCTAGTGAATTTACGCAACATACGTTTTTGAACTACGAAGATAAAATGCACCAAATCTTAGTTTTCGTGTGCCAAGGCTTTAGTTCATCTGTAATCTAATACATGAGGTTTACCCAATACAATCCCATTCAGCCTTGCTCACTGAAACGTGAGCAACGTGAACTTTGTGACACAAGTGAGGATGTAGCAGCAAATCTGTGAAGCCCCGGAAATTTTGTCTAGCTCTTTAGGGAAGGGTGACACCCCCATTAAAAGTGTACCGCTTGCTGGCACGGAGGTAGCCTGTAGGGGAAACGCTTTGACCAAGACCCAGACTAACGGGTTGATTGGAGTCATTAGCATAGCTGACACAATTAACCGACTCATGTATGAACTGTTTTTGTTTGAAAAAAAATACTTGGGTGATAAATTAATCTGAAATACGTCCAAATTTTAATTCTGGAGTACAATAAAGCGCCGAATTACGCGTTGCAGTTACCCTACCCGAAATGTCTGATGAAGCGCTGCATGACGTACCGAGTGTTACGATACCAAAGTGGTTTTCCATCTGCTGTGCATTGCTTTTATTGGAAATGAGAGTGCTCGATTTCGCTGAGATATCGTGGTCTACAGTGTGTACCTCACAAAACTCAAAGTATTGAACCAATGAACATCCGTCCAATTGTTCAACGCCGTTTAGCCAAGAGTTACTGGTCATAATCGTGATAAGCCCCCAAACCACTCGTCCTTCGGTAATTGAAACCGTATCACATGCTGTCGATTGGGCTGGCTCTTCGAGTGGCAAGTTTTCAGAGGGGAGTTTCGCGAATCCATGGGAAACATCCTTCGACTGAGCTGATTATCAATTCGTGGTTATGTGGCATTCGGATAGATTTAGTAAAGATTTCCTCCTGAAGGTCACGACAATCACAAATTGTGTACTGCTGGCCATTCTTAACAAGAGCGAAACAGTTGTACAATGCTTCCTGGCTTTTAATCGGATTAAACCTAAATCGTTGGATAAAACCTTAGTTGGATAGAGAGCACATCCTGGGGATTATCACCTGGAACGGAAATTTGTCGGGCACAAATAGATGTATTAAGTCCACCGTTGCCGACACTACTTTCCCGTAAAATGTATCAAGGCTCTAGCAAATGCACAATGATATTTCTGTCTTGTATCCTGATTCATTTTTAACATGTGTTTGGATAGGTGGTCCTCTGACAGCAACTGCGCAGAAGGTTTTGCATGTCATGTCGTGATAAAAAGTTAATTTCAAAGTGAAGGATGCTAATTTTGCAAAAAAACCGATGAGACGCAACGTGCGCGATTATCGCTTATCTCGCCAAATCTCACGAACCGGAGTTTTTGTGCACACCGCTCACAGTGTCTTCGGGGAGTAGAGTTACGAAGAAGGAAACACAGATGCGATTGTTCGTCCTGAAAGGCCACGAAAGCAATGCATTCTGCCAAAAGAAAAATCACGTCAAATCAACCTCAAGGAATTTCTTTCCCTTGTATAGCGGCATACAGCGAGGCAACCAAAGATGAGAATCTTTGCAGTTCCACTCACCATTCACGCCAAGTAACACTGTTCAGCAAACCCTAATTTTGAACATGAACAAGGTCGCACAAATGTGCCTTTACACGCAGTCAACTCAGCAAACTTTAACCCGTTTGGTGGATGGAAGCCACAATCGCACTGACTAAAGGCATCTAAAATAAACTTGTGAACTGCTGTGAACTGACAACTTTGATTCATGTTACATATCTTCTCAAATATCACCGAAAATAACCATCCAGCAACCGGCAATCAATAACGTTATGGCAAGTTTCTTTTTAGTTTCCCACGAAATTTTGACATGAAGACCAGTCGAAAATTCAGAGAAGGGAACGCTTATCGATTTTCTTGTTTATAATCGTTGGCCTGTAATAATACACAAAAATAATATCGCCTGCTTCAACATTGCATTTCCTTCGTTTGTAACATGGGTTAAATACAAGTAATCACGGCGTCTTCCCGGAGCCCTACAGCATATGGTTTACGCCACATTCCATGGTAATGTGGCTACGCCTCTAATTTTGAATTAATTGAGAATTATAGGAAATTTTACCCAGCGTTTTGTTTATTTTTTAGCCCAAATGCTCTGCTGTACTTTCCTATCTTTTTGCTTGATGATGGCCAATACTCATTGCCGGGCACAAGAGACTCATTGATGGAAATTTAAAATCACCCTGACCAAAGTACGTCTATTTTGGCGGTCTGTCGGATGTATTAGGGGTGTATCGAGTTAGAGCGTCTTCAGCTTTTTCTGAATTTAGGTCTCGGAGAAGAAACAGGTTCCCAGTAGCGTCAAAGATTTTGCAACCGTGTACGTAACAGAGTATACGTTTACTCTTTCGTTACCACCATTTGCGGTGAATGAATTATCTGCAACATGTGCGCTATCGCTCTCTGTCTCTGTGTTTTGTTCGTTTCTGAATGTTCTTTACAAGAGGCTAACGGAGAGCCGTTTATTCTTCCATTTGATTTTCGCTCTGTGATTGGCTGGAGAAGTGGCATGTAGTGATGACCAACAGCTATCGGTAGCTGCCATGATGCTCGCCGTAGTTCGGCTTCAGGTTTCTTTTTAGTTTGCCGTTTTTCGTTCTGAGGCCTAATTGTGCTTTTATGAATTATCTGTTTGTGTGAACCCTCTCACTTGCTTTAGGCAGAGAGACGCCAAATCACAAGTCTGCGCCACGTAATCACAATGATAAAAGTTTGATGAGTTACGGCCGTTTGATTTCGCGTTCCAATACTTCCATTACTCGTAGACATTTTGAACCTAAGTGGTAGGACTATTAGGCATTCACTGATAAGGGGGAGTTGGGTCCCTTGAAGAAGTTACTGCAATATCTCGTAATACATTACTTGTAAGTTTAGTGAAAACTTTGACAGAAACATTTATAGAGTGTTCGTAGTCACACCACTCTCGTTTGAACGGGCGTCCTCCTGTTCTGGTGTAATTATTCCGGTGAGTCAACACCAAAGAGAAGCATTGGACTCAAGTTTCAATCTTGTAAGAGCTCGTCAGCAGTGCAAATCCAATGGCAGTGGAGGGATTTGAACCCCGGGCATCTGACATGAGAGGCGAGCGGGTCAATCGATCGTCATAAGCAACACAGTTACTGGGTCGTTGTTCGACGGGTTGGACAATCCCATCGCTCAATTGTGAACACGTTCGCCTGTTCAGACATGAAAATTCAGATGCGTTCAACCTGCGTTGGTGGATTAGTTCTTCCACGCTCGCCTCGCATGTTAGATGCCCGGGGGTCGAATCCCGGCACGGCCATTGGATACGCAGCGCTACTGAACTCTAACAAGAGCAAGACTCGAGCCCAGTGCTTCCCTTTGGTGTGGACTCACCGGAAGAATTAGGCCAGCACAGGATGACGGCCTTTCAAACGAGAGTGGTTTGACTACGAACAGAATAGTTATCCAGCAGAACCCCAAAATTGCAAATTTTGGAGTGCTAGGAGTGTTAGAATCTTACCTTAGGCCTAGGAAATTACACGTCTTTTCCGTTAATCTATGGATGGCAGGCGGACTCTATAACATTTTTGGCTTAAGAAGTGGGCCGCCGACCAATCTATATTGGGTCACATCAGTGGAGATCTCCATTTTTTAAAATACCGGATTCAATCGATCAGAGAAGCTCATCATCATTATCGGCGTTGAAAAGCTTCCTTTAAGCTTATTTTTTCGATGCAGTTAAGTTCTTTCTGCGATAAAGTAATGAATGCTGTATTGCCGTTTGACGTAACTTGGCACAACGGGTAAATCTAGCCAAAGTTGGGTCTGGAAGTGCGGAAGTCGTGAAAACACAAGCCGATTTGAAATCCAAAAGATGAACTGAACTTTCAAATTCCGGGACCTGGTGGTGAAATTTGCTGCCATGTTTCGAAGTGTTTCTACGAATTGACAGTGCAGTGAACTTTCAACTGAATGATTGGAGTAAGGGGTACTCATCCGAAATGTATATTTGTCCTGTTTTGCCGCCGTTAATTTTTCTATCTAAACAGCTGACGCATGTGCAAACGTTTTGATCGACCAGACATGTTTAGACGTGGTAAGACCACCACAGTTTCCTTTTTCAGCTTTGGCAACAAGCGCAACTTCCATTGTTCCCATCTCTCGTCACCTCAGAGCACGTCAACAAACGTATTGCGTGCGCGCAATTAAAAGTTCATTGTTCACACATCGTTTCACATTAAGAAAATTAAAAACTCTGTTTCGCCGTGGAAGTCTGATCTTTACTGAATAGGAACAACAATTTAATGTGGTTTGCCCAACGCCCATCTACCTTCCGCGCAGAGAGGAATTTTGGTAAACTATTTGCCCTGATGTTGCTTCCCCCATAATTCTCCCAGAACTTGTTTTTTGTGCGTGAATTGTAGACTGTGGAAACACCTATGGCTTTCCTTATCGACATACCGAGGTGGACACTGGTAAGATAACCCGGTTGGAAGTAGAATGCGTTCAAAATAGAAACAGAACTTTTATTTGCACCTTTGTTGTCAAGTCATTTGTCATTTTCTTGACAGTAACACATTTTGCTGTCATCAACACCGAGCACATCTGGAAGGTTAAGTCGTTGTAAATACGTACAGGATCCGTGCGAGAACCGAGTATCCACTATTCAGCTTAGGATCGCAAACTGCTATTTAACCAGAAGGTAGCCTTGTGCACGGCTCGCTGATAACCGAGGGATCAACTTCCTCACGTTTTCTCATAAACATTAGGTTTTCTCTTTCAGAGGGGTTTGGTAAACAATCGGTAGATTTATTTGTTTACCAAACCCCTCTGAAACGATAACTTCTCAATCGGTCCCAAACATTTTCCAATTGATTAGGTTTTCTCATTACAACGAAGGCGAAACCGGTGCACATTCACCTTCGGAATTCTAATTGGGACTGCCTTACCGGAAAATGCACCTGAAACGAATGGAGTGCCTCCAACATGACCAAAAGCTGCTGATCCATACTGCAGCAAAGCATCGGTGTTGAAAACTGATGTCATGAATTCGGGGATGATGATCAGCTGACCGGTTTTTTATGATGTTTGACGATTATCTGTTAGAGACCGCTTTTGCTAGTTTATTGCTATTTGACTTTATTATTAGCGAGATGGTGTACCAAAGTTACGACGAATTGTAACCAAAACGGGTGAATGAAATTCTTCCTAATCAAAAATATTTTCGTGCACAGATTTTAGGGCGGTTTCTCTCAGTGTACGTTGCCGTAAGTCAGTAAGTCACGGAGGAAATGTCACCGATTTTTTCCATTTATCAATATTAATAGTTTGTGAGGGAGGGCTGTTCCCTTGGTTGTTGGTATTTTTCAGCGTGTTACTCTGAGTACCCCATAATTTATCTGTATCAAAACGACAGCGTGTTTGAGACACGGGGACGGATCATCCTTGGATGTAGTTCAGGGATCAAATGAAACATATTCGCCACGAATGCAAAAACGGTCCCCGTTCTCTCGGCTTTAGGAGTAAAAGTGCGGAGACTTCAAATGAACTTTGAGTCGATTCCCTATTCTTTTGTTTAAACGCCATCATTTGGAAAGGACTAAGGCATTGGTTTCAGGTGGCCGCAAAATCCCACTGTTTTGCTTGGCATCCGCTTGGTCCGTTCGGTCGCCAGAATAATGACAATTTTGGAACTATGTAGCTGCTCAAGAGTAGTAGGGGTCACTTTTAAAGCCAGTCATATTAATTGTGGGCAGTCTTACGGATAACATTCTTCTTTGGTACTGGACATAAAACTTTACTCATTCCGTTTTTACGAGCAACTCATCGTATAACCCCCCACTCTACGAAAGCATGCATTTTGAATTAATTTATAAAACCCAGGATTTCGGAAGTGGTAAAATCACGAAGGCCGAGACCACTAAACTAATTCGAGTAGATAATTTAACAGAACAGGACCACCATAAACGAGAGATTCAACTGTATATATTGGAGTCTTCCGCCCAAATCGAAACCCGTAAAATTAGGATTCACGTAGAACAAAAGTTTGTCAAAAACTTGAGAAAGCGCTTGTCTGATGGGTCCCATGAAGAGCGAAACCGATCGTGGGTTGTCAAAGAGTTCTCAGCAGCCTTAGGAGTAGTTTTCTTTTTGAAAAAAATACTGCGATATCTCGAATATCGTGTTTACTGAAACATAAAGCTGTTTGTCTGCAGTACATTCAGTTGTAGAATATCATTTACGAGAGATTCAGTTGAGTCTCTCGCGAAGATCAAATTTATTTACAAATGAGTGTGTTTCCTGAAGACCGAAACAAGTTCTGACTTCACACTTATTTAATATATTCTTTTATGGTTTTTGAAACCAGCATTTTGCGCTTACTGAATTAGCATTTGGCGCTTTGGAGACTTGAAGGAAGCTTCGAGTAATTGTGTCAAAATAAACGTCCACTTAGTTGTTAAAAAACATAATCTAAAACTTCAGGTTGTATTCTGCCATACCCATAGAAAGAGGAAAGCCACTCCCTAAGAAGGTATTTATTAGGAAACAAGGACACAACGATCACAATCATTAGGTGCAAAATTTCACATCTCATATGCAACTAGTTTTCAAAAACTGAACATTCTCACTCGTCCTCTTGAACATACCCGTATATTAGTTGTCTACCAAACAATAACAAACAAATTTTGCAAAGCGGTTTCACGATTCCCCTAATAAACTATACTTGGGATCAAACGCGTGGACGGAGCCTGGACACCAGACCAAAGGCTACTCGCATGCTTCGTCAGTAGTATAGACCGTTGCAAGGGTGGTCAGAGTCTGGGAAGCACTACAATGAACGTGCAGTAATTTTAGCGCATGTGTTTGGTAAACAATAGCATTCCTTTACCAATGACGGTTTATTTTAGAATCTTTAGGATAGGTGAACATTCTATGGGATCATTGGGAACACAACTCTGGGATTAAACATAAGTCTCAAAACTCACCCTACATGTCGTTTCGATCGGGTTACCTTTCAACTAATTGTACACTGACCCGTCCGTTAGACATTTCTGAAATACGAAGCCTAATAACTAAGAGGTTCTTTCATGAGCAGTGATCTTTCATCACACAAATAGTGCTGCTCAATTAAAAGGAACTCCCCCTGCGTAGTTGCCTTTGCCCGACAAAACTGCCTTCTGAAATATCCTGGATATGTGATGCCTTTCGTAACGCAAGTTAATCGAGGCCAGAAATTCCATAAGCACTGCACCACCGACACATTATTGTTCAGTAGCATAAGTAGTGAGCATCTCAGGAATCCTTATCGAGATTCAATCGAACAAAGTATAATTTACCAGCTGAGTGCATCCTATTGGGCGCAATTAGCCGATTAGCTGTAAGACAACTAGCACTCTGACAAGCTTTCCATATGGTGACTCAAAAACCAAGAGTCGATTCATCTCACAAGCCAGTTAACACCAGAAGACTTGTTCAACCTCCGCATTTTAATTTCGGCGAGGTACATTGTGTAAAAAATACATCCTTTAGAATTCAATAGCTTAATTCGCCCCAAGCCTTTTGCACCACATTGAAATCTGTCCAACGATAAAGGAATTAGAATTGTTTCACTATTGGGATAGCTAAACAGTAAATTTTAATAGTTTTCGGTATTTGATCGATTTTGATTTACTTTGTACGAAGCCCCACAAAGAAAAAAAACAATACTACTTCATGCGAAACATTTATTATACCAAATTTTATACATGAGTATTTGACATCAAGTGGGACGAAGAAACCAAACACTAACACATAAGGCCCGGATTTCGGGAACTGTATTTCCCCTATGAAAATGTGACTGCTGAACTATTTGAAACCGCCCAAAATTATAAATTTTCAAACAGCACCTTGTAGCAAAAGCGTTTTGTGTCAAACGTTGGCTACTCTGAAGGTTTTGATTATGTGACAGGCATTTAAATTTTATTTTATTTGAGCTTGCGCAGTGGGATTCACGCCAACAAATTTCAGTGCTCGGTACCATTACTCAGAAGGAAGATTATGGTGATCCAACTCAGTAACAGCACAACAAATTGGCACCAACATTGCAACTGTTTTATCTTTGTCATAGATCCATGATTAGGAATATTCTAGAAACGCAGACTTGCTGTTTGACATGCGAGGTAATGGAACTCTATCAAAATGGGATTCGTATCCCCGAGATGGTTTTCAGTGTGAAGAATTTAATATAATGCACGCGTGTGAACGTCACCCTTTGAGCTGCATGACAACGTATGTTGAGTTATTCTGTCACCTTAATCTAATTCTGAGTATAGGTGATTAGGCAATAATTTCCTCACTTTTTGTTTGTTGAACAAATTTCTGACAGCTCAGTTTACAAGATGCAGTCCGCAAAAGTTTTCCAGTTCCCAATTAAAAACGTCTTACATCCCGGAATTAGTGAGTTAAACAAAATAGAAAAGAACATATAGTAGGAATATGCATTTTTGAAAACAGTGTTGAAATAGATATTCCAATAATATTGTACAGTATAAAGAAGAGGGAATCTTGTAATTCGTGAGGATAGGATTATGAAGCAAACACCATCACAACGTTTTATGCCACATAAAACGCTATGCTACTTAGAACCATGCAGGTCGAGTTAAAAGTGGTGAATTTTTTCAATGTGCGCTAATTTTGTGCTATACATACAGTTACTCAAAGCATATCTCTGCATGCGGTTGTTCATAAAAACAGTAGAACTGAATTCTGAATTCACCATGAAGATTTCAGGCCTAATGATGTACATCTTACTAAAAGTCCCTCAACACACTGTGCATTTAGGGAAGCCTTGGGTGGCAAAATTTCCAGACCTTGTAAAAAGTACTTAAGTTTACATCAGTCTATGTGTGCCATCACAACTATAGTGATATTGTTCTGCTGATGCTTCAACAGTCTGTTGACAAGGCTTGGTGTGTTTTTTCCATCCCCTAAAGTCTACTCCTCGTATTGAAATACGGCACTGATGAATATCGTTCATGATTTTCACTAATGCACATCAAAATTACACTAAATTTGATCGGAAAAAATTCAAGCATTTCATCTTTGACACCACTGAATTAGTGGGACCAACACAGTACAAACCTTACAAATAGCTATTGAAAGCAGTTTTTGTCCAAAGCAGCTACATACCGCAACAGTTCATGAAAAAGAATGTGCTGGATTTCTGCGTCTCCAATTTAGGGTAATCTTCTTGTGCCCAAAGAAACTCGCAATAACCTCTCTATAGGGGCATGAGTGAATCATATGTTAGAACTTGCCTTCAAGTTGATTGCTGTGCAGTAATCAAATGCCAGGCACTCTTTTTTGCATTTGGCTTCATTTGAAGGTGCCTGCGATAACGCTTTGCCAATATACGTCATTCCCGGCACGTCAACCCATCTGACAGTACGGCCCGGGCAGTCACTGATTAAGACATGCCTCTCAGGGATTTGATAACACTTGTGGAAACCTTGCGAGCAAACCGTCAATTGCAAAATCCACCAAATAACTATTTCAATTTTCTTTGATATTTTACGCAGCATCATTTCTTTTCACGCTGTCTGTAATTCATTTCATATATTGTTCTGTGATATATATATGTACATAACTCTGCTGATTCCAACCAATCAGACTATCGCCTATCCAAATTTTAATTGGATTGTCTCTGCCTTTGTGGCCGCGTGTACTGGGAAAATGGGAGGACACTAAAATTTGGCGGGCAGGAACAACATATCTCACCCGTTATGGCAATCAATTTTGTACGCCTGTGGCCCGTGGAAGGGACTTTTTTTGGACAGATTGTTGGTGTGCGCTTCATGATGTTCAGTGGTTCTGATTGTATCCTGACCCCATTTGAGGGTGCACTTATCAAAATCTTCCGAATTGCATGTGGGTTAAGACAAGTGCGCCGAGTAAATTTCATCAATTTGAAAAGTCTGGTGGGTCGATTCCCAGGGACGTATTCAGGCCGGTGCTTGAAGCTTATTACGTCAGGTTTAGTAGTTTTCCACATTGTGGATTCTATTCATCTCTCTGTCCTATTTACTTTGGGTTCCCTCGTGACAATACGGTGAACCTTTTATCAAAGTCAAGTCTGATCACACTGGAGAATTTTCCACCACATATCCTATTGAAATAATATCCTTCCATCCGTTGTCAACACAAATGAATGCGTATTCTACACTGATCCTTTATCCTTAGATTGTTCATCTTTTTAACCTTGAAGAGATAAAATGCTTGCATGATTTAAGTAGTATGCAACAGAGCAGCGATCCGCCCGAGCCGTATGTCAAATGGTAACAGTTTAAGCAAAAGCCTTGTGGGCCCATTAGTTGTTCCAAAAGTTGTCACCAACCTGCACAAAACCTATTCGCCGCCGTATCAAGCTGGTGAGCGCTAATACTCAATTTGCCTGATAAGGTCGGTTGATTTTCAAACTCTTTAATTGCGAAAAGTCATTTAAAACAGTCGTTTTATGCAGAACTAGTGCCCTTTTGTCTAGATTAATATGTTGGTTTGCCGTGCATGAAGCTATCAGGTAAATGGTTTTCTATGCTTCTGTCTGACACAAAAAAACAAAGGAAAAAACGGCTAGAAAAACTGTTATCACATTGTGCACATCTTAACCGTCCAAAATTTTGCAAGTGTTTTAAAAAAATGCAGGTCTGAACCGGCCAAACTGATACGCTTTATTTTTACGACATTTGCTGACCCAGATAGCATACAAATTTGAGGTTGAAACCCAATTTTAAATGCCATTAAGTGGCACAGTCTTTGGTGCAAAAAATTGTTTGGATGAGGAGCCTGATAAATGCACCTCAAAAGTTAACAGAACGCCAAAATGTTGCGTCCGTTTCTGTATAAATTGTCACAGTGCAATATCTAAACATGTCACGAAAAGCTGGCTTTTAGGCCAGGTTGTGTCCCCTTAGTTTTCTCTCAGTCATCTGGCAGCTGATTTTCATAGACTCATATTCGGTCTACTTTATCTTCAAAGCAATTCAACCTATTGATGGGGAAGCACTGTGCTTTGTCAATGGCAGCGCTCTGGCGAACTAACGACTCCGTTCTCCTATTAAATCATATTTACGTTTGTTATATGTAATGAAAAATCCAGCATTTATGAGCTTTATACTAACTGCGCATTCAGGCTGCCTTGGAATGTATTCAGTCAAGTCCGCGTGGCTCACTCGCATTCAACGCCAAAAGGGTGAAACCGCATTGTCCGGGTAGATATGCGTAGGGGTACGGTCGACCTGAACAAAAGTACCTATCTGCAGACAATTAGAGAAATAAGTGATGTACAAGTTTGGAGGTACTTCAGATCAGGGGCAAATCCTGCATGACAGAGCTAATGGTGCGCTCCGTAACCCGAGAGTGCAATCCACTCACGAATTTCGGGGCTGCCGCAAATCACAGAAGAGGTCCCCACGAGACTAAGGGTGGAAGGCGTAGGCTCCGCCACATGAACTACCTATATCTGTGGCACACATCCTAAAGCCGCTTACCTTTATCATCCAAACAGTGTAACTTTGTACAATTTTGTTGAAAACATGCAGCAGGTTTACCGTTAGAATAAGATTAATTCCCAGTTAGCCTCAGTATCATGGTATGGAGGTAGAAACCCAATCGGCTAGACTGCACTTTCTCGACTGTACGACACGCAAACGGTGGAAAAATAAAAACTGTTTGCCGGAAACCAACGGAAAGTGTTTCGGCCTTAGACAACTTATCAGCACATCTAAAGGCAGTATATGCTACCTTAATTTAGACAAAGTTTATTACAATAAGATCACTTTGCTAAGAAGAAGTCGACAGAATAGCAGCACAACTTGAGACAATAAAATGACGTAACAACAGGAGATACCAAGTGGGTTAAAGTAAGGGGCAACTACGGCGGTTATTGTTCTTAATACCAAGACCGAACAGGGAAAGCTTCGGAACAGCAGTCAACCCGTAACGCAAGGGTGTTGTATACCGTTAACAATCAGCGTGTATTCAAGAAAGAAAGAAATGTTGCACTTGAATGATCACTTACTGGTTGATAGGGGGTTAGCCTGTGTATACAGAATAAAACCTAGTAACCGTACAGAAGTTTATGTAGGTCAAAGCGCCGGGAGTTGCACACCAGAATCGGTGATCATAAACAATGCATAAACGGGCCACCGAGAATCGGAGGTGAATATCAGGCAATAGTTGAGGACGGGACATAGTAGGACATGCACTGGACACTGTGCCCGGAGAGTTCCTGGATTAAGATATACACAAACAAGACTGTTGGCTGAAGAGGTCGGTGGTGTCGATCATCTTAGCTTAAGTAGAAGGAAGGTGTATGACTCGAAAGCGAATGAACAGTGGGTTCATATTAGCCGAGACCACACAAGACGTTTGTCAGTACGATGCTCTGGATGACAAAGCATAAAACGTAAGCCTAGTGAGATCCTATTATTCTCCCCACCACCCTTATCTAAATGCCCTGGCACCTCGTAACTTGCACGGACCAACTATTTTTGTGAACGACACCTAAGAGGGATATTCCTAAACGGTATTCTGGACCCATCCAATCAATCAATCATAGGTAACCAACGGAAGGGAACTTCAAAGCAGCACCCAGCAGGGACTAAGCCGGCTGTTTGTAAGCAATGTTTCGATTGATGATCCCCTTACCGCTTGAAAAATCTGTCAACCTTGCCTGACGAACATTTTATGTCAAAGGTGAAGTGTATCACGGCTATTTTATCCCCAAAATTGCTTACCACACATCTTTGAAAAAAAAGATGAGCGGTTCCGCCCTATTTGGGGCTCATCAAGTAGGCGCAGTCAGCGAGTTCCGCTTAACCTTATGTTCTACTTGAAACCATATTGAATGAAATTAGCGAAATACACTCATTTGCCAAATATTTTGGTTTTGCGAGAGAATAATCTTGAACCCAGCTGAATCTCTCGTTTGGGATGTTTCCAGGCTGTCGATTAGCGTAGCGACTGAAAAATGAGGCGGCATGGTGCAGAACATTCAGTTACCTGGAAGCTCCAGACTAGTCCCTCGCAAAATCAAATTAGTTTGCAAATGAGTGTATTTCGCTAAAACCCACGAAGTTTGATGAACTGAAAAGACGTTACTTCTAAGTTCACCCCAAAATCAATTGCTTGCACTATTAACCAAATCTGTGAATTTTGCAAAATTATTGTAGCCAAGGTTTGTATCCAGCGCTACGGCACAATGAGTTGAAACGCGTACATTACAGTGGTGTCAGTTTGGTAAACATTTTCTCAATGATTGTTTTTTAATACAATCTCAATGTTGCGCAAATTGTGAGGCTCCGCAGATGAGCAAATCAGTTGCTGAACCTTCAGCGTGGTAAAATGTCATTTCGTTTACAAGGTCCCCAAATAAAGGAAAGGACAGGAAAATGATAATGTGACGAACACGCTTACTTCACCCCATGTTCCCCCCTGTGTGGGACCGAATTATCACCATTACAGGATCAGAAACATGCACCCATTGATGTCTGAATACACTGTATCCGAAACCGGCGCAGTTGCCATCTCTTCCAGATTCTCAAATAGCTTATTTCATCTTTCCTGCCACATTGGTGGACACCGTTCCCCTGGAAATAGTGATTATTGAAGAATGGATCGCTGTTCTGGCCTCCCTATTATCTGTCTTCCTCACTCCTGGCAACACCAAAATAATTCATATAGAATGCCTTATTAAGAAACGGAAACTCCCACCCTAGGTGATCGCTTAATTAAGGCATCTCAGCTTGACGCAC
This sequence comes from Opisthorchis viverrini, assembly GCF_000715545.1. NCBI lineage: Eukaryota > Metazoa > Platyhelminthes > Trematoda > Opisthorchiida > Opisthorchiidae > Opisthorchis > Opisthorchis viverrini. Next base: position 393,139 of record NW_008751760.1, read on the forward strand.
GACACAATTCGGAGAACGAGATGGCTCATTGGTTAGAGGGCGAATTTACTCACCGCACGGCCCATGGTTCAAAACCAACCTCTGACTCTCGAATTCTTGTGGTTTGGGTAATCTGGCCGTATCCCAGCCGTCCTGTTTCCTTCTGGTGGCGTGGTAGCTTGACTTTGAAGGGGTGCTATAGCTTAACGATATATGTATGCACAATTCAGCACCGTAAGTATGAGGAAATAAAGTTGAACCTTTATATTAGAACTGCAGATGCGTTTGAAATTCAGTATTCCCATTAACACATACTCGCATGGCGTGCAGTCAGGATTTTTCAGTCCTGAAAACGATACGTGGACGGAGCTGGCCAGAAACTTGGGTATATCAGTTGAATGCTTGTTTTGCTTACCTTGTTTGCATTCACCACGGGACGGAACCTCTACTGAGAACACTCACAAGCGCCTCGGAAGCACGAATGATGAATACGGCAAACCAATCTTCCACCTGTCATCTCGTCATCTTCTGTTGCAGTTTGTAGTGCATTCGTCACCAGTATTAGGTGACGTTTCAAAAATCTGCATACTAATAAACTGAAGGCCTCTGGTGCGGGCCTCTTAGATTTGAAACTAATGCACGTTAGTGTGGTAAATTCACTCTGAGCATCTCGATCACTGTAATGTTGGACAAAGCCTGTCGCATTGTCATGTAACTGCCTCTGTACATCAAACTACGTCATTAAACATAATGCTATCCCGCATATGAGCCATTTTAAAAAGCCAGGGGGCGGTACACAATGTGTTCATTCTTTCCGGAAGTCGTCTGGAGCTGCTTGACGGTTAGTTATTACAGAACCCGCGAAATTACGGAAAGGTGATTGAGGTTCGAAGTGGTGGTCGATTCGCGGGTGATTAACACTGATTTAGACGATATATACATGACCCTTTTCGCGATTGTACAACGACGGGCAATATTCGTTGGTTTTAAAGGCATCAAAATGTATACACATTAAAAAAGGCAATATTGGACAAGGCATCTGTTCCGAAAGAAGAGCGGCGTAGCAGAACTACCTGACTGAACAGCGTGTTCAGATTTCATTGATTGGCAAAAGGGATCAAATCCGGCATTTTCTACCAGTCAACTGCAGAATTTTTAACTGCTCAGGCAGGTCACTCGCCTTAGGCAGTTTCTTCAAAAAAACACTCGCGGACTCTCCAATCTCTGGCACAGAGAGACAACTGCATCAGATTTCTTTAACTTCGAACAAGGTCATCCATGTCCACAATACCGCTGTGGTCCAGCTTCACAAGCAAAATATTTGTTCCGCCATGACGAAAATCCAAAAAAGGGAGAAGAAGATTCAAAGCTAGCGAGATCTTTTAATATTACTAATCGTATTTCGAGTCTGTCAGTTGTACAGTCTACTACAGGCTACTAGCAATATTGCCTTCCCCATGGAAGGACGGGTCAGATAAAGTTAGCCCTAGAATCCACAAACTTTGATCACGGAACGGTTGGCTATGACCACCCGTGCATTATTCAACATGAGCGTAATATTTTTAAGACCAATATGTCTGGTGCCGCTACTGGCATATCTTAATGGCAAACAGAGCGCATCTACTTTAACTTCTCTCTTAAAATGGTACACAGACTCTGTGTGAGAATCACTGTTGTTGATAACTGTGGCGTCTGAGGTCCTTTATGCCCTTATTATTCAAAGATTGACCGGACAGAGGTGAAATCAGCGTCTTAAAAACCCAGCTGAGTTCCGTCCTGCAAAAGCACGCATCGACGGAGTTCAGGGCATTGACACTGCTTGCAACAATTAACAATGGCATTTTCCTCATTTTGGAAAATGTTTTTTACTTTGTGGACCGCCAGTTACCATGGTACTGTTTATGGGGCAAAAGCATCCCCTATGAATTTTCGACTCTCCTTAAATCGCTGTCTCCCAACTCCCGCAGACGCCAGAATATCTACTGAAGCCTCTGTCCTGAGATCAGTACGTCAACTAGTACCGCACAATGCTGAGCGTTTTCAGCTTTCCCGTCAACTTTGTTATTAACACGATTACGGAACCCCCCACTCTCAGACTTTAATATCTGCGTGGTCGAAATGCACCCAAGGCATCTTATTACAGCTATCTGGCTATTGTATGATTTTACACACTTGTAATGCAATCACTCATTAGTATACTAAATATTTCTGGCTCACTATTTGGTATGAGACTCGCCCCTGGAAATGTCTCCTAATTTAAATCCTTTGAATTGGAAAATATTTGCATAATGTACTTCATTATGAGTTAAAATACGAGGTAAACAGATACAATGTTGAGTAAAACATCACAACAAATGGATCTGGTTTTTGGTCAATTTTCGATTTGATGGCAAGTTGACAAGTGCTAGAAACCCCCCTGACGATCACTGACTTTCAACGTTGCACAGTCAACTGGGCTTTGTTGTTGGGAATGAGGTATATATCCAGTGTTATTGGACAAACGACTTTGATGAAGTCATTTACAAAAAGATATGCATGCAAACAAATCTTGACGAGAAGCATTCAATGTGTCCTGGAAAACCTCTACAAATGTCTGGGGGTAGTATGTGATTACCAATAAGTATAATAAATCAGTCATCGTGTGAGACGACACCATTGGTGACGTAGGTAACGCCATACACGGAAGCAGCATTTTCGATGGAGCAATACTCAGGCTTTGGTGAATAAGTCTTGTAGGCATTTACCACAAGTTATAAACCAGAAAAACACATTGAGTCCTCAGCTATTATCACCCACGTAATTTCTGTTAGTTTACATCGTTCGGTGTGTTCTCCCCCATCGCAAGTCATATTTGTGAGTTTTGGTTCAATTAACAACTGAAGGCATCAACTAGTGACCCAACTTATTAAAATCCCTATCTTTTTCCGGCATCCCCGTTTTACCATTCAGTGACCCAAAACGCTCTTTGGGTTTAATGGCAGACCCTTGGAGCGAGTGACATGCAAAAAATAAGTTGATCATCATATTAAGCACATCGGTTCAAGATTCCAAACTCTACTTTGGCCAAGAAGATTTCGCCTCTTGGGATTTCCGAAGATAATTTTGAAAGGATCAATTCAGAGCGCATCCCTTTTATTAGAGGAAACGTAGGATGCATATGGTCTGCACCGTCGCAAAAAGCATAGACTTACATAATGCAAGTAAGAATGCAGATAAAGTGTCTGTTACATCAAAAGAAAACTATACTTTCATGAATCACGTGCTTACTGAACGAAAATGATGCGATTTAATTATTTCATCCCGCTGACCAATGGGATGGTCCAGTGTCAAATCTGATTGGTTGAGCGTGACTGAAAAGTAAGTTTAAATATGCCGCATGCATTGGCAGTTAGGTGAACTAGGACAATGTTCTCTAGTATGTCACGGTCAACTGAATTCACTATTTGGTGCCTTCTGACATTGAACGTGTGCTCCAGAGGGTTCCAACATTGTTATCAGCTTCCTGAGAACCATGTTTTATATGGGAAATGTCAAAACCACACTGTCAGATGGGCTCGCGTGCTGCGTAGAATTTATGTGAGTGGGCCCTCTCCCAACGTATATAACTTTAACGAGTCTACTTGCAAGACTAAATGCATTCGCACCCCCGAATGCACAGCGATCAATCTCAAGGTAAGCTGCATTGAATTTTCCTGCATAAACTGATCTAGGATTACTTGTGCGAATTTTTGTCAGTTGTAGCTGAACAGGCTCAATTGGACGAAGAGAATACCAATACATTTGTGTACATGTATTGTTGTGGTATGTTTAATATTGCAGGAGAAGATTGTATTTTGCAAATATCAACTTCTACCCCTTCACCTAATTGGATTAAGCCAGTTTGACAAATAAATTAGAATGAACCACACTGTAAACCTTACTTTTCAGATTGTGTCTAGCAATGGAGACTGCGCTAGGATAGATCAACAAACTCTTTAGCCAGTAAATAAGTCTATAATGTGAAACAAAGCCACTTTGAGGCGATCGCATGTGTGGACCAAGCTTCTCAGTGCATCAATGTGTGATTTATCGACTTGAAAGTTGCTGATTACGAATTTCTTCAGTTTGTCGCGCAATATTATATCACAATTCTGAATTATTTTGCGGATAAGTAATCAGATTTAGTTAAATTGCATGTTTCTTTAACCGTATAGAAACGGATAGCTGAGTGATATTCACATATTCCTGAAGAGATTTTTTAAAATTTTCTTGGTGCAGAAGGAAAGCGCTAAAAACCAGCCCGGTAATTTCGCTTGTGCAATTAATATCTTGATTCTAAATATATTATTGCCAGTTAATAGCTTTTATATTAAAAATTAATTATTAAATATAACACTTAAATGTTTTGTACTAGCCTCAAAGTACCTTATACTGTAAGTGCATTTGTCCGCCTTTTTGTCTCGAATTCAAATTCGTGTTTGTTTTACATTTTGAGAAATATAAATCTATGGTACAAGTTTCGTTATTCATTAGCCGAGCAGCGGAGCAGAAAACCAATCATCTAGCTGTGATTTACAGACAGCCATTTGATCCTGGTGAAACCAGAAACAAAAGGGCGATTCGTGTACTGTACGCAAGTGCGTTTGGGTAGCATTCCCGCCAGTCATTGGCAGAAATTTGTCGCTAGGGTAGCTAATGGAAGATTTCCATCGGCGAAAACACCGCGTTCGGCTTTGAACTAATTCTAAGCTTGCGTTCCGTCGTTTTATTCCGATGAATCCCCGAAAAAGCTACCAGCAAAGAGAATGAAACGTTTTATTTCATTTTGCCCAGAAATTTGACTGAGCGCCTAATGAAAATTGAAAAATACTGTCTAGCATTCATTGTGCCGTTTGCAAAGAACGAAATAAAAAATTTTTATCCAGTACTTTGCACATGACCTTATAAAACATAATAACTCCCAGGTGGTATTGGATTGCGCAGTATGGACGATCTTAATAGCAGGTGTAAAACGCGAGCCGAAAAGAAGTGAGCGTGGCAAGTGGTCAGCTGATAAAGCGCTGGCTGATGTACGACGTCCTGTCAATAGTAAAACAAATCTAGTTATATAAAGTGAGCACTGGTGTGAATAGTATTTGTAGGAAAACAGCAATAGAAACAGGTGTCACAGGAAAGTTTGCCCTAGTATTCATGGTAAACGAAACGCCTGTAGGATGACGCATGAACACCTGGAAATCCGCTTAGTCAGAGGGTTTTCTACTGCTGTGTTAAAGGAAGTGATTACACCGGCAGAAATATTAAAGTTCAATATATCTGAAAAATGAACAAGGAACCCAATACAAAACGCAAAATGACGGCTAATTGAGCGCCGCGTCTGGCTACCATTCTCACATACTTTTTCCTCTATAGGCTAGTTGAACCAAAGCCCCAGCTTTGACAGAACCAGATGAAACGCTGAAAGTTGTCGCAAATTTCGCCGATATCGGGTTTTCTGTATGATTACTATGCTCTTCACAACTGTTTGGAGAGTTTAATCAATTCGATTTTTAAGTTCCTACTGGTTATGGATATTACACCCAAAACAAAAAATTTTATCGAAAGAGCAGAGTTTTTTTAGACCAAATTTACTTTTGGAGTAATAGAAATTACCGCAAGACTCAAAGCAGATCCAAAGTGTTTCGTTTTAGACAAGCAAAAACAACTTGAGCATGCCGAAGAAGAAATATTCAAGGTGTGTGCGGGTAATGGGAGGGAAATTATGTCAGTAAATTGCTACAATTCTGTTTCGTATTCACCTTGAATACATAAGTCCGATTATGAGAAGTTTGCCTCATGTTATTTTTTGCTAGAACCATGATATCAAAACGTCCGTTAATGTCATGTGGTAAATGTGTGAAGTACGTCCCGACTGCTCATAATTGCCAGCGTGATCGCAGTTGCAACGTCAGTAGGGCAAGAGCATCTCTGTTTCAAAACATACTGCCCTTTTTAAACAGGGCACATGCGTCGACGTTTCGCGTGCCACATGACAAACCCGTAAGAATAAATGAAGATAGGTGGTTACAGAGCGATGTGTAATCACACATTTGAGATTTGTTTGATATTATCCAGATGAGAAGGAAATAAAAAACGGTTAAATTTAACACTACACCGATCCTCGGGGCAACAAATGGAACATTTGAAACTTCTTCCAGTGGGTGGGGCCAATCTATACTGAAAATCTGAAAACTGTCACACAGCTGTCTCGTCAGCATTGTGACCTAAGCAAGTCAACACGTGACCAAACGGCGAGGATCCCGTGTGTGCAGGACGCGTGAATCTACACCTGCCAAACTGCAAGGCGATACAACTTCCCAGCAGCTTCGCGTGGTCGAAGAACTGAGAGGCAGAAACTCCCGAAGTAACTCTAGGTGTGAATCGCTTTCTTACAGTTCCGTAACCAGTATTTATCTATCGGTTGTACCAGACTTTGAAGAGATATGCGCAGCCATTTTAAGACCACATTTTTGAGAACATTCGTCAGTGGAGATTGGTCAATATTTTCTTTCACAACTGATGAATTTCCAGTTAGATCTGAGACGACTCCTTCTTAGAAATATAGTTGTAACGTATTGACGCTGCCGGTCAACGACATACTTACCCAGAAATATTTTGGACAAGGCATAGGACCGTTTAAATTGTTTGTGTTGAAGCACTGGGTTTGTGTATAGTGGAAAAAAGATTTTTTATGAAAACGTTTTGGAAAAACCATTGTGTTTTGGTTTATCGCTTCATGGTCAGTTTCATCGGAGGACTCAACACAGCATAATGGATAGAAAAACCAACAGATTCTCAGGTGCACCGTGTGTTTCAGTTCCCTCTATATGCAACTAGTTTTGGGAAGCGGTTTCTAGCACTTTAGGAGAGTGTTTTAATAAAAAAAATTCCATACTTAATCAATTTCATAGCTCGTTCTCATTTCTCTACATCGTCAGTGGTCCCGTATTCATATCTCACAAAGTGCTCCGAGCTTTCGCACTTCTGCATTGATTACCAGGTCACCGAAATCCTTTTTTAGTTGTGTTTAAAAAATACAAACTTGCTACGCTACGTTGATCAAAATTTGCAGGAATATGCGGATGAAAGCCAACTGGTCCCAGTAATCAAAGAAGTATTCCTTCCCTCCCTCCGTTCAAGACCTTGTACATGTATGGTCCTAGAAAACCTTACCATGCTGAATCCGTCTTGATCTCATTAACATCTATGTCATTTTTTTTAGGTTTGCAGCCATTCATCTTCGTGGGCCAGGCTTTGCTTTCCTTAAGTTCATAGCTAAATCAACCGATCACTGTCGACAAAATCAAGCGGTAGGTTGAATGAATAGCTGAAAGTGTGGCTGGCGAAGGCGTTGTGAGCTTGGTCAAATCAGAATGTATTTGATCTTTTGACTAGGTCTTTTCTAATGGGGCTGTTTTGAGTGGTACCCTGACTACCTCTAGGTGTCAATGCACCGGAAGAATGTATAAGGGTCGAGATATTGCTGATTTACTCAAACCTAAACAGGAGCAACCAACTGCCGACCGATAGATTCACCCCTTAACCACTGACCCATGTCCAACCATCTCGGCCACATTGAGTTATTGCGCTTGATTGCATCAAACAGCTGATTTCACGAAAGCACCTAGGGTAATCAGCTACGGACTGGCTGTCAATAGGTAACGTCAAAATATGAAGAATAGATATAATGAGAAAAATAGAAATTGTTCTGCACCATCTTACCGATCAACACCCGAAAGTTTATCCGAATCTATGTTTAGCACCCGTTTGCAGAAATCTTCTCTCTTTCGGTCCGTGTCTTTCTCGACAATTGTTTCCTGTTGAAACAACAAACCATCTACGTATCCATCTTTAACATACTGATCTCATAATCTCAGGCTGAAATGGTATCATGTCTAGCAATTTTCAGGTATGCTCGTGATGTGCACTTTTGTTTACAGCTTGGCCATTGGTATTTACGTTTCTCGGTTATCAGAGCAACGTGCATTTTTCCCAATGCTGTCTGGTGCAAACAATCCCATTGTTATGTGTATAAACCGGAATGCGCGTGATTTGAGCTGTTCCTTTTACTGACATTAACTTGTGATGCACGGATAACCATATCATAAACAAAGTGTACCCAATCTAAGAGCAAATTTGCTTTGATTTCAGTTCCATCGGTTATGATGTGCACATTACATTTTTTTACACATCTTGAGTCCCAACTAACTCGACCGCTGTCATACACAGCATGTGCTGGAAGCGAGATTTTATCGAATTAAAATAACTCGTCAGATGCATGACGAATTTATTTCGGTCCCAAACCAAGTCCAAGTGAGACAACACAGGAATAACTGATCAGATGCATGACGAATTTATTTCAGTCCATTCGAGAGAATGGGTAGCCCCAAACCAAGTCCAAGTGAGACAACACAGTGTGGACAATCATTCTGACGAAATCGTTTTCCTTCAATTACTTGTTCAGACGGGAAATTCTAAATCACTTGATGGTATCCTAGCCTGGCGAAGAACGGACTGTGAGACTAGTCATCTGTCTGAAGAATATTCTACAAATAAGTCTCCGTCAACCAATCGATTTGCACCAGCTTTGTAACGTGGATATTCGAAGAAGTGTGTCGTTGAGTATGGACTATATGGCAGGTGCGGACTTTGGAAGACGGTCGAGTACGAAGTGATCCGTCCCGGTTATTAAAACGCGTTATTTTTGTTGAGCATTTGGAAAATGTTATGCTTGCATCAATTGGACATCAATATTGAAGTGTTACGCTGAGGCTAAGCTGAGAATTATTCCCCGAATTTGTTGGATACGACGCAACACGCTGGATGAGTTCGCGTGAAAACCATTGATTAAGTGTTAATACATGAGATCTAGTGCGCATGATAGCCAGCTTTGGTCAGTTATTTGTATTCAGATATTTTGACCCATTCAAGTACCGTCTTCACGGCATAATGTTTTATCTCTTCACCTGCCCTGACGCTACTGGGTTATAGTCACAGGACAAGAAGACGACCTGAAGGAACTGTGTATTGACGCAATTACAAATTTCTAAGTATATGCTCCACTTGTCACCGTATTTGATGGTCGATCCGCTGTCAACCAACCAGTGTGTCTCCCACACACCCACACCGGCTCTCGAGAGGTTTTAGCTTTGTCTCAGTTGATCATAGATGGCCGTCTGTGCGCTTGTGTACGGGGTGCCTTGGCCACGGAGTGGGTGTGAACTTTCTGTCCCTTTTTGACCTTTCTACGGCACATGATAAAATTGGACAATATTCAGACGTATAGGCGTAACCACATGGCTCTGTTTCACATGCTTGTTCCGCTGCACACTAGGCTGGTGTGCAACCGTATTAGTAACCAAAGAGGACCACGAAGACCAGGATGTCTTGAGCGTTTGTGAAACGTTTTTGGACTAGAAGGATTTACGTCAAGGAGGATGTACTTCCTTTCCCCGGTCAAAATCTTCCCTTGCCTGAGCTTGCCCTTTACTGAGTTTACCTCGTAGACTCGATATGCATTTGTAATCTCTCATGTATTTTCATCCCTTGACATGTTTAACCAATTTGGTCGACCATGTTTTACGCGTTTTTTCGAACATTTTGCGTTTCCGCATGTTGTACCCAGGCGTATGCCGCCAAATACAATCGATTTGCCATCTTTTTCGGATTTGCACTACTTCCTGCAACAGTTTAGACAAAAACCCTTATATTTGATGTTTGTACCCTTTTTATTACGTATTTTATACATTTAGTATCGCATATTTTGATAAATCTCAAGAATCCAAAACTGCTAGCTTCTGATGTTGTGGGCTTTCCCAAACATCGAAGTATTCTACAGAGGAATTGCGACGTTTTATTCGCGTTTGAGTATTTCAAAATTCTTCGGAGAGCCTGATAAAAAACAAATAAGACTCACTGCATCCGCTCCACTTCAAATTAAGCAAAAATGATCTGGAAAGTGTGCGAAATCCCTGTATTTCAATCCAAAGTGCGCCGCTGAATCCAGTTCCCAATTATTCCAGCTACGTTGGAAGTATTCTGTCGGAAAGTCACTGTTTACTAAGCCCCGCCTAGGACTGCGATACATTCCTGAACTGCACCGCTTTGCAACCATCATTTATTTGAAATCCTTATTGTGAGGAAAAACAGTAAAATACATGGACAGGTGACCTAATAACAGCCTATAAATCATTGCAAGCTACCTGAACCTCTCTCAGCAATGTTATCAACCTGGACTTACTGAGGACTCAGGAACTATCTCCATACCAGCTCACTAGTTTACAAAACTTTGATTCAGGGTTCCTGACACGACCATATACAGCATCGGCGGTGGACAAGTAATTCAAAAATGGAAAAATAAAATACAAAAAAATAGACACAAGGTAGGAACCTGTGAATACTCTGGCACACTGAAGTCAGTCTGGCATTGGAACGCTCCGCGTCAATTCTGCTTAATCAGCTGAAAAACCTTGAACCGACCAGAATCTATCATGTAAGGTGCACCTGTTTTAGAGAAAACAGTCATGCTGCATAATGGTAGATCACTTCATTTGGATTACGAATCTATTAAGCTAGAGTGATAACCGATTCCAGGATTCATCACTGACCTTGACAGACGAGTTACAGTTTACAATCTGTTTAAAGGGTGCATTCGGGCTCTTCAGATGTAGTAAAGGTAATTAAGTCTTTAGTTAATGGTGAACCGCTTTGATCGTGCTTAGGAACAAGTTGTTTCGGGTCAAAGATAATTGTGCAGTTAAAGAACAAATTATCATAGATGAAACAGTGTTAGTTTGATCCCTTTTGTTAAGCAACGTGGAACCTACCAAAGGAAACAGGTTTACGGTCCGTTTCCTAATCCACTCACTCAGCTTACGAAAGCTTTTCTGGAAGAACAGAACTACAGTCCTCGGTGACTGATCATCATGCGGTCAGAACAACACAATAAATACCAGATTTGGCCCCTTCTTTCTCTTGATTCGATGGCTTGTATTTCCAGAACGAATATTCATCCGCGGTATCCAGCTCCGAATCAACCCTCTAAGAACGACAGACGGAAGAGTTCGGCATGGGTATGGTGACCAGACGATCATGTGTCATGGAAACCATAGCCAACCGGTGAGTCTAATGCAGTCCCGCTTGATTACTCATGACGCCACATGTGCCCGTCATAGTCTGGTTGCAAGAAACCCACGAAACCTCCCCGTTGCCTGGGATACACCATCTTGGAGGGGTTGAGAGCACCTACTTCTACGTCGTTCATCGAACCTGACCTAATCGCTGTTCGAGATCGCCGAGGAACTGTAACAGATGTCAGCATAGTCTCGGATGGGTGTGGAGTGACTGTGTGAAATGAGAAAATGCGGAAGCAAGGTGCTAATGAATAGTTCCTCGCCATAATCTTAGCCCTGCGTGCAATCGGTTGTGATGCCGATCCACCAACCGATGATCACTCTGTATCGAGGGATCTGCTTTCCTCAATCCGCAAAGGGTGTATGATGTACACTGTGATGGACACTGTACCTGGTTTTCCGAGTCTTGACTATTCTAGCGCTTACGGCGTCCTAAAGAGCATTCAGCATCGTTTCTCCTTTCTTTGCTTGTTGGTCTTTACACGCGCATTTCCATGTCAAACATTTCAAAATTTCGGATTCATCTTGTAGGACTGGAACACAACTGGTGTCACGCTTTCGAGTAAAACGCATCCCTCGTTTTATCTAATACCCTCCTGTAGCCATTCCACATACATCGCGGTCGCAAACATGTGAAACATTAGAATTCGGTATCTTCTGGCCACTAAGGAACCGTTTAGACGGTCTGGGGCCAACGTCTACCGGAGTGACCAGCATATGATGCCCACCATACGGAAATTAATACAACGAGAAAAAAAAGGCGTTTTCGGGTCCATTTGGGTGAAGGAACTCCAAATGACCGTGGAAGGTACTTAAAATTTCTTGGCTACGTGAACCGTTTTTGAATAAACTGAATGAAGCAATGAGATCTTTTAACAATAGCCTGAAACAAAATCCCTTCCTTTTCATTAAACGTATCCAATTTTTTTCTTCATAGTCACACCACTCTCCTTTGAACGGTCGTCTTCCTGTTCTGGCTTAAGTATTCCAAAGGGAAGCACTGGACTCGAGTTTTGCTCTTATTAGAGCTCATCAGCAGTGCATATCCAACGGCCATGCCGGGATATGAAACTCGGACATCTGATTTTGTTTTACGGACACTTCAGTAGTAATCGCTTGGTGTTCTTACTTTATTTGTGTGCATCGCATTTAAGACAAATTCCTATAGATTTTGTTATGCCAATCCCTCACATGCTCAACACTAGTCTGCCTTTACAAGTATGTTGATACCGTGTTCTTCTCAAAATACAGCGAATCACCGTATATGCTTGACGTATTAAACAGAATTGTACAAACTATTTGAGGAAAAAAAGAACATAGAACATGAGCCAATGGTTTGTGAATTTCACAAAAGCCATTTTTGTGATGCTTGTTCATCGTACAATCAGATGGCAGCATGCAGATGAGATATAATGTGTCCATCAAACACAGTCTATCCAGTAAGTCACCAGTTCGGTGATCGGCCTCTGTGTACTGCAGGCCACGTTTATTGAAAATTCCTCAATAATGAATTGGCTTTTTTAATGATTGGACCCGTAAATTATACTGTCTACTTTGGAAATGGTGTTGTTTGAATTAAACTTCAGTGTGGCTACGTTTTGAGACCTGTTTTGATCGTTTTCGTGCCAAGTTTATAATCGTAACCTCTGAAGACAACCGCCATCGTGTGACTTTATTTGGAATAATTGAAACTTGATCCCAGGTTCTTGCATTCACCAACATGCCGGAACAATTGTAAAACCTTGCAAAACCTCAGGATATTGGTGACTGGTTGCGTATTCCGGTGGCCGACATGTCACTAAAGCTTACAAACTCAGAATATAAAACGACCAAAAAAGCAACACCAATGAAAAACCCGTCGTCAGGTCAAACTGATAACATATTGGCATGATCACTATGTTGAGGGATGGGTACGCAAAAGTGTGGATATCACTGTCCAATACTTTATAATATTACTCATTCTTATGTAGGGGTTAATAGGAAGAGTCATGAATAAAATGGTCTATGTGTTGCAATGAACTCATTTTAAACCTAACAAATCAAACTATCACAATGCTGCATGATATCGAGTAAGTAGGGTAAAATTAGCTCGTGGATTTTACCTCTTCATTACCTTATGCATTCCACCAAGCTGCTCGCCAGCTTACATAACACTGTGGGTTATTTACTCGTCAATCTTCTGGTTATACTACCGACCTGAGATAACCTTTCATTCTGACTTGTTCTTTGTAGATGGTAGTCTAAATAGACAGTCAAAGGCCAAACACTCGAATTCAAACTTTGAGGAAGTCAGGTCGGATTTAGATTTCATTACTTTCATCCACAAAAACCTTTGTGCCCTAGCTGATTCTAAATTACATGTCGGTTTACCTCTACTGAATGTGAACTTTTGGAACATTTCAGGTGGCCTCACGCAGCGTTCATTCTATCACGAGTCCATGTTTTCTGGTCGATACGGACAGCTTTTGAGCTACCTTCCGACTTCGCAGAGACAGAATTAGTGATCATTCTACGCTGTAACTAAACTCTACAGGATTATCCGCAGTGGGAAGAATTTTTGAGCAAGCGGCTGTCAAACAGATATCCAAATTTCCCCTAACGAAAGCGTGTCTAGTCTCACAAAGAGAGAGGAATGAACATGCACAAAACCAAGTATATACTTTTGCCTTGGTTTGTCTTGACTTAACAATACGGAACTAATCACGCACATTCGAAGTGAGACACTCGGATAGTTTGGGTAATGGAACCACATGCGCGGATGCAGAAGTAACTAGCTACTGGACTGAAAGCAGACACGTGTTGATTCCTTTCTTCTACACTAATTACGTACAACATGATTCCTCATTTGAACGTCTTTGTTATGCGCCTGTAGTCTCTCTTCTCGTTTCGACTTGAACGTAGCCGCTCTCTGACCGACCATTGCGCACCTCGTCTAGTACTGTCACATGGGCTTCGTCATTCTGTGGCCACTTATCTAGATCCGGTGTGACCGTCCGTAGGCGTAATGCCGCTGGAGTCGGCGAAAAGAAACTAGCGTATTCCACATTTAAATGTTGGTGAAACTTTATCTGAACGATCTGATTTTTGAGGCGTTGATAGAAAAACTCAACATTGCCCACCCGATTGGCGATAGCAATTAAGGAGAGTAGGACTCGGTCGTGGTTACACTAAACCAAGCCATTTCCTTTGACTTTTCAATCCAAGTGCCTGAACAAAAACTGGTGAAGGAAAGAAGGCCTTCGCTGCGGAGCTTCTCTGCTAACAGAAAAGTTATAAAATACTGGACAGGGGAGCAAAACTCTCATACGCATTTTGTTTACAAAAACTGAATATCCATCTTCTCCTCAAATTCGTCTTTTGGAACTTTCCTGGATTTTCATTGAATGTTGCTCAAATGCACGCAAATGCCACTCCACAAACGCCGTAATAGATCTCACTTTTCAAAAGACGCAAAGCGGATCTTTGAGAAAACATACTACTCGCATGCGCCCATCAATATTATCCACCGTTATACTGGTAGTACCCGCAACCCTCATTCTAATGATGTTGGAATTTAGGCAATTTCCCATGTCAATTTTTGACTGAAATTTGCGGTAATGTAGTTCGAAGCCTACGATGGGTTCAATGACCAGCCTTTGCTTAAGTTGGGCTTTCCACCGCATTTCTTCTGAGGCTGGATTCGCCTGATCAGAATAGAAAAATGCTTACATTAAACTTCTAACAGATTCGCTAGGAATCTATTTACTCCATCTGTTTGTGGATTGATTTGCTCTAGTAACTTTTCCCTAGGAGACTGAATCAGAACAAAAGGATCGTTCATTGCAGTTTGACGGCGTTGAATGCGCTCTTTGAATATTCTGCAAAAAGACAGGTCGCTTGAAATTCTATTAGCGAAGGGAAATCGGAAAGAATGGGAAAAGTAGGTGGGATGTCCCCATAAACCCGACTGATCTTGGTTAGAAGCTTTTCTAGTGACATCCGCAAGTAAACTCCCAGATTATGGCACTTCTGTATTTTGCAAAATTAACCGACTCATTGGACGAAAACGTGAAAAGATACATCCTTGGGCTTTCAATAATGACCTCATAATGTGGTATTGGCAGTTGTCCGACAGGAGAAATATATCCAGTCCACCAAGTCAAAATAGATTATTTTTTTAAAAAAATCCAGTCATGGGAGAGGCCTTTGGAAAACACATACTTTCTAGTGTTTTGGGTGCGCAACACGCACTGATGATTTCCCCCTCGGCGATGAGGAAACGTTCACGAGTCAGCTGCCAAGCTCACCAAACAGACTAACAACCACTGAACTCATCCGTGCTACACAAACAGTCAAAGCAAAATGCACCTGTAGTAATATGATAGTAATGCCCGCAATGAGGAAACGTGAGTCAGCTGCCAAGCTCACCAAACAGACTAACAACCACTGAACTCATCCGTGCTACACAAACAGTCAAAGCAAAATGCACCTGTAGTAATATGATAGTAATGCCCGCAAAATTAGGACATATTCTAGATGACTCCACCTATACGAGATAGTGTCTGGGAGCAAAATGATTCAGATCCACCTGAACTGAACCCATCTGCAACAAATACTACTGAAAACCACCCATCTGATCCTATCGAGGACCATTAACGGGTCCATTGTTTATAATTGACACTACTTGGAAAATTCAAGTAGTCACGGTTTCAACGTAATTTCAGCCAAAATGGACAAACTTGGACGACCAAATGCCCCCCCTCCCAGTGAAAAATAAAAATATCGTCGGTTTATTAGTAGGAAAAGATTCCTCGTGAGTTGCTGTAGAAAGTACATCAAAATTCGCTGTTTTCAAAGGTCTGCAGACAGTGGATTTTATGACTTAGTGGGCATTGAAATAAGTTGATGGTTCCAGCAGAATGTCCTCATATGACAAAAACTACACAAATAAAAATGCGTGCCATAGAAGCGCGTGGTTAAATGACATTTATAAACTATTTTTAACAGCTAGCGCCCGTTCTAGCTCCTTTCATTCCTTTTCCCATGAAGCATTGCAAATTGTGTAAAAATATTTTGGGATACCTTGGGTTTTATGCCCAGCATTGATCACTCAACTTCCTTCTGCAACGCCCAAATTTACACACTGGGAAGCATTACTTTTGTTAACAACTATGAAGTTGTTTGTCATTGCATCCCGGACCCGTTGTTGGACGGTCGAAAATCATACAACTTAAGGAGAATACAATGTCGGAAGCCACCATTGGACGTTGCAACAAAATCCAAATGCATATACTACCGCTGACGTTTTTGTAGACATTGGAGAGATCTGATACTTCACCCATAACCTCTGGAAAGTTCACATATTTCCTGAATAATCGCGTGATCATCAACAGCCGCGCGACACTCCACAGTGAAACAATTGTTACGAGCAACTTTTACCTGAGTTTTCCCAGAAAATATGCCAAAAAGAACCCAAACAACGCACGTTAAATTTTGCCTTCAATTCCACTTAGGAGTAAAAATGTTTGCTTAAACATAATGTGAAAATGTCCGCAGGCGAGCCGTGTCTCAAAATCGAAAATCACATAGTTTCAGAGGGATTTGGTAAACAATCGGTGGATTTATTGCTGTGCAACGTTTCGCTTTTGACACAAAAGCTTCGTCAGGCCAAATGAGTAAGTAAGTAGGTTGATTGGGTTTTAAGGCAGTCAGGGAACCAATCCGTGAGATTCCTCCTTATGACTAGTGACGGGATCAGTGCTGGGTGTTCATTCTGATGTCCCTGTTTGTTGATTAGTGGGGAGGAATAAGCTTTACGATAGATCGGTTAGGGGGGTTCGTCTCTATGATGAACCCGGATTTTTTCGTCCCTGCTTCTTCAGTCTAGGACACCCTAATGGAAAATTCCTCTTGGGGTCGTTCACAGATTTTGTTCATCTGTGTTCGTTCAAGGGTGCTGGGACAATTAGTTTGGGGGTGGGAGTGGGGTGGTCAATTGGATCTAACGCTACTTGGATTTT
>NW_008751760.1:411469-420076 GCF_000715545.1 Opisthorchis viverrini
ACGAACACAGGTGAACGAAATCTGTGAACGACCCCAAGAGGAATTTTCCATTAGGGTGTCCTAGACTGAAGAAGCAGGGACGAAAAAATCCGGGTTCATCATAGAGACGAACCCCCCTAACCGATCTATCGTAAAGCTTATTCCTCCCCACTAATCAACAAACAGGGACATCAGAATGAACACCCAGCACTGATCCCGTCACTAGTCATAAGGAGGAATCTCACGGATTGGTTCCCTGACTGCCTTAAAACCCAATCAACCTACTTACTTACTCATTTGGCCTGACGAAGCTTTTGTGTCAAAAGCGAAACGTTGCACAGCAATAAATCCACCGATTGTTTACCAAATCCCTCTGAAACGATGACTTCCCAATCGGTCCCAAACATTTTCCTATTGTTTCGTACATCACATAATTTAGACGGATGTATCCCGTGCGGGACTCGTATGAAACGAAAGTATGTCCTTATTGGTACGAATGTCAGCCATTCCGACTCGAGGATCTTTTGCTCTGCGCTCTTCGCCACCTCACGGAAATTGTAGCACGTCCTTGTTGAACATTCTGTGATTACCCTATAAATACATTTCTACTGATTTTCCAATGCCTCAGTAAAGGGCGTGTAGAGTTACCGTGCCTTTGGTATACCGTAGGGCCGGAGCAGGATGTCAAATGACCGATCATCCAACAAATCACAACAGAGACGTTCACAATGGCATGCATAAAGTTAATGTCCTAGGGAGCGCAGTGCCGGAAGCGGAATTAAAACCAGGAAAATGTTAAGGCCGATGACAATCCACTGCTGGGCCTTTTGGCATGTTTTACAATGAAGAATCAGACGCCTAGAAGTCATGATCAAAATGTTAAATCTAGGGAAAAGGTCAATTTCATCCGGAGGAAATGACCACACAAAAGCAACGGAGTAATGTATTCTTTTGAACGCTATAAGAACCTACAAACAAAATAATTACCACACAGAAAACGGCTGATATCTAAAAACCAAGAGAAGTGTAGATTAATTGGTTGGAAATCGGTCTTAGATAAACCGAGTTGACACGTGACGGTGTGGTTACCAATCCACCTAGGATCATTAGAAAAACCCGGGGGGGGGGGGTATGGGGGGAAACTCCAACCGAACAAAGGTCACAGCATCCCTCCTACACAACTTTCTTAGCACTAGCTCACCCACACAGACTAACGGAAGGTTCAAACGAAGTTCAAGAGGAACCATCAAATGAACCGAACCAGAAGAACTAGACCCTAGGCAGGACCCAAAAACATGTAGGTTTCCCCACCGACCCAACACTTGTTCAACCACCCTACCACACTAAAATCCCTCGGCCGACACCTAACAGAGATTTAGCTTGATTTAGCTGATTGGTTCTCCTTCCGCCTTAAATCTCGATCAACCTCCGAACCTAGTCACTTGGCCTGACGAAGCTTTTGTGTCAAAAGCGAAACGTTGCCCAGCAATAAATCTACCGATTGTCACCAAACTTTTTAGGAAAATGTTGACCATTTGATGAAAACACGTCACGTCAAATAGCGGAACTATGAAGTTAATTACTGTCAGTCAAACAGAAGAAACTTTTCTTGCATGTGAAAGACATTAGGTGATACTCAATCGAATCAATGAAGGATTCCATCAAAAGCGTGAAAGAGGCGGAGAATGACGTAGTTGGACTAACGTTAAGGGGCTCTAAAAGACGATGTTTTTCGACTGCTTACTTGAGAATAGTTTGGGACGTCTGTAGTTTGTTCAAGTCATTTTAAGAAATTTGTACCATATGAAATGACGCAGAACGAAATCGCCAACCAGGTGTTGAGGAATGAGTGCACTTGAAACAAAAAAGTCCTGTTCCATGGAATTGCTCATGGTGATCAACAGGGTCCTTCCGGAGCACTGTTATCCTAAAATTAAACATTCTTACACAATAGTATGCGTCACCCCGTTATATTTTTCGACCCGGAAAAGTGACGGTTGTTCGATCAAGTCGATCGCAACAACCGATTGTGTAAAATTTATTCCAAAAGTTTACAGTACGCCCTGAGGTGCAAATGCAGGACGCGCATGATGGTTAGCAAGCGATTCATACTTCGCCTTGCAGATTTCAACAGTGAATACGACCATGACTTCGTCACCAAGAGCGGAGGCTTTGTGGTGTTCGTGCCAACTGCCCCAGTTGCATAAGTAGATTAGTCCTATTTGTAATGTACTACTCATAAGGTTGCTGAAAATCCATCGACAGCCCAAGACTGGTTTCGCCCTTCTTGGGGCTCATCAGGTAGGCGCAGTCCCCGGGTTTCCGTCAACCTTATGTTCTACTTGAAACCAAATTGCACGAGACTAGTGAATATACAGTCATCTGCAAACTCTTTCGAGAGACTCACCTGGAACCCAGCTGAATCTCTCGTTTATGATGTTCTCAGGCAACTGAATGTGCTGCACCAGGCCGTCTCATGTTTCAGTCGCTACGATATTTGAAATATCGCGATACATGTACATTTGTACTGTACTACTCATAAGGTTGCCTGACAACATCATAAACGAGAGATTCAACTGGGTTCCAGATGAGTCTCTCGAAAGCACCAAATTAGTTTGCAGATGAGTGTATATTCGCTAGATTAGTCCTAGTTTATCCGATTACGTATAACCAGGGATATGTGCAGACTGAATTGTGAGGGTTGATCTTCGGACGCCAAGAAATCCCTGAACATACAGAGCCTTACTCTACTACAAACAGATCAATGATGGCGTCAGAACTAATCAGTCAGAATAATCACGAACCATATGTGAAACTCTTCTCAAGAGACCAAACACATCTCATTTATTCAATTCTGTATGCCACTACAAAACTCAAGTACGGTAGTTTATTAATAACAACAAAGTTTTGTGAAACAAGAGTTCTCCTGGAAAATCCTTTCTCCCCAATTGTAATTCGCCGCAGCTCTGTCTTGACGCAGAAATGTAACCACTATTCGTTACAATGGAATTGCAAGGGAAATACTTAAAAATTTTCAAACACCAGTAAGTACTTTTGTTCCGACGTTTCGAACATCAGAAGAATAACCTTAGTTTTAAGACGCATCGTGTCCAAATTTTTTCTGAGCTTTTTCAAATGCAATCCATCGAGAATGTGACCCACATAACTTGTTTTTGTATCCTTTTTATTAAAAAGCAAATGTTTTTGCCCCAGAAACACTTACTCTCTACTGTTTTGCACACAGCTGATCAAAGAGAGCTTGTCATTTCAGCTTCATTGATTTCTGCCGTTGTTTAAATTTACTGACTCATTGCAATGAACATCAGCGGCACGAAAGCCGTTCTGTATCAATAATGATAATTTATTATTATTATTTATTATTTTATTTAAAAAAGACGTGAATTATAAGTTAGACTGTCTAAGGTTCAAAGGTCACCCACTTCGCGGCCTTTAAATCTATGCAAAAATTTATTAAGACGTTCATGAAAACGCGAAAAATGTGAGCACCAAAAAAAATTCATGAAGTTCTATCGGCGAAATATTCAACCGTGGAAAACACCCATCACTGTGTTGGAATTAAAAAAAACAGCACGTGGGCTGGACCACCAAATAGGTTTTTCCACTTTCTCTTCTTACCCAAACAAGTTTAATTGTTTTCCAATTTTGCCTACACCCTCCATTGTCTCTCCGTGAAATTTATTATTTCAGAAAAGTTTGTTTACTTTGTCAACTATATAGCTTTGAACAATAATGAACACAGATGTCTCACGTGGTGTGTCTACTGCTCAACTAAACCTAACGAAACAAGTGATGTTTATAACAACACCATAGAGAAATAGTTTTGTTGGAAAAAAGACAACTGAGTAATTGGTGCCCAGCTGCACGGCTTTGTGATTGCACTTAACACTGGTAGGTATTACAACCTAGAAGATACCACTCTAGAATTCAATGATATATGCAACACAGAATGTGAATTTTATGTTCAAATGCAGAATAACTACTGAAGTGTCTGCATTTTTCGGACACAGCAAGAGGAAAGATTAGCCGATGTTCAGTAAGTGGAAACAGAATGTTAGTTTCTAGGCTGGTAATGAACGGCCGTTGCATATCTGCCGTTAAATGACACGAAGCTTTCTGATGCTGTTGTTCGATGTAAAACGCAAATAAAATCTTTGCGCGAAAGTGAAAACAATGTTGCTCAACCTGAGAACCACAATGTTCGAAAGTGTCTCTCTAAGCGTCGGGTAAACGCCCGAATGCAACACCCAGGCACACTTAATCAGTCCAAAATTATCCCACTCAGCTGAAGCGTCGGTGTTTTGAACTGCCTGAAGGATATTACTCGCAAATATTATCAGTACTATATGAGTTATTTGACCTCCTGCATACGTTGAGTAGATTTCGAAGCAAATCATAGACAGTACAGAATTTGCATATTCGTGAGAAACGTGCAGTCGTATGATTGGTGACTGTCGTTTTTTCTGTGGACTTCTAAAACTTTGCGTGCTCGTAGTCACACGCGGTCATTTTACAATGACCAGGAGTCTAAAAAACGCGAAGATATTGTTTTTCTTTTTTATCGACCTTGCTAGAAACGCGTCATTTTAACCGCAAACAAAGATAAGCCTTCGTTTCACAATAGCTGGTTAAACAGTGGGTTGGTTTTTATTTGGGCAACGTTGGGCTTTTGATGCCAAAAGGCTTCACCAGGCCAAGTGAACAAGTCACCACGATGACCAGGTTTTAAGGCAGACAGAGAAACAACCAGTAAGACGTCATCGTAGCAGTGCAACAGACCAGTGTTGAGTGCCAAGTGGCGACTACTGTATGGCTTTAGTGTCATTGTCAAAATCTTGCGTTGTTGGATTGGAGAAGTCTCAAATTGATGCTGATCTGAACACAGTCATTTGCAAACTAATTTGGATTTTCGAGGGACCCACGAGGAAACCAACTGAATCTCTCGTTTTTGATGTTTTTTTTTCATTTCATTTATCTTCCACTTCAGCGGCTGCCACTGATAGATGT
Source organism: Opisthorchis viverrini (assembly GCF_000715545.1). Lineage (NCBI taxonomy): Eukaryota > Metazoa > Platyhelminthes > Trematoda > Opisthorchiida > Opisthorchiidae > Opisthorchis > Opisthorchis viverrini. Next base: position 416,474 of record NW_008751760.1, read on the forward strand.
CGTTGTTCTTTGTGGGCTTGTGATGGTGCGAAAATTTGTTTTCGGGGTAGGGTAAGTTCAAGTGGAATTCAGATGATGACTACTCTTCCTTCTGATGACCTCCTTGTCTCTAAAATCTACGAAAGCTGGACGCGGTCGGAGTAGCACAGGCTCTCACACCACGCAACATAATTTATCCTAAGAAAAGTTGTTTGCCATCCTGCTTCCGAACGCGCGAGTACTACACTGCTCTTAGTCTCATACATGAACATTTTGGGCATCGGTTATGAGTTACGCGAACAAACGATCGGAGTGCATTCCGGTCTATAGCCATCCTCTAAATGACGTCACAGGATTAAGTAAACTGAACAACAGCATTATTCCGTTGGCCGTATTGAACACTTGCATGTACACGGTTTTATTTACAGGACCACATTGCTTGTGCGTTTGCCAAGTCAAAAGCGCCTCCAGAATATGTGTATTCACTTATTAAATACCTTGTATATTTGATCCTTTTGCCAAGTAGTCTACAAAATCGTCTACCCCCAAGTTTCCACGCTGAGATGTCGAAAGATGTCTTAGAATAGAAGACATTATCTGTGGCTTTTATTCAAGTTGGGACAGGTATTTGGTTCCCTTCTTGGTTAGGTGCAAGCTACAATATTCTGATAACGCAGTCAAAGATTTCGATAGAATTTTTTCTACTGAAACACACTCCAAACTGCTTGACAATTGTGATCTTCAATTTATGACAATAGAACTCTCTCACAAGCCAAAACATTACCAATTTGAAGTGTAATTGAAATAAATCTTCTATGTTCAATTGATAATGCACAGCCCAAAATGTGTAGTGTGCTTTCAAAGAATTAAGTATTATGAAGAAATTAGTTCCAACTAATGACAGATTTGTTCGCTCTTTGTTCCATTTTAGATCAATGCAGTGCACTAGAACGCTGTCGAATCAGAAATCCGCTAGCCAATAAACGCACACCATTGGACAAAAAGACATTGTAGGTGAAAATTTATGTGAAATAGGCCATTCATGCGGGAAATCAACAAAATGCTCTATGTGCCCTTCAACTTCGGTCCAGTCATAGCGTTAGGACTGGTATTTTATGGCAGTCATTGTCAGAAAAACTGTCAACCACTCCCCAGCATCCACCAGTTTTACCGCAAGTGCAACAGCCGCCTTGTCTATTGGAAGGAAGAGAGAAAACCCAGCTCGTTATACAAATGGGTGGGAAGATCGCGTTCGACAAAGCATCTCCAGTGCGAGAATAACTGCATTTCATCCCCAAACTGCACTGCTATCCTCAAGCTAGTAGGTGAAATTTGATCACTTGAACAACTTTCAGGCTTACGTAGATGAATGCAACCTTCTGGGATTTGATGACGGGACTAGCAAATCTAAAGACAGAGAGCAAGAAAATCTCCTGCTTATGGAATGCTGCGGTAAGCAATTTTTTGAAAACCTGCATCATTCTTCACTTGATGTTATACGCTTTATAGACACCGCCTTCTATTTTGTGTCTTATCAGCTGGATTTGCGTGTGAAAATTTGTCATCCTAAACATGTATGCCAATCTTTACAGTGACTGTATTGCGTCTCGTGCTCAGTTCTACCCCATGTATGGCAACAATATACATAAACTCCAAAACCCGAAAACAAACGATTTTTAGATATTATACGAAATTTCCTTTTAAGAGTATTGCGAGAGCTAAACAAGTTGGCTTACTAGTTGTTGACTGTTGCGGGAAAACCTTATTTCAAGTCACTCGGTTGGTCAGATTAGTTTACCTAACCCAGTCAGTCGCAATGGCTGAAAAAGAAGTGCAGCCATGTGAATCCCAAAGAGATGTCGACGATTGTGACTAACTACTGTTGCCACTGCGTCCCAAACTCCAAGGTTCTCACCATCTTTTCAAATCTTATTCCACGCGATTTTTTATTCCCGCTATTCTCACTTTTATGTCACTGGCGGACCACACTCATTTCTATACTATATTACTGAATAGCCGGTTTTTAATTGCCCTTCTAAGTTTCTTAGCAAGTTGGTGGGCTCTGCTTTCAACCTTGTGTACTGTGTTAACTTTGCCCGTTATCCTCTGTTGCAAGTGATTAAAAAATACATTTATTCAAGAAAAAGTTGGCACCCCTGAGGTTGTTTGCTTCCACTCCGATCTGAATAAAGCAGACTTTTGTGCACCTTTTGTTCTTTTATTGAACCGTGGGGTTGCTGTGTATGATGCGCTGAGTAGATGATCATCATCACCGTCATCTTCATCATCATAGCTCCAGGCTTGGTTAAGAGGAAGATGGGAGTCCTCGACCAAAGCTCTTGGTTCTAAACGCAACAGTATTTGGCTGAAATGCAAGCGCATCAACTCTCTCGAAGAATAAGTCACCGCAATTATTTAGCCATCCCAGCCTAGAGGGCCAAGGTTATCTTTGGTCAGACCGTTAACCACTGACCACCTTAGTGTGAGAGACTGTGTGGGTGTCACACGGACACTCACAGTAAAGTCTAAAGGGTCACGGAGGAAGGTGCAACCTGTTCGTAACTGTAAGACGATAGGCGCTGGACGAATAAAATGTCTGACTTCGATGCTCGCTGTCAACTTGTAGTGTACCCAAAACCAAAAGTTTCTTTCAGAATCGTTTCAACAGTAACGGAAATATTTGAATAACTACAAAATGATCTATGGGAAATCCACAAGGCTCGGGTGAATAAAATCCAAACAATTTAGTCAGAAATCACTATAGGGTATATATAAAAATGGGGTGCGTTATCTGGCCTGAAATAATTTGAACAAGAAAACATCAACGGTGCACAGGCAATAAGCATCGGCAAAGCAACCAAATGGATATTGATTTTCCCATTAGCAACTGAATAATCATGGAACACAAAGACTTTCCGCGGAAAAAAGAATAATCTTGGAGAAATTGGGGTGAAGCACAGCGATAGGTTGCTTGTCCACAGCTCAGTGTGTAGCTCATTGTGATCATTTGCAACTTTCCCTCCAGTGAGAAACGTTACCTAAAAAAGAGACAGAGAGGACGAGACGACTCAAGTGGTTAGAGCGCGAATTTACTGACCTGACCAATAGCGGTTCGAACCCGACCTCTGCGTCTCGAGTTTTCCTGTCTAGGCTTGGGCAACCAGGCGAACAATGCATATAACAACGAAACGAAATAAAATATTTTGGATGCCATCAGTATTTTCCCACCTTGGTGAAATGGGTTCCGAGTTATATAAAAGAAACCAAACGTTTAAATTCGCCAAATCTAGAAAGTGCAAACATTGTTTGACGTTTGTTATGGAGCAGTGGACTTTAGCACACAACACAGTCGCACATGAAGCCAAAATATTTGTCACACAATGTCTGACCACTGGAAAGAACAGTCGATGTCAGGTGCTGCATATGAAAGTGTTGTACGTCTGTTCACCAAGCTTGTCGGTTGGTTTACAAAAGCTTCAGCATCATTCAAGGTGACATGGTTGGTGCGGTTTTGGGTGGGTTAAATTCTCCTCTTCGGTCTGTGTAGAACAGAGAAGGATTACTCTGCCGTATATCAAAAACGTCTCCAAAATGACTGCAAGACTGCAACGTGCAATAGCAGTC
>NW_008751760.1:420665-423047 GCF_000715545.1 Opisthorchis viverrini
AGAAATCACTATAGGGTATATATAAAAATGGGGTGCGTTATCTGGCCTGAAATAATTTGAACAAGAAAACATCAACGGTGCACAGGCAATAAGCATCGGCAAAGCAACCAAATGGATATTGATTTTCCCATTAGCAACTGAATAATCATGGAACATAAGGACTTTCCGCGGAAAAAAGAATAATCTTGGAGAAATTGGGGTGAAGCACAGCGATAGGTTGCTTGTCCACAGCTCAGTGTGTAGCTCATTGTGATCATTTGCAACTTTCCCTCCAGTGAGAAACGTTACCTAAAAAAGAGACAGAGAGGACGAGACGACTCAAGTGGTTAGAGCGCGAATTTACTGACCAATAGATCCGCGGTTCGAACCCGACCTCTGCGTCTCGAGTTTTCCTGTCTAGGCTTGGGCAACCAGGCGAACAATGCATATAACAACGAAAATCTATAAAATATTTTGGATGCCATCAGTATTTTCCCACCTTGGTGAAATGGGTTCCGAGTTATATAAAAGAAACCAAACGTTTAAATTCGCCAAATCTAGAAAGTGCAAACATTGTTTGACGTTTGTTATGGAGCAGTGGACTTTAGCACACAACACAGTCGCACATGAAGCCAAAATATTTGTCACACAATGTCTGACCACTGGAAAGAACAGTCGATGTCAGGTGCTGCATATGAAAGTGTTGTACGTCTGTTCACCAAGCTTGTCGGTTGGTTTACAAAAGCTTCAGCATCATTCAAGGTGACATGGTTGGTGCGGTTTTGGGTGGGTTAAATTCTCCTCTTCGGTCTGTGTAGAACAGAGAAGGATTACTCTGCCGTATATCAAAAACGTCTCCAAAATGACTGCAAGACTGCAACGTGCAATAGCAGTCACACTCGAGTCTAAGAAGAACACCTTCGAGACCTAAAGTGCGCTTGGATGCAATGAACACGAGTGTGATCTACAAACTTCAACGTAACGACCGCGACAAGCACTTTGTTGTTCAGACTTGGAGAACACTTGCATCCAGAATAAACAAAATCACGATTACAAGAAGGAGACATGTTCAAGTGTCAATTGTTTCAATCTACTAAGGCAGAGGAGGATATAAGTTCATTTAGGGTACCGTTTAAACTCTTGATAATGCACGTGACCGTTTTCCGATGAACGGTACTTCATGCAATAATTGACTAATAAACACATCGATACTGACTCAGTCCCTCGACCTTTAGGAATAAAGGAACTACACAATCAAGGGACTCTGCACAACATAAGAAATCATACAACCTGACAAAAACAAACGGACGAATCGGTAAATTAGTCACTGAAAATAGGCCACTGACTCAACTAATTAAGTGGAACAAGTTCGAGCCGCAAAGAAGGAAGGAAACAGCCCATGTACAAGGAGGAACAGAAACCACTGAATTTAGACTAAGAAGCAACTCAGATTATCAGGTGACCAATCCCAATACGCGTAGACCAAATCAGAACAAACCAATCGATTTAAAGCAGTCAGATACCGTTTAGAAACTATAAAAGGACAGACAAAAGGGGACGATTCTGCCCAACTCGATTGTAATGAAAATTTCGCAATCCATCTGCCGAGCCCGGTGAAAAGACCAACAACCAGGCAATGCACCCGAGGTGTCTATATTCCGAAAAATCGCCAATTTGTTATTAGTACGTAGAGAGCCCAGGGTTTCGGGTAAGCACGAGCCGCTGACTGCATTATTCGTTAGCGGTTTGACAAAAGCATCCAACTTGATATAGAAACGACTACCAGCATTCAAGTTGATGTCATGTAAGGCTAATGGACTCTTCTTTGCCAAAGTAATACCTCTCCATACTATGCGTCTATTTGAATATATGGTAATGATTACTAACGGCGCTCGACGCCTTAGAAAACCAGGTTTGATAGAACACTTTAAATAAATGTTCTTAGCTCCTCAAAGAAGATATCATTTACAGGGTAGATATACTCCTCGAGTTTCCTCGCAATCAAATTATGAACAATCTACTGAGCCTCATTTGTGACTCAACGAGGTTGAAGATTATGCACCCAACTCTCCGATTGACTTAAGTTTCTACCATGGAAGACTGTCCCGTCCTCGTAATCATGCCAGAGTCTTGTAACGCTGGTCCTAATCAACTTGCACCGAAGCTGGATAGCACTGATAAACACCCGGAGAATGAAGTAATCGGCTTGGAATTGTGAGTTGGTCCGGTGTTTTGGTCAAGCCATATGAGCACGTCTGCTAACTATGCACACTTAACCGGGTTTCGATGCTGATAGATGACCAAACAGAAAAGAAGTATCCCAATCTCAAGGGCGGCGCGTTTGTGTATCATAAAACTAGCATAACTTGTCAGCCAGGCGCGGGAGTGTCTTTGAACCATGTG
>NW_008751760.1:426000-428599 GCF_000715545.1 Opisthorchis viverrini
TGAAGGTTCGATTCTGAAATTTCACATATCTTTTAAACGTAATTTACTCCCTTAAGTCCAAATTTCATTGAAACGTTAGTCCTACCTCGCCTGAAAGCTATTTATGCCTGAAAGCCAAATTTGTGGACGCATCTCACTAGTTTGCACCAAAACGTATACATAAAGTTTGCTGTTTTAATGAGAAGCAGTCAAAAAACTAAAACATACAGAATATTTGTACTTCATGAGCCTGAGTGCAGCTCAGTTGTCGTACTCATATATGTGACCAGAATACAAATAACATTACACAAGGGAAGTTTCAAAAAGACACTATGACTGGAAGACCCATTCTGACTATGCATGGCTCAGCCTATTAAATGTCTCCTAGCTATTAATCGAAAAACGTTTAACCCTTATCAGTGGGGCTGTCGTACCTCACACTGTAAAGCGTTCCTTTAAATTAGTTGTAGGTGGTTGTCGTTCACATCACTCCCGTTTAAGGAGTCGTTTCACTCAAGTGTGGAAGTTTCGTTCTTGGTGAGGGCTACTGAGTTAGTGGTCGTCTCGCGTGTCCGGTGGTCGAATTCTCGCAAGGATAAGTACGAGGGCTTTAATAGGGGAGAATGTCGACTCTAGTGCTTCTCCCCTGTGGTATAGACCCTTATATTGGTAGAGACAGGATAGCAGATGGTGATTCCTTCAAACCCGAACGAATTTCAGAGCAATCGTCACTGATTTCACAAAGATATTTTCTGTGTATGTCAACTATTCTTCCAGACTGTAGAGTACATGTGCAATTGCATTGCAGTTCACAAAATTCCAACATGTTTCACCTTAGTGTCCATAAGATGAATCGAAGTCCGAACGTAGCAACTAATCGAAGGAGTGACAATGGGTGGTCCGCGTGAACCTTCATTATCGGGTGCGTTTTTGAGCATGACTGAAAGATAGCTTTCTGGTCAAATCTCCAATACTACACTCTGCAAACAACTGTGGCCGAAATTTCAGGTTTCCTATTCTGTGAATGATGATACATCGGAGTGAATATTTTACATCTACACCTTTCAGTGTTTTTAGACAGAAACAAGTAATGGGCATACTTTTGTAAACGTTCTTGTTGCCAGAATACGTGCATGGCGTTTTTCGCATTCAGTATACAGTAACCCCACATACACTGAACAATGGTGAAGACTTTACTGTAAAAAAACTGGCTTTGGGCACGTACTGATCAACCTCATAAAACCTAGTTGTTTGCCCGCTTTCATTTGGGAAGAAGGGTTATTTTGGAAGTAAGCACGTCAAGTCGTAAGTGGTAGTGGAGTACGTAGCGTAGTTGGATAGGATCTACATCACACTGCGGATAAAGGAGGACCATCTAATCACTGTCATACAGTGTCAGTCGCTCGACTAANGTCTGACCTCAAGGAGACCCCTTCTCTTAGTCCAACTTTTCCGCGGTCTAGACCTAGTGAAAGTCAACTAACAGAACCAATGAGGATAGGTCACGATGTTCCTGTGCGTCCGGAGTGTTCATTCATGGTATGTCGGTTAGAAAAGCAGCCTTCCTTTGAAGGCTGCATAATGTTCTGCATTTCGCTTCCAAAAAATGCGTGGCTTTCCGCTCATGACCCATTCCCTGACCTCTATTTTAAACAGTGTTCCGATGCATATGTACATATGCATAAATATGCATATATACACTTATGTATCCTCTGTTTCAGGTTGAAGAATGAGTGGATAAAACAACCTAAGGGTTGCACTGCTCTCTTTCTCAGAACAACTCCGATTAGTTTGACATCGAGTTTATTGGAAGTTTCCCCATAATTAAGTAATAGAAAACGAATTATTATTGTTTTCAAGAACTCATCGGTCACTCTTTACACCTACGCAAAAGAACACCACAAATTATTGAATATTTGCGACCTTGAAAAGCGTGATGCATCTCAAGACGCAGGTATTCTACCAAAAGTAGTAGGTAAGTTGCTGCCAATATTCTAGGGATTTCGGGAAAAACGTTTCTGAGATAAAATTATTCGATCATTCGTTCANCAGAAGAATGGTCATCTTAACCGTCATAATTAACCAACAGGTTGAGACCAAACATGTAGTTCGTTCTGCCTGGAGTTTCAGCAATCTCAGTTCACCCAGGTTGACCTCCAAGCTGACCAGTTAGTAGCAACTAAAGGTGGTTCATCACGCCGAATAGTCTGGAATGTTGTGTTCTCACTCAAGTGAAAGCCAATCCAATAGCCAACCAAGTTACGAACCACGCTGATGAATTTGACTAAGACAACCCTACAAATCAAGGAGCATGCATTGAACGGGCAGAGCAAACGATTGTCACCAGATTACAGTGCACTGACTTATGTAATATCCCATTCTGTCAAACTGTGAAGCGAATGAAATACGCCAAACCCTTCTATACTTTCATAAATTAGCTTGTATCAATGAGCGTTCAAAACAAAAGAGAAAAGCAAAACAAGAAACATTCTTTAATCCAAGGCAGACAACAATAGAAGCAGGTCACAGGAATGTTTTTGCAGAACAAACTACTATATGCTTCTATACAGAAATGCATCTTGATTACATCATCGGTAATCTCAAAAGAATGAGCAGTCAT
>NW_008751760.1:432859-435041 GCF_000715545.1 Opisthorchis viverrini
GATGGACAAAAGCGTTCCTTCCACTGGGCAGCGAGTTAACAAACAGTTCAGGATTTTACTGCACAGAAACCCTCGGTCGATCAGTACTTAGTCAACCTGTTATCGTAAAAATTGTATCACTGTACTTTCTTTTCCCCCAGTCAAACTCTTCTCTTATCTGCTGCTGTCTACTACGTCCATCCTATGGACTCAATTTACACTTTTTTATCCCTCATAAACTTTAACCTTTGGCTTGTCGAACCAGTTTGGTCGGCCATTCGTTACGCGGGCATTTGGACCTATTTGCGTTAACACGTGTTGTACCCAGGCGTGCGTCGCAAACTGAGATCGATTTCCCATCTTCTCCGGGCTTTCTTTGGACTTGCACTACTTCGTGCAACAGTTTAGATGGAAACCCCCATAATTTGAGGCTTGTACCCCTTGTATCACGTATTTTATACATGTAGTACCGCGTCTTTTGATGAATCTCAAGAATCCACAATTTCTAGCTTGTTGGGCTCTCCTGAATACGTCGAAGTATTCTACACCTATGAGCCCCAATGTTAGAATCATATGATGACATGAAACGGGTGCCCGAAAGGTGGGAACAAGTTCACAGTATTGCATTGGTACATGTGTGATTTCCCCCAGTCCGATTGGCACACTTTTTTTAATAAACTGATAACTTTTAGTATCGCAGACAAAGATTTTAACACCCTACAGCTACTGATCATACATAATGTCATATGAAATTTACTTTCTTCAAAACTGAACGGTGTTTGCATTAGGATTATTCCTTTCATATGATAAAAACTGTTCAAACGATGGAATGTCATTTATAAACTGAATCGCCTCGACCAATGTCATACTTTAAAACTGGATCTTTATCCTGCAGCAGCGTATACAAAAACTTTTAACGACATTCGTCCTGAATGTCCTGATAAGGCGTGTTGTGAAATCAAGGTTTGAAGCGGTCTCAGAAGTGAAATTACTTCGACCATTTTCTTGTTCGCATCACAGAACACCTTGCCTTCCTTGATCTCGTTCGGTTGCTTCTAAATGTCAGCCGATTAGTCCTTTTAGTGCACAGGTAATGATATCCAAATACCAATTTTTGCGGCGGATGGCAGGAGGTCTTAGAAGCGCCTGCGATTTGTAGCATGTATAGGATAAAGGGCAATATAAAATGTGGAGCAAGTCAACGGGGAACTTATCGTCTGAGAGAGTCCCTTGGTGAAAGTCCGGACGGCGGGAACGTGCTTTTCTGCGACACGTGTTCCATAGTTGCCCGTAGACTTGGAGTGTTTAACTGACCCCTTACTCCCTGTGTGTCCTGACTGGGTTGGGTCTCTCTTTATGTAGGTCCCAGTTCGTGTACCTGGGCGCATGGGCACACGAGTGGTTGCTATGTTAACTAGGCCGTGCAGACAATCGATATCCGATGAGTCAGCTTAATGGACGTGTTTACGAGTATGAGAAACAAGACAAGCCTCGCGATTCAGTGAGCGACTGTGAGCTGAACACTCAAGTATGTGGGTGACTGGATTGCTACAGTCCCAAAGCATACGTCGACATGGTAAACGAGGTGTTTACATGTAACATCCGCTTGAGTTTCAGGAGTTCGAACGTTCCAGTGGTGTAGGTAACTTTCACGCATGTGCTGGTTACTTTCACAAAGCATACACATGGTAAACGAGGTGTTTACATGTAACATCCGCTTGAGTTTCAGGAGTTCGAACGTTCCAGTGGTGTAGGTAACTTTCTTTCATGTGCTGGTTACTTTCAGCAATGTATACTGCGCATCATCTGGCGCCTCCGCACCAGTTCCAACCAGTACACAGGAGAGATTCGTTGGGTTCACTTGTGAGGAATGTGGCAAATGCTGCAAATCAAAAGCTGGCTTGATAGCCCATCATCGAGTTCACGACAATGAAAGTGTTGGTACGAGCACGGTTGCCCAAGTGGCCTGCGCTGATTGTTCCCGCCTTTTTCCGTCGAAGATTGGCCTGAGTCAACAGCGCCGGCCTACAGCGTCGGTTTAAACAAACCGTGGATTGCACCGTGTCACTCTTGAAATCCCATGCTGACCGTTCGCTTGCTTGTGTTGACCTTCTGGCCTTTGCCCGAGGGTTGCAGTCTGGCATCATGACACCGGAGCAAGTCCTGTCGCTTCTGGACCTCCACGCCTCCAGGACATTTCCAC
>NW_008751760.1:438408-524776 GCF_000715545.1 Opisthorchis viverrini
TGAATTCACCTTAGTCGAGACGTGGTTGAACCCGTCAGTAATGGAATTTTTCAACTTGGTGTGCGGCATAAAGTTCACCTCATTGTATTACGTATGGCGGTCTTTTCTTGGACAGACTCACGAGTACCAGAGGATGTGCAAAACACACCACACATGATCAGTGAAGCGAAAGGGGAACCATGAAAACATCTATGTTTTTTACAATCTGTTTAGACGTCGGAGTGTCTTTTAAGTCACTCGTGGGATCCATTGTGCCCTTCGTTATCATAGAGACTTTATTCAGCACATAGCTAGGGTAGTCATAGCGAATAGACCCTTCTTGTTAGGTTAGTCATCACAGACAAAGGCCAATCTCCTCAGTCCTCGTAGTACTGTTGATATTCCAAATGACTGAAATAAATTTTAGAGAGATGTTCATATTTATGCTAGGATTTTTGTGAATGGTTCACGGTGCATCATTTTATTGTCCATCGAATATTTGTACCTTTTGTCAGTTCTTTATTGATGTCTTCAATGCATTTTGCACTGGATACTAAGGGAAGTACTTGTTTCAGAACAAATGACCTTGGATCTCGTTCGCTTGGCATTTTGCTTGCCAATTTTTTGTATCCACATATCCATGTTCGTTTGATTTTTTCAAATTTGTACCATTTTTTACTGGCAACTTAATTAGGAATTATGTAGAATAAATATTTTGTAATACTGCTTATTTTACAACCACATTGCTTTGTGGAGGGCTTTCAGGTGACAGCTGTCAGAGAACCATTAAGTAGGGTTATTTGAGCGCATCGACTGGCGACCGACTGACGGAAGTTTATTAGCGTTTTCTGTAGAAAACTGACGGGAGTATGAACGGCGGCATAAGTGGGCGCGAGAAGCTGAATGATATTTGCCGGCACTCATTTGAATAATCAGAATGGAAACAATGTGGAGAAAACATTTTACTCGTCCTTTTTGTCGTTCGTGCTGCCTTCATTATTCTAAAAAGGCATCCTTTCATTGTTTGTGTGATTATAGTATTTCAATCTAACCTGTTGTACACTATTTCCATGAAATACGTCGGGTCGATAGTTCGATTTTCTTTACTTTCGAAACCCTTGATTGTTACTGATAAATGGGAACTGAATTTAATCCGTATTAAACCAAGCGACAAAATTTTCGCCAGAAGTGAATAAAAATCAACTCCATCCGGAAGCAATTAGACCTTAGGATTGTGACATTCAGAATTGTGCGATGCATGCAAGCGACGGTATAAAAGATGCTTTCGTGCCTTCAAGTCCAATTGTTGTATGGCGGTCTTCGCGCAGATAAAAAAATATACTACGGTCTAAATAAATCACAAGCAAATATTAAAAGGGGGGAGCTGACCGCAGTAAAGTCACTGAAATTTGGTCAATAGCGCATTTGTAATAAGGTCAGGAAAAGACTGTGACGGGCTGTTAAATGCAGAGATGGTCTGATGGTTGAGGCATGAATGTACGAACCAGAAGATCCGTGGTTTGAACTCAACCTCTGCATCTCAACTCCCTGTGTCTAGGCTCGAGCAACTTGGCAATATCCCAGCTCTAAAACTTCCTTCGGGTAGCATAGCGGCTAGGCTCAGCTGCAGTTGAACGATCATTTGCACAGTTGTCTAAGAATGTAGCTACGTAGCACTAATTCAGTAAAAGCGCCTTTCATCTATCTGCAGTATCAACACTGAAACCTTTCGTCGTGTTATCACAAGTGCATGCGAGAAAATATTACCTAGCACCGAATTCTATGTACTACTTTGGTGTTCAAAGATTGTAGAAAAGACGCCCCGTGTCTAATCTTCGAGAAGCATTCTGATAGTATCAAGAAATGATTAGCGGATTAAAGAAGAAAAAATTTAAGTAAACCATTGGCTCGCTCTCTAGAATATTGTCTTTCGTAGGCTCGAAAAATAAACATTTCGCTAATTTCGTATAATTTGGTTTCAAGTAGAACATAAGGTTGACAGAAACTCGGGAATTGCGCCTACCTGATGAGCCCAAAGACAGGCGAAACTGTCGTGGGTTTTCGACGAATTTTCAGCAACCCTATGAGTAGTGCAGTAAGAATACGCACGAATCGCGATATCTCGAATATCGTAGCGACTGAAACATGAGGCGGCCTGGTGCAGCACATTCAGTTGCCTGAGAACCTCACAAATGAGAGATTCAGCTAGCTTTTAGGTGAGTCTCCCGAAAAACTAATTTAGTTTGCAAATGAGTGTATTTCGCTCTAACCTGCAAACTAAATGATGCGCAACTATATGGGACGGTGAGTCCCAAGCAGGTCAAGCTTTTGGTAGATTCTTAATGGAACAGCATGAGGAGGAATTTCGCAGTCTATAAGCCTGATTCGTTGAAACACAGTCAATAAAAGCAGACGTCTGTGTTTCGATCAACTACTTGTGGTTCTATTAGAACTTAAGGCTGAGGACTGCGTCTACCTGACGAGCTACAAGTCGAGCAAAACCAGTGATGATCTGTCAAACGGTAACTATCAGGAAGGTCAGATTCCTGAAAGCAACTTCAGAACGCCCGGAACCTATTGCTCTACCAAAAACTCAACTGAGAAGCCGGCAAGCATTCAGGCCAGTCAATCATTCAATCAATTTAGCAAAACCTGATGAGTGTTCTTGTGCGCCACAGAAGCACGACTGAATGTGATCAGCGTTCAGGCTTTTCACAGAGGCACGATCGATGTTGATGGGTGTTCATTAACGCCTATCAAACAGCCTGGATCAATGTCAAAAAGTCCCCTTTAAATAGCATGGGGCCGTTGTAACTTTTGCTGTCGCACTCGTTTGTTCGGAATATAACGGTTGTGTTCCCTTCTGTGAGTCTTTTCTCTCCGATACTAGGCACTGGAGCGAGTCAGCAGCAGATGCCACAGATTGACGAATAAGTAGATATAACAGTAACCGCATGAGTAATGTATTGCTTCTACTTCAAAAGTTTTTTAGAACCCGTCTACGAAAGGGATGAGTCCGAGTGATCAATATGCAGTTCATCCTAGGCAGCCTCTTGATGACCTAATAGAGAGGTGCCACATATTCATCCGTACACATCGTGCTTCGTTTCCGGGAGAACATCAGCTCGAATTTCGCCGCGGTTTGGTCAGAGGCGCATTAGTGATATGTCTCAATAAGAGTGAAACAGATATACAATACCCCTCAACTATTTGGCGTAAGTTGAAGGGAATAAATCCCCACTGTTGGTGCCAACTTTTCTCTTATCGAAGGCACACTTACTTCTCCTCTTACGCTTTTGAAGATGACTCGAGAACGTGTTCAACGTTATCCACACTAAGTTGGTATTATTGCCAAAGAGTTACAAATGAATAGTATTCCTGTAACTCGGTGCTTTTTTTCCTGTGCGCGAAAAACGACTAATCCTCCGCAGGTATGACATCCCTGATTTGAGATGTTTGTAGTTGTGTAACGGCGGATGCTACTGATAAGGCGTGCGAGTAGTATTCTCTCTCTCAAATCAGCTTCTCTTCTCTTGAAAAGCGAGATCTGTTACGGAATTTGTGGGCTCGCTTTGTAGCATTTGCTTGCGTTTGAGCAACAGTCAATGAATATACAGGAAAGTTCAGGAAGACGCGTTCAAGGAGAAGATGGATGTTCAGTTTTTTAAACAAGATGCATATGAGAGTTTTGCTCCCCTGTCCAATAGTCTGTAAATATTCAGTTGATGTTTCTCTGATAAACAGATCCTCGGCGTAGGCCGTCTTCCTTTCAGTTGTAGCATCAGTTGAAAAGTGACCTAAAATTTATACGCTGTGGAAAGCATTACAACTGAGAGTGAGGTTACCGCCAGTGATCAGTACGTGTGGAGCTCAGTTTTATCTTCCGCACTGGAATTGCAGGAGGACGATTCCCTCAAATCAAAGGGCGAAATTTTCATTTTTAAGACAAAAGAGTTTGATCGATGAGAATAATTATTTACCAATGTGGATGAGATTGGGTTCTTCTCGGAATATTTCCTGTTCGATTCACAAATGAAGTAATCCGAACAAGCACTACAGGTTCCGCAAAATGTGCATTCAATAACAAACACTAAATACTGCTAAAAAGTAACAAATAACAACGTTTGAAGCAGAAGGATCGACCTTTGTATACATCCTTTTCAAAAATTTAAAAATCCAAGACACTTTTCGAAGCGTAAAGGAAGGCTTATAATATCTCTGATTGTACTTTCTTCTTCCAGTCAAACTCTCCTCTTATCTGCTGCTGTCTACTACGTCTATCCCATGGACTCAATCTACACTTTTCAATCCCTCATGAACTTGGCTTGTCGAACCAGTTTGGTCGGCCATTCGTTACGCGGGCATTTGGACCTATTTGCGTTAACACGTGTTGTACCCAGGCGTGCGTCGCAAACTGAGATCGATTTCCCATCTTCTCCGGGCTTTCTTTGGACTTGCACTACTTCGTGCAACAGTTTAGATGGAAACCCCCATAATTTGAGGCTTGTACCCCTTGTATCACGTATTTTATACATGTAGTACCGCGTCTTTTGATGAATCTCAAGAATCCACAATTTCTAGCTTGTTGGGCTCTCCTGAATACGTCGAAGTATTCTACACCTATGAGCCCCAATGTTAGAATCATATGATGACATGAAACGGGTGCCCGAAAGGTGGGAACAAGTTCACAGTATTGCATTGGTACATGTGTGATTTCCCCCAGTTCGCTTGAAGAAACTATGACGGGTGAATTTCTCACACAAAGCTGAAACAGTTGCGTATTATGTCAAAAAGTACTAAAAACTGCGAGAGAAGCACTCAGATTTGATCCCACGAATTTGCATCGGGAAATAACCTCGGGAAACTAGCAGGCGGTTTTCTTTGAAAATATTGTTTATTACTCACGACTTGTGTGATGGAACTCTGTATTCCGTTTCATCACTCTCGTTAAAAACATATACCAAAAGTTGTCCAAAACTATGTTTAGTGAGCAGCATCAACCCCAAGACCTATAGCTTGCAAATTGATCTTGATTCGGCCCGGTTCACCGAGTATAACAAAGAAGTTTCTGGCAAGATGTGTTGACATGTGTAATGTCTGGGCGGTTTCCTCTCCTGAGAGAACGCATCGCGTGAGTTTTCATCCCTCTGTGCAAAGTTACCAATCGTTATTCCCATGCAGGATAGATTCGGTTTTTCTCAACTTGTTTTCTGAGGAAACTGAATGTATTACCTCAGATGTGGTCGGTTGCTCTAGTGTGAATGGATGAGTTTGGTTTTCAAGAAGCAAGTGGGATGACTTCCGGCCTTAGGGTTTGTAGGTTTCTTTCGAGGGTTCTTTGAGCGCAAACATATCGCGTGGGTATTACTGGAATCTCATATATCCTGGAGTTTCTGATGCCCCACTTGATTTATTAACGGCGTGTATCTCGAGATAAGAGTCAGAAGCTATTAATGATGGTTTTGCGCAGTCTACTAATGAGTAGTTACAAATTGTCGCTCAAATTTCCCTTATACTCAAGTAATCCACTACTTAATGCAAACTATCGCCGATCAGGCTCGGACATAGTTTTAAATAAGTTAATGTAGTAACGTTGTAGACATTTGTATTGTGAATGCTGGATGGCTGATACAGACGTTGGAAGAGAACAGCTGTTCTCTGAGTCTGCGACATAGTTACTAAAAACAGTATTGCTAAGATGGACACTAACATAGTTGAGCAAGTGGCATATAAGAACAGCGGCGACTACAAATTTCCTGATGAACCAACCGTCAGCCATCTCCATGGTAACTGAGAAAATGAAGTCAGATGAATATTTCCACAGCGCAGTAAACCTGACATATCACAATGAGTTATCTTGGGGGCTTTTCTGGTTTACGGTCAACACACTCCAATTGTGATTAACCCTGCTTAAAGGATATCTTCTTTGCTAACTGCTCAAGAGCACTCCGGGTGCAATGAGAGACCGCAAGGGATTAGCGTAAAAACAGGCGAATATTTCTCACAGTCCTTCCAGAGTAAAAACTTGCCTCCAGTTTTATGCGAAAGCGTCCACCCGGGAACGAGATCGCAAGTTCTTTGAAATGAAATTTCACATTCAAATATTGGCAATTGAAGATGAGGTTTTTATCCCCTATTTCACGAAGTTTTTTAGCAAAGCCTTCCATTCAGACTTGCGTTGGTTGAATTGATGTATTCGGTAACGAATCTAGTGCAAACATTTCTACCGGTTGTTTTATTACTGTGTTGGCGAACAACCAAGTTGCCAGTGCCATAACGACCCGTAAATACGAGTGTATATAAGTAAACTCTAGTCCTCCCTATTTTATCACCTTGAACGACGGTGTCCGATGATTATTTCAAGTTGTATCTTGATTGCAGGTGATTCCTAAAGGTCGGCTGGTGTCTTAAATATGCGGATAAAATCTCCTGTTTCTCTAATAATCATCAGTTCGAAGAGGCCCTGTTCAACTTGTGGCAAACAGAACGCGTCTGTGCTTACAAGAGTGCTTCATTATATAAAATTGACAGGGAGAAAGTGCAAAGACATGTATACAAGGTATATACAAATGTGGGCAAACAGAAATGCAGAAAATGTTTTTATTCGTGTGAAATATCAGGATTAGCTGACTAATGGCTGAATACCGCAACGTAAAGAAGTGTTACGTGCGAAAAAATCGATAATCTTTTGGACGCTCAGCGCATCATATCTGAACCATCATCCGCCGCCTTTACTAGAGCGAATCATCACATTAAAAAACGTTGACCGGACCAGGGTCTGGAGTCCGGACACCTGACCCTAGCGATTGTGTTCACGCTCGAACGATGTGGTTGGTCTGTCAGACACCCAGGGCACCCTGGTTACGTCAATCAATCCACTCGCTATTGTAATACTAATCTTTCGCTTTAATTACCCTGAAAAAAATGAACCTGTCAAGTCAGTACAAAATAGTTTTTGTCGTTGCTTAGTAGGTTGACTGAACTAATCTCACTAGGTTGATCAAATGAGTAAATTTTTGAACTGCCCGGTGCTTTGCGATCGGCGTAATAATTACTAGAACTCTTGGTGACAAAAGCTGTCAGACTAATGCATCAAGTTAACAAGAACATGGGTATAAAACGTGGCAATGGCTAAGAACTGTAAAGACAAACCTATGTGAGCTTCAAAATATGTCCTTCGAAAATTAGGAAACGACAATGAATAGTGAAATTACAAGATCCGTTCGACTCCGTGCGAACTCACTTACCAGTGCAACAGTGTATGTAAGCCATCCCTGTGGTTTCTTCCTTAAAGTCAGCTGACTTTCCACCATGATGCAATAATTTGCACAAATATCTTAAGTGGAAGTTTGGCAGACTAATCTGAAAAAGAATTATCACATCAGTCAATTTTAACCTACTGCGTGAGCGTGAGTTGCTATGCACTTAATATCAACGATGCATTTTTCTTTGCATTGGGCTGTACTCACAACTGCAAGCTCTCCGACCTTCGCGTACGAAGATTTTTCTCTTGGTACACTGTCCCATTTAACATCGCCGTTTTCGCAGCTCTTGAATAAGACGTGATCCGCCACAACCTTCTGGCATTCTCCTTGCCCTTCAGCGTAACAACTGCAGTAGAGTGTGAGACAAACTGTGGTAAGTAAAAACACTGCTTGTGCGGTGCGCATAGGCGCAAATTCTATGCAGCAACTGTTTGTGCCTGTATTGAGAGCATTAAATCGGTCGGCAATACGCGTTTTCTTTCCGTTGATTGGTTGTTTTGCCGACAGTCACTTGCCATTCATTGGCCAGCTACACCACAAAGTGCATGGACTTAACTCGCCTCAACTGTTTTAGCGGTAGGTTCGACGGCTTCAAAACCGGTAGACCCAAAACCAAATATACACATGATCTTCCAGATACCTGTTGATGTCTTTTGTAGGGATGGAAGGTATCTGAAATTAGATCTCCTCATTGTGTGCACAGTCGGAGATGTGCGATAATGTTTCCAGCGGGAATACATTTTAAGAAGTGTATGGCTACAAAACAGGGTAAATAGAAATCTAAACAAGCAAGCAAAACAAACGTTCTAAGGAAGCCAGTCACAGGTAAATGAGGACCACTTGAAAAACACGCAACTTTTGTGTTGAGAATAAAAAACCAAACTCCGTGGTATTGGAGTCTGTAACAGACTAAATTCATTTATTCGGAAAAGCAAATAAATCGCTTACTCAGGGGCTGAGAAGGCACCGATGTTAGCGCTCAGTCAACGTTTTGGGTGAGAATAACCAAAAAGCAATTCGCACAGTGACCTGTTTGATCTATCAGCTGTAGATCGGGTTCGTAAGAATGACAACAAGTGCTGGAACTTCATTGCACCTTCGACTGTACTTTTTCCAACATTTTTGCGAAAAATGATTGTCATTATCACATATAGTTAACTGGAACTCATATCTGGCAGAATATAAGATGTCATTCATGTCCCCTATCCAGTGAATTCCACAGGACAGTTATTACTTTTCCAAAATATCCTTCTGAGAACCAACGCAAATATGAAATACTACTGTGGAGATTTCGTCCTGCAAGTGAAGCCAATCTATGCTGAAAAGCCGAGAAGCACTGTACAGCTGTTTCATCCTTATTGGGAATCATCAGCGGTGCGCATCTCACGAAACTCCGGAGAATCTCGAACCCGCGACCCCATGGCTAGAAGTCTGAACACTTAACCGCTCTTGGCCGAATAGTTAAGTGTTCACACTACTAGCCAGGAGGTCGCGGGCTCGAGACTCTCCGGAGTTTCGTGAAATGCGCACTGCTGATGATTCCCAATAAGGATGAAACAGCTGTACAGTGCTTCTCGACTTTTCAGCATAGATTGGCTTCACTTACAGGAAGAAATCTCCACAAAAATCTCAAATCTCCTCACACTACTAACAATGAATTACTACTTTAGTTGGTCTGAGAAAGGCACCACGAGCCAACCGTGGATAACAAACGACAATTTAGCAGGGGTTATGATCTCCACTAGTAAGGCAAAATCTCATTTCGCAGCCAAGGGTTGAAAAAATCAAAAAATTTTATTAATTGTCGACCCTTCTGTGTATGATGGGACCATGTACATCCGGATGTGAAATATGGAGACTCAAGTAGCGGTCAGATGAACATCGCTCCTCTGCATAACAGTCTGCCAGTCTTCACAAAAATGAACTCTGGCTCGAGTCTTAAAATCTGAAAGTTTGCAGGGGAACGATTCGTGATTAGGAAAGCTCAACTGATTCTTCTTGATATTCCCAGTGCTCTCCAACTAATATAATTTTGACCAGCTAGGTTTCAAGTGTGTTGTGCGGGTGCCTGAATCAATTTGGTCGTAACAGTCATTTAAAAACAACCCAATCTTCTGGTCACATTGTAATACCTGGATAGATAAGAACCGATTGCCCACTATTCAAAATCAAAGTTCGTTATTTACATTATACGACCGCAGATCGCTTTTTCGTACAAGCCCTTGAGGATTTTATTGGTGCACCATAGAGTAGGCCTTTTTATCCCAACCACATTTTTAGCCCCAGGTGAGATAGCTGTCATCACCCGAGTGCCTCCGGTAGAATTTGGGTTACAGAATTTGCGGTAAATAGAAAGGATCAGGTGAAAATTAAGACACCTAATTGCACATTGCCGAGTGATGGCGCAAATTAAACACATTACGTGTTACCCTTGATAAACGTATCATAAGTCGAAAACTTTGTGTTTATTTATTCGCTCGAAAAAACCACGAGGATGGTCAAAAATTAAAGAGTATCGGTGTCCTTCAGGAATCGGTCACGTGAACTAGATCACCAGACTTAGTTACAGGCTGATTAGACCAAGGTTAGATGAATAACAGATGCAATCCATGAGGCAACCTTCGTCTGTAGAGTGAATGATTCAAGTGTGATGCAAGGTGTGTACAAAATACCGTCCGTCATTAGGTAGCTGACATGCGAAAGGGAAAAATCACTGTCGTTTTGGGCTCGATTAGGATACACAGTTGAAGGTTCACCATCAAGACTGTCTTATTGAAGACCAACTGATTACATCAGCTCTTTGATTCCAAGCATTTTTCATCGTATAACGGTGGAATCCCCTGGATTCCGTTCCAATGGGCTCACTAACTCGCGAAACTGCGACACTGTCATTTCTGCAGACGCAACCAGAATGAAGTCCTTCTGAAGAGCTGACAAGCCATACGCAGTCGTTTTGATCCTGGTGTATTTCCAACGAGAATGTCAGATTCAGGTTTTTTGGTGTTTTTTCTCACGTACCTTTATTTTTTGGATAAAATTTGTACTTATGTTTTTTTTGTTGGTTAATTGTTAACAAACTTCTAGATATATTTTGGGTTTATTTAACCAAGGACACAGTAGTACGCATAAAACACAGGAACCAATGTGCTGTTTAGTCGGGAACGTCATCGGTGAAAAAATGTGGAATCAAATCGAATGCAGCGTGGCCACTTTTAGAAGCGATCATTCTCAGTGAACGATTACACTTAGGTGTCTTTCCATGTCCTTTATGGCTGAAAGAAAAACACTATGCTCTTCATTTTGTGGAGGTTGACAAAGCAGGTCACCGACCGAACTCTCCGTTTGGGAGACCTGCGGAACGAAAGCCAAGTATGTCGCAAGGGAATGCTGAACGTTTGATGACGCGCAGACTGGCAAACGAAACTTGACGCTGACCTGAAACTGACAATCTGTTAATGGCTAGTAACCACATGGACAGAGCGAGAACCAAGTACATGCTAAGCCATTTGCAACGGCAGTTGCCAGATGACGATCCAACTGGTTATATCACATGGGGCTAACTTTTGCATGACACTTACTAGGTATATTTTACAGTGCCAACATGGCTTGAACCCCACTGACCCCATTGCAGGTCCGTTTAGTCGTAAATTCCATCCAATTGCACATCCACACCGTTCCGAACGGAAACACAACTGATGACCAAATGAATATCTCATTCACGGTTGGCGTGAATTTCGCAAATTTAATACAATTTGGGTTCTTGTGGAACAAAAATTTGCCGTAAACTTGATGATACCCGAAAAGGGCGAAATCGGTTGTGGACTGTTACAGATTTTCAGTAACTTGATGAGTATTTTTGCTCAAGAAACTGCGATTGTATATCTTCCCTTGATCCTGTAAAGCGGAGTATTTTTGGATGAACCATGTGACAGACGGATGAGAATAATACTCGATTGCTTCAAATGTCAAGGTAATAGAAGTTTAGCCAGAAAATTTCAAAACTTTGGTGACTTCACAAATTGTTGACATTAGGCACACACGTCCCAAATTCAGGGTATGCCTGAGAGCCAAATTCAGTGACGCAAAATCGTCGAAGATGTTCCTGAGAGGAATAAAATTCATTTTCATAGCCCGATTCAGAGACCACAACGGAATTTTAAAGAACAAACTGACCGTTTACACGAAGCGTTATTGGATTAAATGTTTATTTTTTGTGTAGTCACACTCGTTCTGCTAAAGGGGCGTCACAGTTATTCGAACTGCTTGTTGAAAAGTTGCCTAAGGTTGAGAGCTTGAAAACTGCATTTCCATTTCTCATGTATTTCAGGATTGTTGGACTTTCGACAAAAATCTTTCACCGATCCAGACAATTTTTATGTTCACGGTGAGCAAAACTTTAACTAATGGATGAAACGGTGCCTACCATATGTTTGTCTCTTTCAAAAGAACAAAATTTTAATGCGAGGTGCAAAGGCATTTACAAACACGGACAGCTACTGATGAACGTAAGACTCCTTTTTTATTTGCCCAGGCACGTGCGAAAAAACT
This sequence comes from Opisthorchis viverrini, assembly GCF_000715545.1. NCBI lineage: Eukaryota > Metazoa > Platyhelminthes > Trematoda > Opisthorchiida > Opisthorchiidae > Opisthorchis > Opisthorchis viverrini. Next base: position 450,201 of record NW_008751760.1, read on the forward strand.
TCTATTTTTTTAATAACTTGCTTCCATTGTTGGGTATTGAACAAGTCCCGATAGAATGTTGTTGCGACCACCAGGAAAACAAACCTGAAAATACCTTTTCATGGAAAATAGTGCCTTCTAGGTGAGAAAACTTGTTTAGAGGCAATTTTAAGCTTTTGCGGTTCCTCGAAAAAATTTCCGTTGTCTTTCAAAGCCACTGCATATAAAGTGCAAAATAACAATGTGGTAAATAACTCTTCGCTGAAAAAAAAGTATCCAAAAGCTGAAAACAAAAATGTAATAATAATGATGTACTTAAAAATATTCATCTAGTGAGCCATACGACACTTGATTGTTGCGGAAACAACCCTGGATGCACCGGTTTGGTTAGTCGCCTACTGCCTAAATAATATTTTTTATTCTATTAGATGTTACTTCGGTCATATTGCAATTCGCCTTTTGAGATGTCAGGCGCACCAGGACCTCCACGCCTACTGGGACTCACCAGGAGAGTCTGGTGAAATTCGTGATCTGAGAAAATGTTACCGTTCTTACTACAACACTTCAAGCTGCACAAAATTCCAGACAAATAACGGACAACAGGAATTATGATCAGCCCCGATGTGCCCGGCTACGAAGAAAATATAAGGGCCACCGAAGAGGAATGGGTATCTAAGCCTTTCTGTCGTAAGCAGGTCCACATTGTACCACTTCAGACCTGTCTAGTTTCTCAGCTTTGAACAACACATTTAGTCTTTTCAGTTGTTCACTCCAAAGTCTATTAGGTAGTGCGCCCAGAAGAACTAGCTCATCTAAATAACATGTTCCATGATTGATTAAAAATGCTGCTTCGTGATAGTAAGTAGTGTACAGCAGGAAACAAAACCCTCACCTGATTCATACGAAGTCTGAATTCACTGGGTATCCAATAGTCCGTATACAGCCGTAAGACTGCACGGAGTTTCCATTCGTAGGTCTGATCTGAATCGGTACACTCAATTGACTGGTCATTCCGTCTTGTAAGTGAAGTCCAACTGGGCTAAATGAGTGTGCTTTTGTATAAAGAAACTGAAGACTATTTTCATAAAGGAACATACTCACAAGGTTGCTGAAAACTCTTCGACAGCAACTCTTCTTCAGCAACCTTGTGAGTAGTTACCTTTACGAAAATATACTGCGATATCTCGAATATCGTGCCAACTGAAACATGAGGCTGCCTCTGCGCAGAACATTCAGTTGTAGAATATCACAAACCAGAAATTCGGTTGACTCTTGTGAAAACCAAATTGATTGAACACCTAACAGTTTGGTCACGAGCGTCTGATCAGCAAGGCATACCACCGCCATTCACGAGGACCACACGTTGTCAGGTATTCACTTGAGTTCTTCAGATGTGGTAGAGTTCATACACACGTCTCTATTACAAAGTTTATATTTAATGCCAGTGTTTTTTTAACAAATGTACTACCTAAAAAAACTCTACGAGAAATTAAACAGCCGGAAAATTAGGCATGTTTGTTAACAAGGTGTGTCGAAATTATATCACGGATACGCTTTCGTCGATTTGAAGGAAGTCCACATTTAGCTCGAATGTTTAACACTGTGTCTGATAATGCACCGGTTGCATTGAGTCAAGTACGGAGATAGTTCTGAAGTCACCAGGTAACTTGCAACTTTGAGTCGTCTCCAATCCATTGGTTTCCTTCTGCGTTGCAACTACCGAAGACCCACTAAACCAGATGATATACCGGTTGATGGTTGTCCTCCTGCCACCCTTAGTTGGCTTTTATAGCCGCAGCTCTCATTAAATTTAACCATACTAGTGATGTGCCCCCCGGGGCCAAAAGATTGTGTTTAAACTAGTAGTTTACCTGGAACTTGCTCAGTGACAGGCAAAGTAGGTAGAACGGCATACGCCATAATCGGTTCCCCATCGCTCAAACCCGGAGGTTCACGGGAGATCTAGGCCCTCTTAGTTGTGCAGGTGCCGGTGTGCACTCTCATTTTTTGAGTGTTATAACGGGTTGGTGGAGGTCGATAAAGGGTGCTGTTTACGTCTCCAAGACCACTGTTGGATCAGGTAAATAAAAGTACGCTTGACAGTATAAAAAATTTCGCACCCGGGTGCTATGTAATTCTTTAGCAAATAAAAGTCACAAGCAACATTTTGGTAGACTGCAGTTTCATGCACTAGGCAAATAAATAAAACAGCACCAAGAACGAGATTGCACATGTTTTTCAACTGGTAAAACCATAAATGCTCTGCGTTAAGATACACCATTCGTGTTGTGGAGTATTCAGCTTCAAACATCGCTGTGGCTCACACTAAGCTTCGCCGACGTATTCCTCTTTAATAACCGATGGCTAAAAATGCTCTTGCCATAAACTTATCAGAATAATATAGGGAGAAGGAATGAGGTTTACTCATTGGGTCCACTTTCTAATTCAGGTCGGTTTCCTCGTAAACCGTTACAGTCTCTTCTGATTTGGTTCAGCGGCTTATCTCTGGTATACGACCAAATACACAACAAAAATATCCCTGGATTTCAGAACAAACGTTTTTTCTATGATTATTTGCCGAAAAGCTACTTCATACTTAATACTCTGGTTGTAGTATTTGGAACTGGTAGTGCAGGATAAGTACGATGAAGGAGTTGCGTCCGCTCACACAATGCAGATCTGTTAAAACTTCGTGATGACCTGTCCTTTGTGCAGTTAAAAATCAGTGGTTTATTGAGGTTCGTGCATTGTTCATGTGCGAATAGCCCCAAACCATTTGCATCGCGCACCTGAGAGTGGTTGAATCAAACGCCAGTTGATCGATGATTGGCTAACGTTGCTCATCAATCGCATTGGCTGAGAGGAAGAGGTCATGTGACACAAAACGGGTCAGTGGCATCCGAGCATGTGATTTCAGGGAGCTTGGGAATACATCACTCATACCTGACCCTGGGAACTCCGATTGTCCTCAACTATGACGGTGGAAATTCACTTACACACTTCGTCGATGCCAAGGGTTTTACTCAGCAATGTGTAAAGCTTTGCTTATCAGAGATATCATAAATTTTCATCTTCGCTATCGTAAATCAGATTGCCGGTGGAGGAAACTTGATGCGACCTCTATGTCAACCATTCTAACAAAGTAAACTTCACGTCAGCAGCCTTGCGAGAAAATGCGTCTTACGATATTTGGCATAGCACAGATTTCTTAATGCAGATATCACAAGTTATCTTTTGGGCAGGCGATTTACCTATAGACTGGCGGTAGAAATTTGGAGAACATAACAAGCTGATACTTAGAAGGCTCAAAACCTAGGACCTCCAGTTATAGGAAGTCGTTCAGCTGGGCTACTTCATGCTTACATGATGAAACACAAGTAAGATATCTGAGTTGGTTTTAGACCCGAATTTCAGTTACTGTTCACCTCTACGTTCCCCGATATCCTATTGTTATCACTTCCCATAGGTAGTAGACTACTCACTGGTTGATGGCCCCAAACAAGCAGATGTAATCGTTATCACCGTTCATTTAATTGCCCCACCTGAAGGCAACATCTTGGAAAAGTGCTCAAAATTGTCAAAATCTCTTACCACTGATAGGTTTGCCTCAGGGTTCGTATCCGGAGAAACGAAACAGACTAGCCTACTAATTCGTTTGGTCCATCGGAAAGCGTTGGGTTTCAGGTGGATTCTATCGATTCTTACATCAACCCTGCATAATTAGCATTTTTCAAGCGCATAACAAACCTGAAATCAGAATTATTTAGTTTATTCACTACTACTTGCATTCCGTGGTGGTCAAAACGAAGAAAAGTATGTAGTCGGTGTACTCGATATGCGCAACGAAACCGTCTGTTGGCATTCCCACCTCCAAACATTTAAGGATGTGTTATATCTGCTGATTCGCCGGCCAGTGGTATCTGCTGCTGACCCGCTCCAGTGCCTAATGTCGGAGAGAAAAAGACTCACGGAAGGGAACACAACAGCTATATTTCAAAAAAGTGGTTGCGAGAGCGCGGGCGCGAAAAGTACAACGGCCTCAAGCTTTTTATTGGAAGGACACTGTCTGAACTTGGTCCAATGTTGACGCACACGGTCTGGGTGCGACGTGCTGCATATCGCGGGGGCGTTGTCTGACCTTGATCAACGCTGACTCGCGCTGTCTGGGTTTGATACAAAACTGTGACGCGCTGCATATTGAGGAGGCGTTGTCTGTCTGGTCAACACCCAGCGGAGCTGAGAGTCTCCGTAGATTCCGGGCATTCGGTGGTTGCTTTCAGAAAGCTGACTTTCCTGATAAGATGAAACAGTATCCTCAAAGAACAAATCGAAGGAAGTTGAAAGCGTCGAGAGCTCAACGACGCAGGATGTAATGAACTCAGGCGAGAGCTTACCAAAGAATTTCATGCGTTCACGGGAAGCGTCGTACACCGCTCTAATAAGGGTTAGGAGCTCAGTGAGGATAGTTATGCTTCACGAATTCAGCCATTTTGCCGACGATCAACAGAGGCCAGGAAGCCAGGAAGTACGAACCTCGCTGTTTCTTGGAAGCATCAGCCCTGTTTCAGAACTCCCGAAGGATAGAATGTGTGATCAACACGTTCTCCCGCAAGATGGAACCTAGCTAAGTATACAGGAATCCACCTGTCCCTATATTCAGTCAGACTTCGAAAAATGCGTCGGAGAAACACGTATGATGGTTTTGTATAGAAAGCCAGCGCAGTCTTTTGCGGGTAGGAAAGCTCGTCGACGTATTCCATTCTATGGACATACTTCTCTAACCGGTCGGGGACCAGACAGTCTTGTGCCGTGACATAGCCGGGCTTCTGTGTTCTCCAGAGCCCCAGTCGTTACACTACATAAGGAATTTACGCGCGCCGTTCCACGCACTGCCTGCTGGTCAAGACTTATTAGAGTCAACAGAAATCAGCGATCTCAATAATAGACAGTAGTTATTTGAAGGTATTGTAAGAATTGAATAAAATCTTGAATGCCTCAGCACAGTACCCTCTACATCTTGTCCTGCTTAAATAATGCACTCGCGACAGGTAGTTGAGTTTGCTCAGAATAATAACGACAAGTCGTGATAATTCGTCGATCATGGTGGACTTGTCTATTGTCTGCTGACTTGAGAAGGCGCGAAAAGGATAGAATCAGCGGATGCGCTAGCATTATAAAGCACTAATTATGTTTGGCGCTCAAGAAGGAGCGGCAGTTTACATCATGGTTCTCTATCACCCACTGATGGCCACTTTATCCAATTTGTTCCGTAGCTGGTTTGCATTTTGTTGCAAAAACAAATAAATGACCGTTCGTCATTGATTCCACCCGCACGAATGATTTACGCACTAGTCTGAATGATATTGTCTATCCTTGTCAGCGCTGGAATTGTATTGTACAAACAAGTACTGGCTTTTATGTTGAATGTCAATGAACCTACTTGGGTTGGATTATCGGACGACGAAAGCCGGCTGTGAACTGGTGCTCATTCCAGTAAAGTGCGAATTCCTCGTCACTAATTCCACCGGTCGGTTTCTCTGGATCACCAGACATGGAAAGTAAAATGTGAAAAAACGTGATAGTTTTGAATCAGGCATCGTATTTCAACCATGTTCGATACTTCTTAGCCAGCTAGAGTCAATCGCTGGGGATCGGTGTCCGTCTCTGGATCGACATGGAAAGTAAAATGTGAAAAAACGTGATAGTTTTGAATCAGGCATCGTATTTCAACCATGTTCGATACTTCTTAGCCAGCTAGAGTCAATCGCTGGGGATCGGTGTCCGGCTTTAGGAGTGAATTCCCCTAACCAGCCTTCATTCGGATAGAGGCTGCTTACAAATTTGCGTAAAAGTTCACCATCTAAGAGAAATGCCGTTCCGCTCGCAAAATCATATTATAGAAAGCATGAACTTACTACTCCTCCACCTTGGTTACCCCTACTATGGAGACTCTGTCTAGTTGCTCCTATTTGGCCATCCTTACATGTGTAACACTTGAGTGGAATAAGTTTTCATCCAAAGTAGACCGCAGCGGTTGAACCGGACAACTAGGTCAATATGATGATGTCTTTTGCTCGAAGTGCACCTATAGTTTTGCCTTTGTGTGAATTGTTTACAAATATCGAACCAGCCATCCCTGGCATCAAAAACTACAAATCTGCATCTACTTACATTCATTCAGTAGGCTGTTTAGAACTTAGATAATTTGGAAAGGAAATCACCTTCCGAACGATTTCAAAGCCACACCTACGGCGTATGATTCCCAGTTTGGTAGCTAGTTTCAAACACTACAGAAACTATCTGATCAAATGACTATAACTGTTCTTGTTCAATTTAACACCCACCCTTGAAGACATTTTTTTCCAACCCGAGGTTAATGCTTGGAACTTTCAGAAGAATTGGCATTTTGTAATTCACGGTTAAAATACACTGTTCTACCAGAAATCCCACAAGAAGATAAGAAGGATCCCACCAAACTGCCTAAATTAATAGACTCTGATTAGTGTGCCAACTAAATATCTCCAGTTGAAATCTATAATATTAAATCGGAAATGCTGCTTGATGGCGATGAGGTACCCAGTTCTGTCAGGGGAACCCATAATAAGGAATATTTACTCGATTGAGAATGAGTTTCAGAACAAGCCGAATGGCCCGTGATTCAGGCCGCCATAAACGTAGTTGAATATGACAGGAAAATCAAAAAAAGGTTATCAAACTAGGAGAACAACGCACTCAGGTTTGTATTAATGATTCTGAACCGCACTTGGGTTTCTACCTCTTGAAACCGGCAAGATTCTTTCCATGCCTCTCGATCAATAACAGCACTGGTGATGATCAAGTGTGGTTGCATTCACCCAGATTGGTAGATATTTTCTCTTTTGAGTTATACCCGGAAAAATTTATGAGTTGAAATTTATTTATCAGCTTGGCAATTCTTCTGAAGGATTGCTTCGCTCGGATTGTTAGTTGCACTTGCTATTGATCTTTACCGCCGGCAGCATCTCCTGACACCAAAATTGCAGCGTTTGCGCAAGTGCCAGTATTGGTGCACTCGTTCACCAACACTCCTTCGTCAACACATGTGCTTTGTTTTTTGTTGGGTTAGAGAAATCCTTCAGAATTTTTACGGCTTTTTTTCTTATTCAAATTTTTAGCATTAAAAGCCAACTTACACAGTGCCAAATTCATCTGCATAACGGACAAGGTGAAGAGTCTTCCGGAATTCTGTTGAACCGGAAGTTCAAGTTCCTCCTCCATCCTCTGATTTGCAAGGAACACGGTCATGATATCAGAAGAGTAGTCTTAAAATACAAAAACAGCCTATCAAAAGTTTATGATGCCATGTAGCCAGAATGTTTTTTCTAAATACAATGATGGTTGTTGCTCGAGGATATAATGCTTCAGTTATCGCTAATAAAGAAGGTAAGCTATTCAGTAGACACACGAGAACGGTCAGCTTTCCGAAAAATTTACTGAAAACAAAGAAACTGGCAGGAACACACTGCCCTGATATCCGGCATTGTCGATGAGCCTGTCTTCTGACCCGGTTTATCTAAAGTTTATATTTTTCCGAACCACAGTTTGAGTGTCTGGGTGTGTAGGCACTTCGGATTGAATGTGACAGCCTAGCAAAAAATTTTCTTTTGTTCCATTATTCACGATGGGTTTTCAAATCAATTATGGTAATGTGTTGGAATATTGGTAGCTCGGGTGAGTTTATTGGTTGTTGATCAGGTGGCTGTTGATCTGTTCGCCGAGCTTGGCAATTGACTTGTATGACTTGGCTGTCAACCATGGTTTTACGGCAGCGAAGCATCAGCGTGAACACTGTTGTCGTCTCTGATGTTGCTGTTCCTGAAGATGATGATGATGATGATGATGACGATGATGATGATAATGAAGCGTATTTTTGTTCACCCAAAGGGTTACACTGTTTATATCCCTTACGTTGTAAATTCTGAGATTTCGGCTACAAAGCAAATATTCCGTGTGCAGTTTTGGTCTTCACAGACTCCTCCACACTCTGCTCAAAGGCGTAGTTGCCTGTCTAGCCTACTTATCACTATATGAGCAAAAAGGTCCTTCCAAACTAACAGGAATGAGTAGATTGTGGTGCTCATTTTAAAAGAGGTTGCTCGCAGTAACTACGATGGAATTAGCTCGGTTATCCGCTGTAACCGGACTCTGTTTCGCTTAAAATAAGTCTTACTTTGTCCGGGGACCGGACCTCAGGATAGCCTTCATGAATCTGACCTGGAGTTGAGTGAACCATACTTTAACATTCCATCAGCTGTTAGACGAACGGCAAGTTCACAGGTGCCCTTAGGTTTCAGTTTCCTTGGCCTTTGGGATACTATCGATTTCGTTGACCAGTTCGTTCTTTCCAGCATGCTCGCGTAACGGGACATGACACAGAAGGTCGTGAATATCATGCGCTCTGTGTCTACTCCTAGGTTTCCTCCAAAAATCGAAGGTTTTCTCGGTAGACGGCAGTTGGGCATGCGTAACACATGGACGACCCCGCTTGCAATACTAGATGCAGTCTCTCAATGATGTAATTGCAGCTTTACCAGAGAACGCTTGCCTTTCCACTATTTTCCGAATTTTCCGATTTCAGCCGACTCCAGCAATCGTTCTGAGACAACAGTGGTCAAGAATCTGAAGGTTTCTTGTCCTCCGCCACTCAGCCGAGCAAGGAGACTGTCCACATCACAGTCTTGTGTACGCTTCGTTTGAGACCCAGCCATGTAGCTTCTTGATGCTGCAAGTACCGCCAGCCCGCAGTACTGAACTTCTAGATTTGAGCACTAGCTAACGCAGATCCTGAAATAGGTATAGTGTTCCACGGCTTCCAGGGCCAAATTTAAGATGCTAAAACTATACTCAAAGACTATACTTCTCGCGACATGACACGGTAAGCTTTCCATTTGATGCCATACAATTCTGGATTTTCTGGTGAGACATGTGGAATGAAGTTTGGCCTGTATCATGGCCTGAAGATAGTATTGAACCAGTGACAGTGTCATATGTGCTACTTAATTTCCGTGGTAAGAGGCAGAAAACAGACCCCAAAGACTTGCAGATGCTACAGTTTCCAAGGAGAGGCAACTTGTATTCTAAGGGTTGAATTTTAGGGTACCCTTGCTTTTATTTCACTCAGATAGACCTACAAGGTGAAAGGGAGGCCTGAACACGAGAATAATGACAACTAGCATGACGAGACAGAAAGGATACACTCGGGACGATATTGAAAACCTATCCGACATCGGAGAACACAAGAAGCGCATCTGAGTATTATTCGCAGTTCACACACGAAAGTTGCAATTAGAACTAGGTGGTACTTCATGTTACGCAGCGCACAGTTGTTAACATCTGAGATTGCTTTTTGAGAAAACAAAACAAATTTAACCACGGTTTCTTGTAATTCCAAGCGTAACTGGTTTTGTTATATACACCTTTCCGAATCCTCTGACGAAGCAGAAAAAGACAAAAGATCGAAGGCCATTTACTATGGAGATAGTTCGGTGGTTATGGCATCTCAAGGCATCTCAACTGTTTTTGTATCGGACTGCTTTCGGGGAATATGGGAACTGGGCACCGAAAGGGCGTCACAACTGAACAAGTATTATTACTACCCACTGATACTTTTGAAAGGAAGAAGGCCTCCGCTGCGGAGTTATTCATCAAAAAGGTCAACTGAACAGTTACGGACTATTGGGCAGGAGAGCAAAACTCTCATATGCATCTTGTTTACAAAACTGAATATCCATCTTCGGCTTGAACGCGCCTTCCTGAACTTTCCTGGATATTCCTTGGCTGTTGCTCAATCGCGAGCAAATGCTACAGAGCGACTCCACACATTCCGCAATAGATTTCACATTTCAAGAGACCCAAGGTGGATTTACGAGAAGACATACTAGTCGCATGCCACTCCCATCAGTAGTATCACCGTTGCACTATCAGCCAAGTATCATTCATTGAACAGTCGCCTTTGCGAAACGGAAGGAAGAGTTTTCTACCTGGGTTTGATTTTACATTAGCATATTAGCCCTGAAGATCGCGTTCGATTGTGTGAGCATGAATTCCCGGTCATCAAGGTATTGGTGACGTCACACTTGGAAAAAGGGTCCAATTTTACCTGAGAGTTGGCCTCGAAAATTCTCCCACCCACTCATTACGAGATTGCCACTCATAAAGCACTTTATCACTCTAGCACGTGTTCAGGTCAGAAAGTACAGTATTCATCTCGCCAAACACAGACTACTTTTGTGTCCGGTGTCAGTGCTTTCCTTGTGGTAACTGGTTCTCTCCCTCGGTGCGTTACCGCCAAAACGATTTGTTTCTCCAAGATAATGATACCAGAAGAAAAAAGGCTAAATAGTAAATAATACTAAATAAATAAAAGCAATTGTGCAGGATAAACCGGTGCCAAATGAGCTAGTAAGAATCCAAAATTCATAACACATCCATTCATAACGCATCCAGATTTGAGAATAGACCAGTCAGATCGAAAAAGAAAACTCCAGAACTTAGAAGGCGTTCAGTTGACAAATCAGAATGTAAACAGACAGGTCAAATGGAAAATCAAAACGTGCCAGTCAGAGTGAAGAGGCTACTAAAATGGAGCTATTTAAAGACACAGTCACATACAATTAAATCGGACAGCGAGGCAGCACGGATTTTTGGCTGACTGACGAAACAATATGAAAACGTAACTTCAAATGCTCTACAGAAACCAAATAAACTCAAGTATACCTAAAAGGAAATGGACATACAAATGCGCATTGAAGATTTCTGCTCGTACCCTAACCAACAGTTTTCCAGCTGAATGTCAAGCTCCGCGAGCATCCCCTGATCAACAGTCCAAGGGTAAGATCAATGTGATTCTTACGATCAATACTACCCAGGAATTTGAACGTGCAGGGATAGGCACTCCGATTATCTGAGCCCAAATTAATTCTCCTGGGCATCGCAATCACCGAGATTGGTGAGATTTTAGCACCAATGTGATAAATTGACTTCTGGACATCAAAAAAACCGTCGAATTTCCAAAACATTTAATTTTGTCTATTCTGTCAAACAACATGCATAAAAGCGAAACAGCGCTAGTAAAACATTTATAAATATTATCTAGGACAAGACTAGTTGGGCAACCAGACAAGTCAGTAAAGATGCTTACAGCACAAAAGGAAAAATCACAGTAATTATTGCAAACAAGGACGATATTCTCCTGTGGCTTCGTTATTACTGTTAATTTGAACCGAACAGAAAGGAACGTTTTACATACAGACAAACAACCCAATAGGAAGGAAGGAAAAAACATGTTATGAGTAGAATCCACAGATGAATCTCGCTTATTTAGCGTAAAGCAGCTAACGTGAAAAACAAAGGATCAGTAACAAGTCGTCTGCCTCTTGTCTCCTGTCTTGTCATCTGCATACCAGATACGTCGAATAGTATTTTTCCACTACCTATAATGCGCTAAGTGTTACTTAAAAGGCAAACAAGTTGTAATATAAGTCAGCTGATACAGTTAAACGGTCACAAGACCACATTAAATGGAGATAGGTAATCGTCTGGTTTGGAAAAATATAAGCCAAACGGGCACTGTGAATTCCAGAAGGGGTGCTTCAGAAGAACGCCCTCTTCAACAGGACAGTCAAATCTGGAATGAGAAAAGACATTTTATTTAGAGGTGGGTCTTTCACAAGGGAAAAACGAAGGAATAAGCATTCCTGTTAGAGGTTGGTTCAATATCTCAGAATACCTGTACAGGTTTACTTGCACGGTTACGGAGATGGTGCAGTTTGTCATAAAGTAAACTACTCACAAAACTGCTGAAAACTCTTCGACAACACACGACCGATTTCGCCCTTATTGGGACTCATCAGGTAGGCGCAGTATCCGAGCTTCATTTGGACCCAAACTGGACAGGTTCTGACATGTACTCTCAACTGTATATCAGTTTGCTTTTTCTGGAAGACTCAGTTAAATCGCTCGTTTATGATGTAACCTAGTGTTGTCGGAAACTCGGCGACCTTGCCAAGCTGATGAAACCCAAGAAGTGGAAAAGTTGTCGTGAACTATCAAAGAGCGTTCATTAGTATTGTAAGTAGTTTCCTTTATGGCAAGTTACTTACACTCTTTCCGTAACCGTGCGAACAAACCTATAGCGATATTCCCTGCTATTTCCATTATAAAAATACACTGCGATATCTCAAATATCGTACCAAATGAATTATGAGGTGCCTCTGAGTAGCGCATTCAACTAAGGAATATCATAAATGAGAAATTCGGATGCATCTCTTGCGAAGACCAAATTACTATACAAAAGAGTGTATTTGTCAAGGTACAAGTTGTCTTTATTGGAGCTCTATTCATGTAAAACCGGACACCTTGCTGAATTTGGAAAACAAACTTCTCACAAGTTGCCTCACATTGTTTACCATGGAAAATAGACGTTTTACATGGTAGACTCAGTGGATATCCTAGTAATAAATGCAGTACGACACAGACAGTAAAATATGCCTCTGAGTCACCCCATAGTCTACTGCTCATCAATCGTGAATTTTGCGTCAGTTATAACAACTCTTTTGAATTTAGTAGCATGTACCAACCAAAATTTAGCCATCAGTGTAAACAGTGCGCACCTCGCGTTACTCGAGCATGACAAAGTAGTCGGCAGACATCGCGCGAGTCGCTCCAGCCAATGCTTCACAGTTATAGATACCGTCATCTCCGTTTTGGACCCCCGTAATTGTCAGAGTACTAATCACGGTCGGCATAGGCGAATCGCAGTTTTCCACCACGCTGTTAACTCGGAATCGACCACCTTCGTCCGGCAGGCATCCCCAGTTGAAGCGCCAAATTACTCGAGGAATCGGCCTTCCAATCACCCGGCACTGAAGTATCACTTGTCTACCAGGACGTGTTGTATAGCGGTATGTTGGTGAGCTTTGTATAACTGGTGTTGCTGTGAATGAGAAATGTTTCGAAGATTGTAAAGCACAAAGGGAGGAACAACTACTATTCATACCACAATGTTTACTGAAAAAAGCTTAATTGGAACTCCGGAAACTGAAACTAGTTGCGTGTTTTGAGGTTTTCCATTCATTGGACGAAGAACATGTTTTTGTCAAATTTATCGGGCCTCGGTCGGCATAATGGACATGAAGCCCAATAAATTAGGACGAGTTATTTACCTTCACATCACAGATAGTCCGACAGTTCTCCTCCTTCCCTAGCTTATGCCAGATAGGAAGACGAATTTCGCTCTTCCTGTCTAACATGCCACCTGGCATATGAGGTGGATATGTTACCACAACGCCTCTGGCGTACACTGGACGCATCTGAATGGTTGGGTGATCAGACCAGATTGATATAACTGATTCGTTCAACGTTTCTAACGACGATCTGGTGTCCTGGTTATGTTGATAAACTGATCCACCTGTCGGCACTTCTCAGAAAGGGGCATATAATATGTGCTGGTGAAGTAATAGTTACATGTTTGCCCCCTGTGTCAGGAGTTCGGAGTTTAAGTCTCGACACGATGTTTATGAGGCATAATGAGAGCAGAATTCGGGCTTGAACCTGTCCGCACAAATGCCCTAGAACAGAATTGGTACTGATCAAATGAGATCCATGTGAATGCGATATCATATTTTACTTTATCCAAGCTATACAAAGCACTTCGGCTAAGATGGGTGGAGACCACCGCCAATGTCACTCCCATATGTTTGTTATCCTTTTTCATTTCCTCCACAAGGGTGCACATGGTGAAATTTCTTGCAGTTAAAACAGGACACCTAAAGCACATAGGTTCACGTGCCAAATTTTTAGCCCTGAGAATATGTTGTCCCAGGTGCCGCTTTGTTGTCTGTTCATAAACAACATCGTGTTCGACTTAAATCTCCAAGATAAGATACCAGCTCTCACCTAGAACATCTTTACGTATTGCTTCTGTTGTTGCTCGTTGGGCTATATTGGCCACTGGACACGATGATTTGCTGAGAAAACATGTCAGAGTCTCTCCCACCAGCAGATTCGGCTGGACCGTCAAAAGCCACACTATTTCAAATACTATCGACGACGGTCACGTGATCAAATCGTTGGGTGCGTGATATCAACATAGTATCTGTAGGTTTCAAGTATCGATCCAATGAAGGGGCTCGCCCACAGCCGGCGCAGCAGATGATTTTGATTTCCGGCAACCTCAAGTCTGCTTTAATCATGTGACAGGCACAGTTCGACCAAGTCGCTCAGACTAAAAACTTCCCACCTACCAGTATAGAAGACTACTGACATTTACTTTCGGAGAGCATGGTCGCAAACATAAAAAGTGGATGGAAGCGACGAATGCGAAAGGGTAACAGGAGACTGTGAGATAAAAGAAAGAAACTTCTCGCTCATGCCAATAACAATTTCAGTCAGATGAGATGAATCCCAACGTATGTAAAAATTTTGGCATGGAAACACGCGTCTAAAGATCAACAACCGAAGAAAGGACAAACAATGTTGAATGCTGTCCCAGGCGCGGTAAGCGCTGGCACAATCAAGATTCGCACACCAGGAAAAAGGTCTACGTCATACTGGGCCTGGTGTGAGATTAAGCAGCAAAAATATACACTCAACGCCAGGTGCCACCCACAACAATGTACCCACGTTTTCTAACTTTTAAATAAACAGTCTTATAAGCTTATTTCATTATTCGTCCCCATTTTTCCTTTCATATATGTATTGATCGGACGAAGACATCCCAGAAAAATAGTCGTTCGTTACTCTCGTGTCTTGTGGAAATTTAATATATTTCCGATGTCCCATTGGTAGTACAAACAAACAAGAAAATTAGTGTCTCACGAGTGAACGACGTCGTTGACACTGATGAATTCTATGGCATACATCGACGCATATACATATGAATATTCCGACCATCATTTTGCGTAAACATGTGAGCAAGTCACCAATTTGTGGTCATCAGTACATCTCCGTCAAATGTCTGGCAGTTCTTGAAAAGACGAGTGCTTTTGCCTCAAACATTTACCTCAAATAAGGTTTCGAGTGCAACGTTTATCTTCATCGAATTCTGAAGACACGTTACCGGTTCCCTTGTGAGGACGGTCTAAAAGCATGGGTTGCCGTGTTCCCTGCGCTACCTTCAAAATCAATAGAACAACAGCTTCCTGGAGTTCATTATTTTAAAATTTATAACTACTTACGGCTGCGTCTTCAAAGTAAGCGGCCACCAACGGCGGCTACTTTTAGTCCGATCGAAGTACAGTTAAACATTTTACTGGAGTAGTTTTCAAGCTTCGGTTTTGATTGGTTGAATTGAGCTTGTCTGCGTCGCTCCTAATGCCAGCCTAAAACGCGCTCGTAAATTCAAGGTAGACGCACAGGTAACACCTTCCACAGGGTCTCGCATTCTGTAACTAACTTCTCACGTCGGCACTCACCGGACAGTGTAAAAATCCAAAGTCTATGAAAATACGAATTTAAGGCACACTTGTGACATATGGTTGTCAGATCACGCATGTTTTTCATCTAAGATTACTGAAGTCAGTCAGAAGTGCAAAATAATGACTGCCTACTGAGCTGTGTTTCAGTTGATCATTTGACTTACCACAGTTGTTTTCATCCTCACCGGAAACACAATCTCTTTCCTTATCGCAGACGTATGCCAACGGGATTCTTCGACTTCCCCGATCGCATGTAAACGTGCTGCCGTCGCAACGCGCGACCGCTTTGTCTGTTGATATGTGATAGACAAAACTTGATTACGTTGGACATATTTACCTTTCAAGATACATGAAATATAGTTGTTTTCTAAATTTAAAAAGGCCAATGAATCTGTGGGTCATCCGTATGAATGGGTGAGCTTTCTCAGTGGAGACGGATTGCTGTGTTCCTTTGGGTTTATGTAACCTATACTGGAAGACCGAGAACCAGCTCCCATTTGTTTCAACCAAGTTGACAATCAACAACAGTACGAATTCATTCAATCCTGGAGGGTCGGTTATTTGTGTGACTACCTACCACGTGAACAGATAAGTTGCCACATCTTCAACTATGAAGTTCACGTCACGTGGTAAACCCTTGACAGACAGTTGGAGCGGGAAGTCCCAACGGGGAAGATGTTCACGTGATCACAATCCGGAAACCTGTGTGGTATGATTCATATCAGCAAAAATAAAACTACAATACCTGTCCTAATGTAACAAGGAGAAGAGCGAAACTGAAAGTTTTATCTCCTCCTTGTGGATTAAGATAAGAAACATCTATCCGCATCATAAACAACCTTTGAAAAGGGACCTGATTATATTCATGATCACCGTCATTGACAGCACATCAGTCTTCTACACCGAGGCTTCGCCGCCATATATTGACGGTTGTATGTGGTCTAGATACTGTCAGGGTGACCACACGTAGATAGAAGGTCGATTATGGCCTTTTTTTATCCAAGGGCTGACCGCAAGGCAGCGGTGTGTTGACGGGAAATGCAAACATATTGCCAATTTTACGGAACAAGTCGCCACAACGTGGAGGACCAGAAGACTGTGTTCGTCACTGACCATTGACCAAGTGCACTGTAAGTGTCGTATGAAGACCCCCTGGTATAGCTCAGTGGGTCGGGAGTACACAAACCGTCACACCACGGTACACTCTAGTCTCCACAGGGTCCCGCTTTCGATCATCATAAGCTAAATGATTAGAATGTAGTGGACTATGGTTGGTTCGAAAGCTTGAATACCTGGGCTAGCAGGGTATACCGGGGTAAGATATTGATCCAATAAGTTCTGTCAGACACTGAGTGCAGTTTGACACAACCCACTTTTAATTGCTTTATGCTTGCGTTATTCCTCTGCACAACCACTTTGATGTTTGTTTTCATTACAAATAATCACCGAGCCAAAGCACACAGGCTTGAACCACAGTGTTATCCGCCTATTTATAACAGACCACAGCTAACCTCGTAAATGCCACCAATGAGGTAAACCATTCGTTCGCATTAGCCTGGTATCTTCAGGAGCAAGGTTTTTTTTGATTCAACGAGCTAATCCGAATAAATCTGTCTGGAAAGTGTGCTAAAGATGTTCCCAGCTGATCTTAAGGTTCACGATTCCGAAAATGCCACCCGAAAAGGTCACCTACACCCACAATTGCTGGCTTTTGAAAGAGTGCAAACCGATAGACTGCAATTGTGCATTGCCGCACCGAACTCGAAGAAGAAACACACTTTGGTTGCACTTGTTAGCTTTCCTACTGTGTATTTTTGAATGTTGTCATCGTCATCGACAGCATGACATCCGTGATGCATGACACCGATGCTTCGTTGCCATACGTTGTCAAGCGAATACTGGACAAGAATTCACACAAAAACGTACCTGGGCATCGAGATTCGTCAAACCCATTGCCACAATCATCTTCACCATCACACTCCCAATGGATCATGTAGTGTTTCTTGTGAGGTGCACGGCCATTGTACTCTTCACATGGTTTGGAAATAGGATCGCAGGCCTCTGTAGTCGGAAATAAGTGTACATATTGACGTGAACAGTCTGGATGGGTATGTATTTTTTTTGTAGGTGATCAAACTGCATGGTTTAAGATCTAATGAGGTTGAGAAATGTTCAGTTTTAAGGACGAGAATTTGTTTTCATTGAAGTGTGGACTGGTTAACTGAACGTAATGTAGTTTTTTCCACCTTGAACACTAGTTTGACAATAGGTACTGCCGAAACGGTTGGATCAGATGTTTTCAGAAAATCTGAGGATACAATGCCATCCAGCCGCGTACCTGGACGATATATTTTCTGTTGCTTCACGCTGCCTCAAGTAGCTCAGTATGAATTAAGAATCTTAAACAAATATTGGATTCGTGTAGTGTGTTACGATGTCTTCACCTTTACTGATAATCACTTAGTGGGTTAAGGAATTTGTACGGAACTATTTTGAAATAATGTTCTTTCCTCATTTGCAAATCACGAGAGACTCAACTGAATCTCTCGTTTATAATATTCTACAACTGAATGTGCTGCACACACACCGCCTCAGGATTCAATTGGCACGATATTCAAGATATCGCAGTGTATTTTCATAAAGGAAACTACTCACAAGGTCTCTCGTGAGGACCAAATTGATTTGAAAATGAGTCTGTTTCTCGAAAACAGCCCAATTTGGGTTCAAGTTACGGAAAATCTGCGACTGCGCCTACCTGCTGAGCCCCAAGAAGGGCGAAACCGGTCGTGGGCTGTCGAAGGGTTTTCAGCAAACTTGTGATTAGTTCCCTCTATGAAAATGTTCTTTCTTGTTTTGTAAATGTCGTCGGTCAATGTGGTTTCGCGCTCATAGAATTTTGTTGGAAGCTTTTTATCTACAGGCGTTTTTCATTTCGATACAATCCCAGGTGTGCTATTCGATATTTACTCGCTTTACTAAGGTGATTCGGGTAACTCCACGGCACTCACATTCAAAATGATCATCAATAACGTTGTTTTCAACTAAAGGCCAGTGTCCTTGTTAACTCAGAAAGCAGTTTTTGCCTGGAGATCACTGGTTCCAGGTTTGTGTGGTTTCGTTCGTATTGTCCTCACACAACGTTGAACTTTACATTCACAACAGTGTTTGCCATTCTCGGTCCTCAACATCTGTTATGGTTGCCAAAGTGCCCACAAATCCCTTGTGTCCACATTCATAAATCTTGCTTGTTGCACTGATCCGTCGCAAACACTAGGCCCTGAAGAAATTCTGGTTACGTGTAAACAAAATACCTACTGGCGAAACTTACCGGGCTTTTTTTGGCCGGCAGAGTGCAAACATCTGCCTGGTAGCAACGTAGCAGACAGAAAGACCTGTGTCCGGTAGACGGACATTAGGTTGCTTCCATTGGGCAACAGAATAGAGCTGCAGTCGGATGCGAACCTTGTTTTCCATTTCGGTCTATCGGCACACCAGACAAAACAGTGAAATTTCTACCTAATCCATTGGTACTCATGGCGCAGGTCAAAACAATCGGACTGGCGCGGGTGCCGGCGAAATGTTTCGCACCGAAATTTATTCACTACCCAGTTGACATTTTATTTAGGCGGGTAATGTAATGGTTATGTTTACACATCCGGTATGATCGGTGAGGCTATTGGTCAGACGTCTTAAGAGTGGTTCGGTCTGTTGTCCCATTATCCAGATATGTCAGCTGTTTCTCTGATGCCGGTGTGAATATATCAATGAACTACCCCAGAGGAAAGCTGATATATGCTCGCCTATCAACGCTTTTCGGTCTCCCGTTCGTTCAGCTGCAGCGCCCTTTCGGTGCCCAACTGCAACGCTACCCGAAGGTTGAACGAGGACTGGGATACTGCCAGGTTGCCCAAGCCTAGACAGGGGAAGTCGAGAGGCAGAGGTCGGGTTCGAACCGCGGACCTTCCGGTCAGTAAATTCGCGCTCTAACCGCTTCGGCCGTCTCGCCCCATATTAGTATCATTGTCGACAACCTCATATCAGCGTTCAGCCACCGGTGCTTTTCTGCCTTATCTGAAGAAAAAAATGAAATTAGATAGGGAAGGGAGTGCCAGCCAACCCGAAGCAATACGGGGTTCCTACATTTGCAGACAATCACTTGGACACCTTAGATACAAACTGAGAACAGAAACGCCACCGACATCGATTGGGAGCCATGTCTTGCGGCTTTTCCAGCCATACACAGCGTGGATCACGCGGTTCCCATCATAAAAAGGCGAGCCGAGGCGACTGAACCCGGACACAATCTAACCGACTCCATCTGCTTTGTCAGGTCAAAGGTTGATCACCTCTTGATTTGCGCCAATTGGAATCGGGCACGAAAAACAGCACCCTCTTCGGTGCATGGCCTAACCACCGCAATTTCTTAGTACTTTACACCTTCGACTGAAGTCCCCATTGCACAACCGAACAATTACTTTCAACTTGTATCTTTGTGGATTTACTGACACCCTGAATAGCCTAGAGCAGCTATGATAGAGACAACGGCCTTTCAAGGGCTGGAGATATCTCAGTTCTATTTCTGTCGGGGGCCCCGTCTCATAGTCATACAAAAAACAGCTCGTGCTCTAGCCTGACACACACGTCCTTTGAGATCCAGGAATATGCACCGCTTCTGTCATGGTCTCAGATTAGTGAATTGAACCTGAGCTCAACAGATTCGTGCATGAGGTAAATGCACGAATGTCATAATACAGTTGGAAATGATACGACTTCCAAAGAATGAAGAACGCTTCGAAATTTTGGCTGCTTCTTCTTGGACTATAAGATATTGCCTGTCCAGAAGCGATGAAAATTTCCTCCGTATATTCCACACCGACAAGGTTTTCGTCAGCAGCTATTTGAACACTATGGTTTTGGAGAACCTTAGGGTCCGTCTCATTATGTCGTTGGTCAGAAAATTAAGTAAGATTAGAAGACGTGAGTACACCTGACGGACACCAGTTTGTGTACGGAAGATTTCGAAAATTTTTTATGTACTCACACATCCCCGGAAGTGTGGGGATACAAAGAACTTATCACGTTCACAAACTTCCGAGGCATTCCTTGCTCGGAAAGCGTGCAAAGGAGATCGGATCGGTCAACCAAGTCGAATGCGGCTTGGAAATTTAGGAATACCGAAATTGTGGATCGTATGGTGTTGTTCTAGAATGTGAAGGTGTCAAGTTTTGGTCAACTCAACCCCTACCAGGCTGGGATCCCGTTTGGCGCACTCGAGTCAGTGTATCACGAGCCACCATAAAGCCGCGTATCAAAAGCGACGCCAACAGTCTCGAAATGACCGGGGTTAAGCTGATCCCTCCTGTGGTCACCACAATCTCTACGATCCGTCTGTCTGGGACAGCCTCCTTTTCCCTAATGCACGTAAGTAGATCAGACAAGCGCTGACTGAGCGGGTTGGAGGTCATCCCGATAAGGAGTTTGGTGGCACTTAACGGGACAAATGCAATCGTAAACCTCGGAGGCCTAAGGGGGTTACACGACCGCCGTCCAGGATTCTACGTCAGTTATGGGTTTCAGATGAGCAGTAGCTGTTAGCCCCGATTGCTCAAAGTATTCGGCCCAACAATCAAGGCGTGTTTGTTTAGTTAGAGTGGTTGCTCTTTTCCGATCCTCCATGGTTTCGTCCACAGATGCTTTTCGAGGACCGCTCGCTTGCCGGACCTACCCGGCTTTATGGACGTCCTCCATTTCCTTGTCCACCAGGTTTCACGGTCAACGAAAGCGCTCATTTTCACTTGACGTCTAATAATTTGTCGGCTCAAGTTATGTTTCGGACCGGCAGGGACATTTAAGGCATGTCATTGTTTGCTCTGTTATCCAGTGATCGAGTGAACCTAGTAGCGCCCTTCCCCGGGCAATTCTCCCGGAACTGTGCAAAGAGGTGGCAATCTCGACCCAGTATTGATTCACACCCGGCATTGAAACAGTTAAAGATTTTATAAACCGATTCTGGTAAAATCGTTTAGAATCAGGATCTTTGGATCTCTCAACTGCCCATGTGATTTGTCTACACCTTACGCGGCCCTATAAAACGAAGAGAGAAGCGACTACGGACGAGTGAATGGTCGGAATCCACAAATACGTTCGAAAACGAGTGGCAACATCAGTAGATGTAGTCTACTTAAGTTCGCAGCTGGCGCACCGCTGAAGAACACCATGTGGATATTTCGGAAGCTAGCATTGCATTAAAACAGCCTATTGTCAGCATATATCTTGAGCAGTTTCCTGTACGCACCGAGTCCAATCCAAGTCAACCATCTAATTGAGTCGCAGCTTCTAATTCTCCCTAAATGTGCATTTAAATCTTTGGCAACAAAAGGATCCATGGGTTTCCAGTTCACTGCAACGGGTCAATCAAGACAGAATAAAACTTCTTTTCGGTTGTGTCAGAGCTACGTTCTTTGGGACGAAAGCAGACATGGCAAACATGAAACAACCAACTTTCCGCCTGTTAAACACGTTCATGAACGTCCCCGGCTGTGCAGCCGGAAACGAATATAGAGTAATGCGGCGATTTAGCTTGCATCCTATTTCTTTTGTTTCTGATTTCACAGCACCTATTGATGTCAAGTGGGTAAACTGTGAGTGCAAGAGCAGCTTGTTTTCCTGCATTTCCAGCGTACCAGCTTTAAAAGCAGCCAGATATACCGAGCTTGGAAATGCCTGGGAGTGTCGAGGCTAGGTGACATGCGCACGTTGCTGCCAAGGTCAATGCGAAATGGGCAGGGCCGTCAGCCACAAGCGATAAGCCTAAAAGGAGTGAGTTATTTGTAGGTTTCTGAGGTGGGGAAGAAAAAGCATCTGAAACAAAAAGTGGCGTCAGCGGAACCATGTCATTACATACCCACCCTGCCACATGCAGCAAGTAAAGTGACCCGGCTGGTGACACTGTTCGACGGCCGGTGTGGCATGACAGCATTGGTAGTTGTAGGAATCATGGTTGTACTTGTACTGGGATCTGTTAAGGCGCTCAGGTCTAGAAAGGGGTACGACTAGGGTCCTCATTCAGAGCCTTTAATTCAAAAGCCCGATCGGACGGCACTGAGGGGGCGCCGGCATACCATTACCACTACTACAAAAAGCACAAGCTTTTTAAGCATCATGTCGATGAATCTTTTTCAACTCGCAACCTGGAGAACCAAGATATTGGATTGATCAAACCTGTTAAGCAACCTGATATGATAAACTCTTTGGGTGTCAAAGTAAAATCCCCAGGTGTGGCTCAGTGGATCATAGAGGTACACAATCCGTCATGTTGCATTGAGGTCCAGTTTACTTCAGAGGACACAGCTACAGCATTGACTTTAGTGTCAGTGCATATAATAATACTTCGTATGTCTTCTGATTGTCCTTCAGCTGCATATCGATCTGTTCGCCGAGTGTGGCAACCGAATTGCACGGTGATGGAGGTTGCATTTGTAAGGTGGTCGTGAGACTCGACAAGCAGATGCACGGCCAACCAAAATCCCCGGAACTGGCTTGTTCTGAAGGCAGTGTGTTCCACCCAGTGGTGTCCGTTGTGATGACCACAAGCTCTGTCACGATATTTACACATATTTGTATGTTTTTATAATATATATATACAAACATACCACCAGTTTCAGACAAACCACGAAGAGTTGCACTAAAGACATCTTACCGATTAGTGGCGAAGAGTTTGTCATCTAACTGACACGTATGGTGAGAAAATCAAGGATAATCTGTTCAGTCACCAGTACGCGCACCAGAGCTGTCAAAATGTGGATCTCCAGAAGAAGAGAGAAATCAATCGTGGACTGCCCAATTATTTTTCAGCAACTCTATGAGTAGTGTTCTAGATCACGCCAATTTTTAATCTGCTTTCACTTTAAAGTGAATAGGAAAATAAATTTGTTCGTAATTAGGGGTAAAGCAGAATTGAAGGTTTCATGTTCAGCTTACGGATCACAAGCCATGGACATTATAGAAAGCAGACACAAATGGAAAACAGCTCTTGCATGCTTTCATTAATTTCCTCCTTGTCAAGCCCTACTCTTCTACTTTTTAGTTTGATTGGACAGTTGTTACTACAAGATAAATCGGAATATGATATTTTCGGCCAATATCGCATAGCCGCGCTTCCTCCCCGGCTCACCGAGGACTCACTGGTGCCAACTTGTCCCAGTGGAAGTGAGTAGGCTTATAATCACTCGTCTTGAGGAATTGCATCCTTCAAAAAGACAACAGTATTGCTCACGCTATATCGGGCACCACTCCATGCGTCGAAGGACTTACTGCAGTACAAAGGATCTTCGTCTGACTGATCGATACAGTCATACTGTCCATCGCAGAATCGTCCAGCTGGAATGCACTGACCGGATCGGCAGCGACGATAGCCCTGAGGACATGCTGATTCAATCACGATGATCGCACTTGCTGGTTTACCGGGATGCTGGAAATTGAAACACAGATGAAAGCCTTAGTTATTCGTACGGTGAGATGCATTTATCTAAAACTGGTTCAGAGCGGGCAGTGTATGATCCTGGGAAAGTGGACACACGTGGCAACATCCACCATCTCGCGAAAACCTTTCAATTTTGTGCTCTTATTGAGAGCACTTTCACCCAAGGCTTCACGCTTGAAGCGGTTATCCGCTGAAATTTTCCGATGAATCTAGTTTGAGATCCGACTGGCTTTAAAGGACCTTTAGTGGGATATTAACCGTTTGATTATCTGGAAACCAGACAATATGTCGTCACCGTGGGGAATGTGTGACAGCAGGAGAACCAAGCGTCTTGCGTTCATAATTTTGCGCTGATTAGTAGTGGAAAAACAAGAATAAATGCATTTTTCCTATAACCTAACATTTCGGTCATCAGGAGTGCCGCACGTCAGGAGCAAATCACCGTTGATGTGGGACTACACAGTTGATCAAGATGTGACCATACCATGTGTATGGGTTGGGACTGAGGTCAGACACTCTGTCGGCTGTTAATTACGGGTCCTAACCACATGGCGGATGTTGACTAACCACTGTTTCGAATGACGCGGACAGCTTGTGTGAACTACCGAGACTTTCGCTCAGTACAGTTTTGCGCACTTTGTTAGATATGTGAGAATAGGATGAGTCCGTTCAAGTAAGAAAATCGTGGTTTTACTCCAAAGCGAGGGATTTTTGGATGGGAATTGCGCATCCATTTTGTGTTCCACAACAGAAACTCTTGACTATCTGCTCGTCTATGTGGGCAGCACTGCAATCCCCACAGCAGATCTTTTATACGCAATTAATCTGACCACTTGAGTTAATGGGATATTCGAAATGCTGTTGTCTACTTTGAACACTGTGCGTTAGAAAATACTGATAAAACCGCATGAATTCGTCTCGGCAGTGTGTGCATGGTTGGGGATCTCAGGTGTTGATAAGATGATACAGTTTTCTGGATTCCGACTTGTTTTCGACACAAAAGTACAAAATATGTGACCTTATTGGTACGGGATATGGTGCGAACATTCTAACGCAAACTATCCATATGTTTCTTAAGTAAATTTGGAGATATTTGCACAATATCTTGGTGAACGAGATAGAACACGCGGGGTTAAACAAATAAAAAGAGTAATGCTTCTGGCCTACGCTTTTGATAAGTTGGTTATCTGCGGTTACTTCCGCTCTTGCGCGAGGGTCCGGTTCCCCTTTAGTTTCTTCGCTGGGTCTTTAGACTGATCAGAGGGCTTTCAGCAATGATGAAGTTGATTCCTCTCAAGAAGTGAATGCGAACTCCTTTTCGATATCTTATTTCGACAGGATTGTGCCTAATATGCGCAATAATTGTGGCGTAGGTTACATTTATCATGGCAACGTCACATGGTAATGATTGGAGAGTCGTTGCCACTATCCCATATAAACACGCGTAAAAGTAATTTTGCGTGTAAGATGGTATAAAGATGCGTGACGAATACTTCTCCACTCGACTTGATGGGGGCATCACTTCGGAGAGTTCGACTATCTCTCCTTCCACAAACTGAACAGTAACCTAGCAGGTGTGCTCGCGCTTTTCGGTAGCACTCTCCTGTGGGACGGCACTGTTATAATCAACCACCTACTGGTCAATTCAACCACTTTTATCATCAATTGAGTGAATGATGAGTGTTCATTGTGTTGTTCAAATATCCGGCTTTCCTTATCTGTTGCAATTTAACTGCCCCAATGTTGATCTAAGCTATACCGAAAAAACCCATTTATTGGAAGTCATCCTACGAATCTTCACAGAAGCCGTAGCTCCCAACTCCCAGCCAGAAACCTGAGGATAAATCATTTAGCCACAAGCGTTTTTCCGTGAGGAGCAACAGAACGAATGATATGCGTGGAACTACCACTGTGTAGGGTCGGAAACAGAGCATCTTTTCTTGGCATCCGTTAAGACCATAATTCAGATTTACGTCACTCTCGTTTGAACAGTCCACCTCTTGTCCTGGCGCAAGTATTCTGGTGAGTTTAAACACGGGGAAGAACGTCGGACGCGAGTTTCGCTGTTACTGTCAGTTCACACCCTTTGTCATGCTGGAACTTGAACTACTGGACATCTGAGCTTGCTACCAGTATTCCACTGGCGCACACTGGAAACACCTGAATTCTTATTTTGTAACAGAGGAAAAGTTGATTTCCATGGGACGTGACAGGGTTGCTTGATGGCTCAGTAACGACGCAGCAGCTGTCCTAATTTTGTTGATGGTATGTGAATCCTACAAATCCTAAAAGCATCAACGATTGGAACCATATTTTCAACATTTCTCATGAAGGGGTTGCGGTGGTTCACTTACTGACACTTGCTTTTGAAGTTATCGATAAGTCTGGTACGACTGTGTCCATAATTTATTTTGGTAGCAAGCTTATTTGACTTGAAGAACATCATGACTTACTTTAGTTTACTATCCAATGTCACATTGCGCGCTAATTCACCTCCAGGATCATGTTGGGGCCTTAGCGGTCACCATTCAAAGGGTAGTTGCACAGCAATTCTTGAGAAAACAGAGGTTTACCATCTCTTTAACCTTCAAAGTAATAATTCACCTAGTTGAGGTTAGGAACTCGGCTATGCCCGGGAGAGTCATTCAAAAGACTCTCCAGAGTAGCATGTCAATACTTTTTCATGTCACGTTTGTTTCCACACAAAACCGTAACCCTGTGAGGAGTTTTTACTCCCTGTGAACGGCCGTGACACTCCGCACATCAGCCATTTTTGAGCCAGCAAACAGTGAGCACACCAAACTGGCTGCACCCAATGTGAACATCCCCGCATGACTTCCTTAAGGTTCCATCCCGCCTATTTGCTTCTGCAGCGATTTTCAATTGGGCTCTCCCCGTGAAGGTAATTCTTGCCTTGTATCCCTGCCGATAAATGCATGATATTTAGCTGTGTTGGTTGGCAGAGCCCACCCTAGTATCCCTCTAACGAAACAATCTATTCATACTGACGGTACCCAAGATTATTCAAAATATTCGAATTCTGATACTTTTCTGTTGTAGCATTTTGCACATGTTGTCTCATGAAGGCGGTCCTTAAGGTTCCCTGGTTCTTGACTGGACATACAGACGACCCGTCACACTCCGGAGCAGTACAATTTCTATCAAGACAAGGTGTGGGGATCGAACAAACTGTGCTGGCCTTGCTCAGGCCAACTGCCATGTCACTCAAGGGCAGTAGGAGGGCTGAGGGTGCCAAAGCCAAGACAGAAGCAGTCGATATTAAACATTAAGTTTCTGGTCAGTAAGTCCTCGCCTTCCGTCAGCTGATCTAACTCTCGATGCGTCTCTTCTACTGTTTCTAGTTCTTGAGAAACCACTCCGCAGCAAGTATGAAATGGTGCATTTTAGATAGTTGCGCGCTGCTTAGCAAAAACTTTCCAAACCTGACGAGAATGGTAGTATGCTTCCAATGTTCTTTGATCCAAGCCCTCAGTGAAAACAAGCTTGGCAAAACACCGTTGTGAATTCTGATGAATCTGGACTACATCATCTATCTACCTCTTCACAAACCTCCCTCCTATGACTGCGCTGGAAGTAATGGTGAATTTTGGTCACTTTTTTCAAAAAGTTAATATTCATGCCATTCCGGTCGACCACGAGAAACGTCCGTGAAAATTTTGCAAGTGAGTTGTGGGGTTGAGCTGTTTTTGTTCTGGAGAGCTTCAGAATGTTTGTACAACAAGACTATTCTGGTAACGGTATTATCTTCGGGACACACAGAGGGATTTCGACATTTAAGCACAATCTTTACTTCATTGGGCAGACTATTCCTTCACCTCAAACGAAGGGATGGGGATGCAGACGAAGAAGGTGTTCTTTGGCGAAAGCCGCTGATTATTTTGTCGATCAATAAGGTGTTTGGTAGGACGAAACCGGTAAACCATTCATTGAACGACACGAGTTAAAATTGTCAGCCCTCCTTGATGTTTTAAACATGTGTGAAAGACTGCGCAATTGACAAGCTACTGATTGCATGAAAAAGCCAAAAATTCGACAATCATGGTTGGATGGGACAGAAAAAGCACTTTTCGCGTTTCTCCTTTGCTTACAAACAAAGAGTAACGATAAAAGAAGGCTAAACCATCTTGGAGCGGTTAGTCCGTTATTTTACTGTCATTTTTATCCGTTTGCAACTGACAAAAGAACATGGAAGGACTCAGTCCCACTATGTTCGTACGTTGATTGTTCCCTACACTCGGGAGCCAAGTACAAGGTTTCCACAGCTGTAATTTTTCGATCGGTCCGCTCAAAAGCGCAACATGGCATATATTCTCCATAAAATTGAAGAAAATTTTATGGCAACGAAGCATCAGTTTTGAACACTGATGTCATGCTGTCCATAATGATGATCATCATCATGAAGTGATCTTGAAGTAATTTGGAAAGATTTACCTGCAGGAAACTATTCACAAGGTTGCCGAAAACTCTTCTTTAGTTAAATAATATCACAAACGAGGGAGTCAGTTTTGTCTCCCATGAAAACCGAATTGAGTTGCAAATGGGTGTATTTGTCGAAACCTATCTGGGGATTAGGCCTGACTCAGTGTACTTCATGCATGTTCAGGGTAGCAGGGTAAGTTAACCAAGATTGTTCCCATGTCTAGAAATCAGCTTTCCGTATAGGGAGATTGTCTTGTGTTTACTGTACTGCCAAAGAATGAGGACATATGAACCCAGAACGGACATCTCAAACAGTATTCACATAAAAATGGTAAAGAGATTATAAGCGCATAGCTCACTTCGGTGTAACATTCCACTCGGGTGCCATTGTACTCTGCCCCAAGACCAGTCGGATGAGATATCTGAAGTCGATTTTCCCCAATCGGAGTGGGAATGAATCCAACAACTGGACGATCAATGCGGTGTTTAGGCACAACATTCGACGGTCGTCCACTGGTCTCCTGGGTATAACACTCGATTTGGATTGGTTGATAGGCACGCACGCGTATGATTGGTGGAGTAATGAATACGTCGTAATTAGCTATTTGACCTGTGGTGGAATTGAGAGACAGGAAGTCTATGAGTACGGATATGAAGCACAGATGGTGTGACTGTCATCAAATACGGGATTTTGGATATCATCTCAGTTGGGCTGAACACCAAACGGGATCAGTTCATCTAATTCGTTTGAGACAGAAAGTACTGGCTCCCAAAGTGGGTCAGAATCAAGGAGAAATTTTCGGGGTTGTTCACCAACAGGTTTCTTATATATACGGTCGCTAAACAGGTTGAAATCCAGAACATATATCAAGGGGACGCCCATCAACAGGGCAAAAACAGTGAAACTTGTGTAGTTTGATTCAGGCGCTCGAATTCAGCTGTGCTCATTCAGAAACTGCCTTCTATATGCTTCAGCTGCTTGTGTTAGCTTCGAGGAGGTGGGCTTCAGTCTTTTGTTTCTACAAAATAAGCTAGATGTACCATAAACCTCAATCACTTTTCTGGAGAACAAGCTCTTAGGTTACCAACAAAACCATTGAGTAGGCATGGGCGAATTCAATGAAACTGCAACAGAGTTCTAGAAAGGGATTATCGAACGTAAATCTGTCTACGTTAAGTCTGCTTCAATGAAAAACTACCAGGAACCCTGTCACGTGATGGTTCCATATTATCAGCATTCTGCTTTTCGGGCACAATGGAATCATGCCGAAATGTCGCTGGTTAATGGGCTTTCATCTACCGAAGATGAATGTCCAGAATCTGAGAACCTGGCTGCACATACAACCTGTTTCCCTCTAAAATGTTGACCAATTTTGCGTTCAGCAACCTTTGAAATTCACTTATTCAGCAGTATCCACAATGTGTGCCCAGATGTACGGAAGCAAGAGGTCACGTGTTGCGAATCAGAATAAGGAGACCCAATTAGTCATAAACTCATTCGTGGGAAAGACGATAGTCTGCCTGTCTACATGTTTTTGCTTGCTAATGTTCCACGAACCATATGGAGTACCAAACTGCTGCAAGACTGCTGTCAAGAAGGTGAGATTTCTGAAGAAACTACCAGAATTCCTCAAACCTAAAGAGACCCTCACACCCCACCAAATCACGGCAGGTAATGCTTCAAGCATCTGGCATAGAAAGGTCTGTTTCCGACTGAATGCTCAAGTAGTCAGTCAATTCAGCGATGGGAGAGGATGGTGAGTGTTCAGGCATTTCATAAAAGCACGACGGACGATAACTTGTGTTCACCCAAAGCCGATAGGACAGCCCGGATCAAGGTCAACAGTACGCTTTACATATCGCGATGCCTCTCGTAATGTTTGCACTCATTTGTTCGCCATAGACCTTCCTTGTAAGCGGGTCATTTTCCGACTCTAACGACTGCAGCGGTTTGTTACAACAAATACATTTGAAGAGGTCAAGATGACTTCTATTCAACTGCGACGAACTCTCTGTAGTCGCACTGGCCCTACAGCGATGTGTCAGTGCCGAACTGACATTGTTTCACACAATTGTATATTTATTTTATCAACTGATTTTACTGACCAACTATATCTCTAAATCGACCGTAGTATCAATTGTTTCGTATCATAATTTATATGGTGTGCCCAATAGTGATACGCTGTGGTTATAACCTGCGAGTCTTTCGACCTTACTGTAGTCAAAGCAGATGATGGATTTTGAAAATAAGCGAGATCAAACTGAGCTCTCGTCTTTGGAGAAGAAGCACTGTCTATCTGTTTCGTTCTTGTTCGGAATCACAGAAGAGCGCCTCCCACAACATCGCATGGAGATTCGGACCTGTAACTTCTGGTTAATTGATGAAAGCCAAAGCTTCGTCACTAGAGAGATCACTTAAAGCATGCGAATCCCGTGACTGAACGATGAGAATCGCTGTAAACTGTCTAGTTGTGAGTTGCTCACTCTACGGATTAGGCAGACTGCTTGGTAATCAATAGCTAGCCGGAGGGATGCAAGTTTTTATCGGCCCAGCCGAAATGCACGACATGCGCGCTGCTACTGATTTCCATTGAAGCTAACTTGCGCAACGAGGAATGTATGAATGCACACAGCGCTGACATGTTGATATATGTTACTAATTGACATCCGAAGTGCTTAGTGAACGGCCAAGCAGCACAAAACAAGGCTAAATGAAATTGTTCCTACTGCGTATGACGTCCAATCACCTTCAAGGTCATTCTAAATACGTGTAAGTCTATCAAAATGTCACAGTAGGAAGCCGAACAAATGCAGGCTTCTGAAAGAACAACATTCCCTTAAAATCCCGATCTCGATTTGTGTACCACAGCAAGAGATTGAATAACCCCTATTTCACTTAGGGTGGGATGTGCGATGACCAAAATATTTGCTAGAAAACCTGCCGGGATGGAAGTACTTCTTCAAGGATCACCCAACTGTGACGTTTGTTGATTCCACGAGAAATCAGGACGGACCTAACGATCTACTCGTGAGGATGCTGAAGGCTCTTTTTACAGCCCATGATCGGTTTTGTTCTTATTGAGGCTCATCAGGTAGGCGCAGTTCCCGAGTTTTCGTCAACGCTATCTTCTACTTCAACTCAAATTGCACAAAATAAGCAAAATACATTCGTTTGCATGTCAGTTTAGTTTGATGAGAAACTGATCTAGAACTAAGCTGAATCAATCGTTTACGATCTCCTTAGGAACACCATAAACGAGAGCTTTATCTGGACTCAAGATGACCCGCCGTTCAAAACCAAATTTGTTTGCGAATGAGTGTATTTCGCTGAAATCAGGACGTAGTTTATTTGTCCATGTCCTAAGGTCAGCACAATTATCTCGCGTGCCTCATCGGTCAGGCTTCGTTCAATTAGATCCCCGCTATAGTTGTTTTGACGTCACACATATTGGTGAACAGCCCTTGTACTTTTCAGCTTCAAAGAAGGTGACTGTTTCGTTGGAAAACACTTTTTGTCCCTTCGGTGTATTTAAAGATACTTCCAACTATGTTCTCCGATCGCTTCTGAAGAATTCCCGCAATTCATTGCAAACAGCACGCGCCGTCTCACGAAAGCACTAAATTCAGTAGTTTTTCAATCTAATTTCGGCTAGGTGCAACGCAGTGACACTAAATCTGGGGCTCTTCGGTCTGATACTTACCCGGAGCGATTCATTTCTGCAGTACGATACATCAAATGTTTATACATTAAAGCGCATGCAAAAGCTTGATATATTCTGGCAGTTTGTCGTTTCTTGACTATTGACTTAGGTACTCATGGTACCCGGCGAGCTTCGGAGCCGTCGAACAGGATTAAAACCATTTACCTCCCGCCTAGACTGCTGCAGACGCTGCCTAATAAATGAATTTCTGATTTCTTCCAGAAGATCATGCGCCCCATCTCCGCGAGTTGAGCTCACAGTTATCCATTGCGTTGTACTGCCAACACTGGAAGAATACTTTTTAATCGTGAATATAATCTGAGATAAATCTATCCACTGGTTTTAGGAGGCGTATTGGGTTCATTAAATATGGCAGACATATTGGAATCTCAGGAGTGATAATAAAGGTCACTGAGTACACTGACTGCCCGGACTCTCCAGGTAAGCCATGCAAAAACAATCGATTCCTTGAACATCCTTCAAGCAGTCGCGACATCTCGAATATCGTGCCAACTGAAACTTGAGGCGGCCTGCCGCAGCACATTTACTTGCTTAAAAACCTCACAAACGAGAGATTCACCTGGGTCTGAGATGAGCCCCATACAAAACCAAATTTGGTTGCGAATGAGTTTTCAATTGAGGAAAACCATAAATGCATTTTATCACACACTGCTTCTTGCTTCTCAAGAAATAGTTTGCTTATTCTGGAAATCCTTTGGCGTGAAAATAGTTGGCTCACGAATACATATATATATATNTTGTTTAAACTTCAATAGAATAATCATACTTATGAATGCTGAATGCCTTTTATACCGATATTACTGTCGAAAAGATGTCAGGAAGCAAAAAGGAATCAGTAGTAACCGGTGGATCCGACGTTAGCAGCTGGACAATTTGCTGGTTATTAGTTTCGTTTAAACAAGACCAGACACACACTAATTACACACCCTGTGTTAAACTGATGAGAAATGACACAAAAATGAGGAACTTACGAACAAAAAGCCTGGCTACAGCTTCGTTAGGCCCAAGTCGACATATGTATTCACCCTCATCTGACTTCCGTGCGTATTGTTTGCTTATAAAACTTGTATGTAAGGCGTACGGGTCGTCTAGGCGACGAAATCCGGTCGGACTGGTCGTGTCAAGAGGGGTCATAGGCCCACCACGGAACGGGCGGAAGAACCAGAGCATGTCTCTGTTTGACGGGCGTCCTGATCCGTGTGATTGACAGTGGAACTCCACTCCAAATCCTTCGTCCACTGTGTCACTCGAGGGATTGATTTGCAGTACATCTTCATCTGTTTGTTGTGTGGATTGTAGTAAGCAGAAATACAAGTTATGAATGTTGGCACGTTTTTTATGCACGTCAGAAATATTTCCTTGCCTAACTGTGAAAGTTTAAGCTCAGATTCGAAACTTTGTTCGCCGTCCTCAGATTGTCTGATCGACTGGATAGTTTGCAGTTCATCAACCCCTTGGTTCATCACTTGTTCCCCGTTATAAATCCCATAAACTAAACTATGCTGCAAAATTTAGACAGGAACCGTTCACTGTAAAACTGTTGCGCAGACATTCACTGCATCATATCGCACTTCTACAAACATGGCTGAGTGGCTGAGCCGAACAGTTAGTAATCTTCCATTCTGAGGACTCGAGTTCGAGTCCCACTTAAGTGCTTTCAGATTTGCTGCCAGTCCCTCGCCATGATAACCTACGCATACGTTGTTGCCAAAATAAAGGCCCGAGAATATCTCTTCGTTTATGTGTGACAGCTTTTGTGCGCTATTGACAGAGATTTCATTCCAGAGGTTAATTTGTGGGCAGGGTTCGGAATAGCTCAGTACACTGAAGGACAATGGCATTAGTTACATCACTTAAGTGTTTTTTTTTGGGGGGGGGGAAGTAATCCCGGAGGGCTTGAAAGATTAACTCTATTACTGTCGAAAAGATGTCAGGAAGCAAAAAGGAATCAGTAGTAACCGGTGGATCCGACGTTAGCAGCTGGACAATTTGCTGGTTATTAGTTTCGTTTAAACAAGACCAGACACACACTAATTACACACCCTGGGTTTAACTGATGAGAAATGACACAAAAATGAGGAACTTACGAACAAAAAGCCTGGCTACAGCTTCGTTAGGCCCAAGTCGACATATGTATTCACCCTCATCTGACTTCCGTGCGTATTGTTTGCTTATAAAACTTGTATGTAAGGCGTACGGGTCGTCTAGGCGACGAAATCCGGTCGGACTGGTCGTGTCAAGAGGGGTCATAGGCCCACCACGGAACGGGCGGAAGAACCAGAGCATGTCTCTGTTTGACGGGCGTCCTGATCCGTGTGATTGACAGTGGAACTCCACTCCAAATCCTTCGTCCACTGTGTCACTCGAGGGATTGATTTGCAGTACATCTTCATCTGTTTGTTGTGTGGATTGTAGTAAGCAGAAATACAAGTTATGAATGTTGGCACGTTTTTTATGCACGTCAGAAATATTTCCTTGCCTAACTGTGAAAGTTTAAGCTCAGATTCGAAACTTTGTTCGCCGTCCTCAGATTGTCTGATCGACTGGATAGTTTGCAGTTCATCAACCCCTTGGTTCATCACTTGTTCCCCGTTATAAATCCCATAAACTAAACTATGCTGCAAAATTTAGACAGGAACCGTTCACTGTAAAACTGTTGCGCAGACATTCACTGCATCATATCGCACTTCTACAAACATGGCTGAGTGGCTGAGCCGAACAGTTAGTAATCTTCCATTCTGAGGACTCGAGTTCGAGTCCCACTTAAGTGCTTTCAGATTTGCTGCCAGTCCCTCGCCATGATAACCTACGCATATGTTGTTGCCAAAATAAAGGCCCGAGAATATCTCTTCGTTTATGTGTGACAGCTTTTGTGCGCTATTGACAGAGATTTCATTCCAGAGGTTAATTTGTGGGCAGGGTTCGGAAAAGCTCAGCACATTGAAGGACAATGGCGTTAGTTACATCACTTAAGTGTTTTTTTTGGCAACAACNTAATCCCGGAGGGCTTGAAAGATTAACTCACTCACCCCGAACAATCACATTGGTTTGCCTGATATCACCATTCACACGGCACTCGTACGCCCCAGCGTGTGATTTTTCAACCCCGCGTAGAATGACAATGCTGACGCGCATTCGGTCGATACGGTGGACATTACCAGACATGTTCAAGGTCGGATGAAGCTCCAAAGGCTGTTCGTTGAAAAACCATTGGACGCCTTGTGAACCGCGTAGGTGATGGAATTCGCAGTGGAGCTCACGAGTTTCTCCAGGTAGAGTGACCATAACATTCCCAGGTGGTGGGACCATTTCTGAGTGGAAAAAAAACAGTAAGAGATCGGTGTAATGGGTGGTTGCCCATGCTATAGCGTACAATGCACACTAGGATTGAAGTTGCCGTCTGGTTAGGATTTCCACAAGGAAGCTTGAGAGATGCTGCACCAAGTGTTTCGACACTTTTTTTGTGCTGATGTAAAGAACGCGCAAGCCGACTGAAACTATGTGGCCCTTCAGCCTTTTTGAATCCCTGGAAGCAGGCGCAAAACTATCCATAGTTTAGAACTTCCCCTAAGGGCGGACACTATTCTGCACAGAAAAGAACATAGTTCACTTCATTGCCCTAATAATTGGCAAGCTGGAATTCAGTGCATGCATGAAGACACCATATAAGTGGAGAATAATCGCGTAAAAAACAAAAGTGAATAGGATACACGCCTTGGAAACACGTAACACAAAAATTATAGAGGTGCTGAAAACCTTTCGGCAGCCTACGACCAGTTTCACTCCTATCGGGGCTCATCAGGTAGACGAAATCTCCGAGTTTTCATCAATCTCATGTTCTACTTGAACCCGAAAAAACCAGCTGAAAAAAAGTTTATTCAGTTACATATCAATTTGTTTTTGAAGAGAGGCTCACTTGAAAACCAGCTGAATCCCTCGTTTATGATTTTCTTAAGCAACTGAATGCACTACACCATGCTTCCTTTTGTCTTGGGCTGCCAATAGTATTCAGCGATATCTCGAATATCGTACCAACTGAAACATGAGGTGGACTGGTGTAGCAAATTCAGCTGCTTAGGAAAAACATGAACTACAGATTCAGCTGGATTACAGATCAGTCTCCCGTCAAAACCAAATTTATATGCAAATGACTGTATTTGTCGAACGTGCATACCAATTTGTGGAAAGAATGACACAAGCATCAGTCTCCTGTTCCCGCATCATCAGGGAATAAACATTGGTGGAAAACTTATGGAAGTTATTGGTAATCCTCATTTTTTCAAGTTTACGCTGCCCCCATCTTAGTCCCATGTACTGACAATCAGTTGGCTTAGTTTTCGGATTACCTATAATGGCAGCCATACTCGGAGAACTTAAACAGCGGTATCCGGGAAGGTGTATACCTTATTAAGAAAAGAATTCCCATTGATGAGCCGCGTTTTGCAATAGAATTGTTATAGCTGCAGGAAATTCACGCGAAATGTATACCGGTGTAACGATGATACTACTGAGGGGGAGGCATGTGAGTAGTATGTTTTCTTCTAATAAATTCGCATTGCGTCTCTTGAAAATGGAGATCTAGTGCGGAATTTGTAGAGTCGCTTTGTAGCATTTGCTTGGATTTAAGTAACATTCAACGAATATATAGGAGAGTGCAAGAAGACGCGTTCAAGCAAAGATGGATATTCAGTTTTTATAAACAAGATGCATATGAGAGTTTTGCCTCCCTGTCCAATAGTTTGTAACTGTCCAGTTGGTATTTTCTAATAAGTAAATCCGCTGCGAAGGCCTTCTTCCTGTCACCGGAAGTCAATAACCAAAAGCCATTGGAAACTGTGTTTAGTGGTACAACACCGAACGACACAATAAACAGATCAGTAGATATTATGCATTCGGTTGGGATTTGAACACATCAGGTTGCAGGCAACCAACTTATAGATTTAGGCCGATAGTCACTGTTCTGCATGCCTCGTTTACATATGCATATGCAAAAAGGGGTCCGGGTGCGGATAAGTGCAATGAAAAATAAACAAGACATTAGCTGAGAAGCTCCATACGTATTCATGGGTCGAATAGAACGTCGACTATTGGCAGAAGTCCAGGATGACAAACAGTATGAAGAAGACCTTATCGCGTGTTGTCTAAATTCGTTCACAAATTCATGAGACCCACCGGTCAGTCACTAGAGTTTACATGCAATCAAAGTCCTTGGAATAAACTAAGCAACATGGTGATAAAATTTCTATCGATATCCGCCTGACTAGATAGGTAGAGGGATAGCGAATCACGGGACATCACTGTGGACTAGACACCATAGGTGTTTTAAAATTTTAGCGCCACCTAAATCAGAAACGTGAAAAGCTCTGACTGACAGACTATACCAGATGGCCGCAAACTGATGAACATTCACAAACCAGGTACACGCGCGCTAGTGTCTTGACAGAAAAGCCAGCTCTTCTCCTGTTTTCAATCCACGGTGTCAGTTTATCCCCCGATAATCAATCGCCGCTCACATTCAGTGAATAAATGGATTCCTTAAGGTTACTACTAGTCAGTGAAAAAACGCAAATGCTGACACAACTGAGGAAGAATTTCCAAGTCTTCATAAGTCATTCTAAATTTGTTACATTTATTTGATGCCTGTTGAATCGATGGTGGTTGATCTGTTAGCCGAGCTTGGCTAAGCTTGTAAGCGTCTCTTTACCAGGCTAGGGGACATTATTAATTTTCAGTTGGATGGGTAAATGTTCCAACTTCGCCTACGCTTATGTAGTTTCTGAGGTATATATAGAAACTACAGCGTGATCGATTATTTGGAGATTGACAAGTGCACAAATTGGTTGGTAATTTCGACCGAATCCAGACCCACCCAGCGGACTAAAAACCCCAACCAACCGGCGTATAGTCGAAAACGGGAGGAAAACTGTGTACAGATTAGGAATCACATAAACCCGAGCAGAGTGAGATCGCAGAGTGGTACCGCCTTGAGTGATGACAACAAGTTTGGACTCCAATTACCAAGATTTATAAATACGCCGAAACAGAGCAATGTCCCCAGGCCACTCGAATTCCGCAGGGCGACCGATCCAGACACCTTGTGCGTTCGAAACAATGCAAGGTCGGGCTAAAGAAAAGGCCTGAAGAAAAGGTCAAATTAAGTCACGGTGCTTGTTGGCTAGTATGAGTTGCCCGGTCGTTCCACTGTTATTAAACCCTTAGGTAGTTAGATTCTTATACATTCTATTTAAGAGAGCCTTCCCTCCAACTTCCCTTCCGCCCTTGCTGGAGTCATCAAGAAAGCCAAAACAGCACAATTGTTGCCCTCTGTAGCCACTGCCTCAGTTTGCTTTGATGGTCTGAATTACCTTATGGTGAACACTTTCTCCTGTTTTTTGAGAGTGGTTATATTTTATGCCGCACCAATATAACCGACCAGCGCCCAACTTTGAAAGTGTCATGTTTGTGACTTTATCGCCTGGAAAATACCATTCTATACAAACCGATGTAAAAAGCGGTTCGAAGTAGAAAGTGTGGAAAAAATCAGAACCCTCGGGTTCTATAGATAGGCGAAATTTTTCGACCAAAACCGTCAGCTTTTGGTGCTGTTTTGTTTTCGTGGTAAAAAGTTTGATACAACCATGCGTATTATGGCAAATGTTCGGTCTACTTATATAGCCACCTAACCCCCACTTCTGTGACCAGGTAAAGTGGTTGAAATCATGAAATGCGCAAATCGGTTTTTTTCGGAAACTGACTTTCATCTACGGCTACTTTTTTATGTGCTGGCCAAAGACCCACCGTTTGTGGAATAAGTTTGCAATTATGTTAAGTTTAGAATCTAGCTATGTGAATAGAGTTTCTCCACCGTTGTATGGGTGGTTGTAAATATCCGTGAATATGCCACAGACCTTAACGTCCGATTCACATAAAAACAACAAACAGAAGGCATAAAGTGTTGAGCCGAAAGTTGACTGAATGGTTGTCCAAAAATTGACTAATGGTTCTTCCAAAGGCAAACCATTAGACGCAGAACATCAGTCTGAAAATAAGCAAACTCGGCTTATCGAAGTCTTTCTAAATACTAACTCACTGACGCTCCGATAGGGTTACCGTTGTAAGGATGAATTGAAATGACTGTGTCGAACCCTGCCAGTGAGCAAAACTAAACCACTAATATAGTTTTACTTCATAGAGTGTGAGCATTTCCTAGCGTAAGCAAAGATCCAAAAAAGGACGAGAGTGAGCTTTCAAAATATTCAGCGTCCAAGATGTTGCAAGTCCTTATACAAGGAGGAAGGATTCATTTTGGAACGCTTGTTCCGCTGCGCCTAGCTTGCAGCACCACAGACAGACTGCAAATTTTGTCGAAGATCCACGACTTGCGGCCAATCTTGGATATGTGTTTTCATCCCAACATGCACTTGTGCAGTGACTGATAGAGTCGTTGCAACCGGTTGGTTATAAAACAACTAGTCATGTATAGTTTAAACTGAGATCCCACTTCAACATCACTGACGCCAGAATGGTGACTTTGAACGTGCCATCGATTTTCACAAGTATGTTATTGCAAGAAATCATTTGTGCCACTAGGCTGCCCAAGTCAGACTGATTTGAATATCCCTACCAGAGACCTCAACTCACTAGTTTTATCCTATGCTGAAAACATACACTTCAAAATCCATGGTTCCATTCACTGCCAATCACTTCAACATCACTGACGCCAGAATGATGACTTTGAACGTGCCATCGATGTTCACAAGTATGTTATTGCAAGAAACCATTTGTGCCACTAGGCTGGCCCAAGTCAGACTGATTTGAATATGCCTACCGGAGACCTCAACTCACTACTTTTATCCTATGCTGAAAACATACAGTTCAAAATCCATGGTTCCATTCACTGCCAAAAAGACAAAGTAACGATGAGTACATTGGGTCATTCTTTAGTGAAGCATTCTTGTGGAATGTAGGGTAGAACAGCCTTGGGCCGACATACAAGGAACGCCTAATCACGCAAGATACGTTGATAATATTTCCTGGGTTGAGGTCACACGCTAGACACGTCAGAGAAAGTACTCCGAAACATGGCAACAGTCAAAAGAGAAGTAGACACCTTACTCTTCCCAACTGTTTTTCTGTAAAGCAGAGGATCAGATTGTCTGAAGTACAATATTTTCACAAGAAGACAGGGAGTGGTCGACACTATGACGTTGGCAGTTCTATGCCGTTCAAACACGAGTGAAACCCTGTATGATGTCTGACAGTACAAGCCAGAGAAATATATGTGGTGGATGTAGAAAAAATGGGATTGAGCTGCACCAAAAATATATTGATACAGAACCACTCATCACCAAGACTATGATCAGAATAGACGCATAACTTAGCG
Organism: Opisthorchis viverrini; assembly: GCF_000715545.1. Lineage (NCBI taxonomy): Eukaryota > Metazoa > Platyhelminthes > Trematoda > Opisthorchiida > Opisthorchiidae > Opisthorchis > Opisthorchis viverrini. The sequence goes on from NW_008751760.1 coordinate 490,662, forward strand.
TGGGAAACCAAGTGGCTCTCATGTGGATTCGTTATAACGGGGACACAGTAATCCACTCAGCACGGCTAAACTGATTCTAACCTTTCCGTCAGCTCGTGCAATTCGTTCACAAAGAAAAAATCAAAGCCAGTTTTTATAGCCACACTTTTTTCTTGCCCTTTTGCTTGGAGCAGCGTACTCAGGCCTCAGTTCACAACTGCCTGCGCGTGTTCGGACACATGCTCACGCTGCTTGGATAGATATCGGTAGTATTAACTGGAATGCGGCGTTGACCTGTCTCATTTGTGGAATGCAGGCCACTACAGGGAGAGAAACAACCCTTTTGGGGTTAGATTTCGACCCCCAGCCACAGCGAGAAATGTGATCATTAGGCCAAAAGGCGCTGACATTTCCAGTTTGTCTAGCTCAACTGACACGTCCAGTCGCCCGTCCGTACTTAAGAGGCTGTACGGCACACGATTACCTCGTGCAACGGAAGCTGACAAGAGTCTCTAAACTGTGAAATTTCGACGTACTTTGTTTGTTCACTTGATGTATCGTGTTTTCATTATCAATCTTTATTAACTCATATGGAAAATTTACGAGAAAGGTCTGTTTCATATCACATCTCCAACTTATTTTTATCTATTCTGAGACAGGTTGGCATTGGACGTTCACCCTTTGACAGCCAGGGGAAGGAAACCGATGAATTTCTGGACCTAATTTTCAACGTTGACCAATATCGTTGGTCATACTGTCACGTCAAAACGTTATGGCCGCTTCTTGTTGCGAATGAATGAGGAGAAGAGAACGAATGATCCATGGTTATAATTCGCAGTCTCTGAGTTACTAATTATTAGAAGAACATTACCATTCTGTTCAGCAGACATCCATCGCTCGACAGAAAACGGATTGAGCTATCTGATCAGTAGAAAAACGTCTGGTAGATTTCAAACTAAGGAGTTCGAACACGGACCTGACACAGATTCCCACTCAACAAGCGGATGCCCTACCGGATGACGCTTGCTCTCCGTCACACGTGCACCATGGGGCCGTAGTTCGGTGGTTGGAGTTCACGGCGAGGCGTGTCCGTTCGCTCATTTTGCGTATACTTCGCTTCACTCTTCTCAGCCAGATGATTCAAGACTAGTTATCCAAATCTTCGATGCAATTATTATTAACCAACTCTTCGCACGAAACATCATCTTCTATCAACTGTTTCGTTGAAACGTCTCGAATATCCTTTCCACGTCGTCGCGCTGCTCAAGTATGTCTTTGTGCAACATGAAGTGATTTGTGTCGGTTGGTTTACTGCCTCAAACAGAACGACTAAGTTGTACTTCATGGGGTCCGAAATGATGGTGTGACGGTGATACTACTGGTGAGGAAAGCATGAGAGTAGTATGTTCTCTTGTAAATTCGCTTTACGCCTCTTGAAAAGGGAGAAATTTGTGGAGTCGCTTTGTGGCATTTGCTTAGATTTGAGCAACAGTCAATGAATACTCAGGGAAGTTCAGGAAGACGTGTTCAAGAGAAGATGGATGTTCAGTTTTTATATATAAGATGCATATGAGAATTTTGCTCATCTGTCCGATGGTCTGTAACTGCTCAGTTGGCATTTTCTAACCAGTAACTCCGCAGTGAAGGCCTTCTTCCTTTCAATGGTATGTGTACAATGTTATACTTACTGGACGATCCCTATTATGTACCAAACGCCTTCCTAGTTGATCACCGCTCACGTCCCGCCTGTGCGGAAGGCAAACGAAGCGCGCCCATTGTCCTGTCTGTACGAGTAGAACTCCTTGTGTCCCCTGACCCAGTGGGGCATCACCCCAGTCATACGCTGCAAGATATTCGTCTCAACCCAATATACACTTTCCAAACGATACTTGATAAAGATCATTCTCAATGGTCAAAACATCGAACAATTTGGTCGAATATATCTACCGTGTGCCTTTTGTTACGGTCCCGCAACCCACAGCATCAAAACTCTTTCAACTCCGTTGGACTCATCCATTACGCAAGCCTCATGCACTTTTGTTATTCCATTGTTCGGTAGAGGACCGTTCTTAGCACGCGGGGTAGTTTGTCCTGACTGACGTGCGGGTCGAAACCCACAAATTGGTAGGTCGATCAACTAATGTTCGGCCGATGTCTTCCCGTTGGTTTCTATAAACTCAGAGTGGGAATCCCAGACTTCACCGGGAAATATGCTTGGCATACAACTGCAGTTTTCGCCATCAGGTAACCGTAAGACAGTTTGTCGCCACATCAGCTGATTGTCAGTGAAACTTGTTGTGGGACCACAGGTAATGCAGTCCGTCAATCTCAGCCACATATGTACAAATATACTTTTGGGACGGCCTGTGCCTTGCACCACCTCTGTGCAGAAAACTCGGAGGTGGAAAAAAATCAGAAGTTCAAAGTGCTCACAGCCAAAATGCCACGAAAATCTTGACAGTAGACAGACCGATTGGTACATCCCTGGGTAGCTAAGGCCATAGGTATCAATTCTCTATCCATTTTCTATCATTCAGTGCGAGATCTTTGCTTTTTCAGATTGGTTAAAAGTTGCGACTGTTCAACCCAAACTTGTTTGTTGCACTCTCCGGTATCCAAGTGACGTTAATCTCTTTCACCTTTGTTCCTGTAGGTTTATCACGGCGGGCGACATGTGCAAGTGGTGAGCTGTGTGTGTGGGCCGATCGGACCTAATTTAAATGCACTGTTTGTCACAAAGGCTGACAGCTGTGACAGCTTTTCGCCCCTGATGATAAGCTAGAATGCATAAACTTGATCTGTCACTAAATTAAACTTGTAACAATCTGGTCCCTCATAAAACCACCGTGACGAACTGGCAGATATGATGGTACTGCTCCGAAATAGCAACGAACGTACCCATGGATCTTAACTAAAAAGAGCAAATACAACTAAGAAAATTCTACAGTCTGTGTATTAAAGGAATGTGTAAGGTAAAGGAATGCTACCATTCCGATATTTCAAAAGCTGAAGGCCTGTACGTGACGCACCGAGTAATTTTATGAAGTTCGGTAAAGCAATTCATGGTAACAGTAAAGAAACTCGCAGTCACCAGCAGTAACTGAGTAATATGAAGTCATATTGGAATTGCAAAGACACGCTCACTGCTGAAATCTGTTGAGTACTAGTCAAATCGTCAAATGTGGTCATTTTGGAGATGGCTGGGGGTCCAAAGGGAGTACGGAGCCCAAATTGAACGTGATGGATCACCGTACAATGAGAGCCATGGATTCCGTGTTTCCATCGAACGATCATCATACTAATCTAGCTTCCTCCTCTAACTTTTTGATCGATTTTTCCTGTGCTACGATGTTGGACATCATGGCTTTGGAAGCCCATACATCCAAAAAAATATAAATTATGGCACGGTAACGCTAAAAACGGAATCAATCTCACGCTTAAAATCTGACGATTGCCGTTTTGTAAACGACAGCTATAGGAGGACACATCTTGCTCATTTCCCATGACAACATTTCAGGCATTCAACGTCAGTCATAAAAATATCCGAGGCGTTCATATTTTGCTCGACTTACATCAGCTGTTACAGCTGTTGGAGCAAATGTTACATTCTAAGCGACAATGCCTGACCAGTTGTCCCAGCTGCCAAGCATGATAGTACATTTTTCCATATAGAACAGACTTTTGTGAAGGTGATGATTGACTGGTTCACTACAGTTGGTAATTTTCACAATCAGCGGTTGCATCATTAGTGTTTAGTGGCGCATTGCTCCCTCATGGTTGTACGGTTCTACACTGCAAAGTGAAGCTTGCCGTCTACAGGTCGACAACATGTGTCACCCTATCATAAGATGGGGTACGAGGGCGAAACAACAATCAATAATGGCCATAAGCCTGATTCCGATGTTCTGATGAAGTTATTTTCCCGCTCGTCCTGGCATCGACAAGCAGTGCATAAATTGGTTGACCCTAATCGACGCTATGGCGAAAACAATTGCGCTAAATGGCAGAAGTCATGTGATGGGCTTTAGCTCACCTAATTATGTCAATGTATGGTATTCGGCCGACCTGAATGCTGAACAACCGAATGCATCAGTTACCAAACGTGCTTACTGGGTAGTTATCAGAAAGAGACAGTCCAATTTGACTATGACAAGGTCCGATTTGTGATAGCACGTAGTTCAGATAGCCAGTGTGTACGTGCACCATTCGGAAGGGCATGAGCTAACCTAATTCTACTTTCATTCACACTTTGTATGCATATTTCTTTATAATATCGGATACTTCACCGTCCGTACAGTACAAATGACAGTGATTTGCAGTGCAACAGTTTTCTCGCAAAATATGTGAGCACCTGAAAATATCTCCTGCTCTTCACAATCATTTGCTCTACCCACGAATACTGAAACTGGCAAAGTTCTCATTCCCCATAGTTTCACAGTATAAGAGTTCAGTCCCTATGAGTGCACCACTGATATTCGTATAAAAATTGTTTTCCAATAAATCAGCACACTTATGGGCACTGATCAATTTATCAGCACTACGACCATGCATAGCGCCCTTAACACTGGGAAGTAGAATTTGAAACATCCCACATGTTCTCCATATTTAAAAAAAAACAGGACTTTGTGGCACTTCCCGAAAACAACTGTAAGCGCTAGACTAAGACGCGAATAAAAATCGCCTTAGTAGCTGTTTTGTGACAGCTGAATTCACACCGGTAAACCAAGTTAGTTTCCTGGCCCTCGGCGTGACCAGTTCCTCAAAAATCACAATCAAATCGCTGACTTCCTCTCCAGTGGTCGTTGACTCATAGTCGACGGTTTATGACCAGCGCTCTGCTTAAAATTACTTGCATCTCTCTGCCTAGATTAGAGCATGAATTCTTATCCCACATACAACCAAGATTCCTACAGTCAGACGCAGCCCCGCCGCGGATTAGCCGGTGCCCCAAATACCTGTTGTCATAGTGGAAGAGAAGAGGCAGGTCATCACTGATGAATTCTTCTTTCTCCTCGTGCATTATTTATTTGTCTTTGTGGACCCATATTTCAATCTAACATTGTTTTTCTGCATAGCTAGCCATACGATGGGTTGCGATCAAAAGTATGTGGACATTCGATTACTCCGTTCAAATTAATCTGGAAGCATAAATACACCTTGAATGATAATTCTAGCAGACTGTTCAGCTGGTATGACTTACCGATTCCCATTTCTCTTGTCAAGGCCAAATTGATCTCCACCGTGGTGTTGGCTGCTATCGGACCAGTTCGAGATTGTCGTGGTGTCCATTCAGCTCGGCAAATGTAGGCCCCGATATCCGGATAGGCCAGAAAAGGAATCCTCAACACAGCGTTATCCCCAACCACTCTTCCGCCATGATACCAACGAAAGCCTAACCGGGTGTCTGGTCTTGGGGAAACCTCACACTCAAGCTCGTACGGTTTGCCAACAATGACCTCGGTTGTTAGTGGCCGGATAGTCACAGTGTACTGCTGGTCTAAAACAAGACAAAATAGGAAACGACCGAAGGCTGTTTATATTCTCAGAATTTTGCGAGCCTCATGCGCCGATGAGGTTTGGTCCATTTAACCCTAAGTTAGTGTTTTGGTTGCAAAAGCCGTTTTGGATTTTGACTCGACCGAACCGTTTTCCGGATATAACGAAATTCGTAATATCTCCAAAACATAGTAGTTATCGATTTACAGAAATTCCACCGCCTCATTAGATGGTATATCCATCCGAAACTACTTGCTTAAGTCTAGTCCAAGTAGATGATGGGAAGATTTCATCTAACTGATAAGGCTTAAAGATTCCAGAAGTGATCAAAGCAAAACCACTCCCTCGTCTTCTTTCCAACGCTTTTGATGGTAAAAGCGTTATTTACGTTTGATTTGAAAATTTCCGACATCATTCATGTTTCGAGAATAGTACTCGTCTAATTTCTTTGTTCCTGAAGTGACGAAAATTGGGCTATAAGACAAAATGGAGTTATCAGGTTAGGGACAAAAAGTGTGATTGTTGTGACCTATTTTGTACCTGGAAATGCCGAAAAAAGTCAAGTAAATATGTGCTTGCGTATCATTGACAATTATGGTAAAACAACTTTCTCCTCCATATATTTTTCACACCATCCCTGTAACTGAGATGAACACACAAACTGCACTGTTCACATGCAAAAGGTGGATGGCAAACCATATGAATGTTGAAAAGCTTTCCATCATGCAGTTTGATCTGGCTCACCAGGTACTCTGTTCGGCGATCTCTCACTCTCAAACAAACGAATAGAAGGGAGCAAGAAGAAAACGTTCATCACTAAGTATTGTTAGAACTAATGAACATTACGGTGAGAAACCGTCCTAAAACATCAAGATTATTGGCGACAGTTGGTCTTGATAAGACTTTTTGTCATGATCTTATTCACATCCGAGTGATTGTATGGATATTGAATCGTATTGATAAAGTTTGCCCGCTTAGTACGGCACCACAAGCAATGAAATTTGGTACGTAGGCATCTTTGATGAGTGCTCAGTTGATGTTCCGCAAACGTCTTAGTTGGCGATCCTACTTTGTTTTCAAAAAAGCAAAGTGTCATACGTCCTGTTGGTACTATTGTTGAGTGGTCATCTGAGCGCGCTCTACTAGTTCACCAAAAGCGCTGGGCTTCGCGATAGACCAAAAGTGAAGTGAGAAATCTTGATATACTTCTTCATCTTCCACTACCTAATCACCAATCACCGGCAGTCCTTGTGAAGCTGTGATCTCACGCGGACTCATCAGCGGACCTAACTGTGATCAACTGCTCCCAAGTGTTGCGCTCATATGTGTGAAGTTAGTTGTACAACCCATAAGACCAGTTCGTACTATAACATTTGTAGGTGTAGGCTCAGTTTGCAGCTGAAAAATGCCAGCCTTGTGAAATATTTTTCAACGAAACCCAGCACGATGATTTATAGATCTCCGTTGGATTCGTTATGTTCCAAAAATCAACAACCAATCTCGTTCAGGAGTGACCGCCTGGTGCAGCCTTACTGCTTCATTTGGCGAATTGGAGAATACTAGATCGAGGAACGTGATCTTATGCTAGTCTCATATGAGTTGGCTTCGCGCAAGCATTCCTTCAGACGTGTTGCATAACTTATCAGAGGAAGAACGAAGCAACGCGCAGTGACTACACACTTTTGTTAAAACAAGAATGTTGTAGACGAACCAAGAAAGCCCAGCGTCAACGTCTTTTTTTTACAAAATTCGACTTTTGTGTCCTTACTGCTGTTTTTTATGATTGGCCCCATCTGTGTAAACATCTAGCAGGTTGCGCTTAACAACCAGTGTGTGGGAGAGATCACTTGCTTCAGTTCCAAATCCTGAATGATTGCCAGTTCATTGGAGATATCAGAGAACAGTGGCCTTGCAGCAGGCACTTCCAGCAGTTCTTACTCCAGTCGTGAATTTCACTGCTTAGAAGGAGTAAAGTAGGTTTGTAAAGCGTTTGTTCACTAATTTTTCAAGAGATGACTAGCCACTCGCCAATTCAATACCTTCAGATGCTACATTTAGCAAGCTGCTAAGGAAGCCATTAACAAGTGAATGTGTGGAATCACTTTGAGGTCAAATGCCTGAAACGTGTGCGCCACAGATGCATGATCATCAATTGTTTTTCTTCTTCAGACCTGTGAAGTTAAGCCATGAACTTCATTCAGTATATCTGGTGATTAAGTCTGAAGAGACATCACAAGCACGGGCTCGCTCGCAATGCGTTATATTTCCCATGAAATTTTGTGCGCAAATGAACAGACGACTGTTTGAATTATCTCAGTCTGAAACAGATTAACTATAGTTGGATAAAAATAGTTCCTCAGTTGCTAAGAATGGAACTTTCCTGTCCAGAGGCAAGATTTGTGCGAACATGTACGGTGCAAACGTTGTCTGTTAATTTGGGACAGCTAGGAACCAGTGTAACTATGCCGGCCGGAAGTTTTAGCTTGCGATTTCAATCCCGGTCACAGTATATTCTGGCTCCCAATGGTCAGAAAAGGAGTTGAAACCCTCCAAAAGTGTACCGAGACAATCTAGCTCTATGTTTGGTGTTGCTGGTAAAATGTTTCGACCGAGTTCCGGAGAGTTATTTAAACTGAAACCGCATGTAAACAGCAAAAATACGCAAAAGCTCTTAAAGTATTTGGACACAAAGATATATACACTTTTGGGAACCATTGGGTAGAGTGGTGTTTGCGTATTGGCGTGTTTACCTGAATTCGACATCTGTTATCCTGCGGAAATATATAGTAGTTTGAACGGTATTGATCGGAGACTAATCTCAGCTTCGCAATGGAATTGCTGTCCATCAAGCTTATGAGCTTGAGGTTCGTAAGTTATTCGGCGCACATCTGTCAAGTAGGGTCTTTCAGCGCTATAAATGTGCGTTTTCGATTGACTCACATGGTTCACAAACCCAAACTTCAATGAAAAACGATTCGAGAAACCTGAGAAGTGTAGTCAAGTTCCACAATACATAAACTGAAAGGCACATGAGGTGTGCTCGAGTGAGAGTGGTAATGGAAAGGTCATTTGTTTGTCAGGCAGTTTCGGTATCCACACGAATTGCTCAGTGATTACCATCGACCCCATATTGTCATCATTTGACTAATTCTTTAATCTAAATAGGTATTTGGACAGCTTGGCAGTTTTGCAGCCATGTGGGAATATCTCGTTAGGTCTGATTAATTCAGGCTCACGAGTGACAAAAGCATCAAAAGTTGGCAATTTTTACGGAACAAAATAATTTCTTTGGATGCAAAAACTTCAATAAATGGGCAATCAATCAGTTGATAAATAAGTAGCATTATGTGAATGCGTGACCTTCGGGGGACCCATGCTGTGCCTGTGAGTATCTGAACTATAGGGGGGGATGGGAAACTTTGTATAAACGACCGGTCTCACAGTACGTCGGCGCCATCATCAGTGAATGATGTAGATCGACTCACCGCTTTCTCTGTCTGAAAATGAGCAGAATATACCAAGTATAAATGGACAAGTAAAATTTTGAGACAACACAAAAGAAACTGACCAAGCCATCCTATTTGGTACGTTGTTTCTTCCTCTTCAGAGGGTGAAGCTTGCGTCACGTGATATTTGGCATGGTAGACTGCGCCTGTTTGACGATTGGTCGCCTCACATGTGTAGTTTCCCAAATCGACCAGATTCTCTAACTGCATGTTTGAATGATTGAATAGCAAGAGAGCCGTGCAGATATATAGTACAGTACCAATGCGTGACTTTGGAAGCGGTTTGGATCAATGACCGGTACTCTCAGGAGCAAAACAGATTGAATGAGGTGGAAAACGGCAAATGATTGGGCAGCATAACCATTGAAAAATAACTTCATATACAGCAAGAAGTAGATAAGTGACGAGAAAACGCAACCACTGCAACACCACAAAGTGGTACATATGTTGTGGGCTAATGATGAAGTGCATTAGGTCAGCTCTTATCGCTGCAGGTGTGGGGCAACATGCAAGCCATTCCGAAAAAACGCACCAGCTGACAATTTCACCGCTCCCTGGACAGTACTTGTCTAGTGAACTGAACGACCCGAATGTGAACAGTTATGCCATGGGACATTTCGTTCTTGTCACCCGTTTTGTGACAAATGTATTGGAGGACGTATAAGTCTACATAAGTCCGGCCAGCTAGTATGCTCACTTTGTGCTCGTCTGTCTGGCCAGTTGGAACTGAAGCATCCGGTAAGGGTTCTATCGTAATATTCTTCAGTTACTTTTGACAGTGGATTAATCTAACCGGAGAAATACTAAGATGAGTGACTTATCATAGAAGCGCCTTGAGCCGAAAACCCTCACGAAGTTGCAGTACCATAGGGATAACCATAAAAAAAGACTCTGAAGAAGACCTATACCTGGCCAACGACTGACAGCAAGGTTTGTGAAGAAAAAGATCAAATGACTGTTGGCGACCTAAACTCATCTGCGAAATAAAGTGGACTGTTGACACATTACTAGCACCCGTATAAACGGTGAATTGTGTCAGTTGAATACTTCTTATTGCTACCAAACTACTGCTTTCAAAAACTATTCGAATTCTCATTATAGTATGCCCCTGTAGAGCGCTAATGAATCGTCACACGGTTGGACTAGTTCTCCGGTTCCCTGAGGAGCTATTTCTCTGAATTTTAAACTTTTCAACTTTTAGTCATAGACCAACAACACTGACGACCCACATATCCTGACTTGGCGGCAGCTGTGTTTGCTCTTTACGCACGACTGCTTCTGCAGATTCTTCCGCTAGTAAAAAATTTAGGGCATTTTAGCCAATCATTAACCGGGCAAGTAAGCGCTCCATTGACCTGACAGTGCGCACAAGTCTCATGACTGCCACTAAACATCGGGTTTCTAGCGAAATACAATGTGCCCTAAAGTCCTGTAACAATGCTTGAGTCACAAACCGTTATAATAGGCACCTACGCTGGTGAGTTATTTCTGCTGAGTGCACGCACANGCCACAAAGCAGCGCCTCCTAATGTCTCCGATGAATTCTTAACAACTTACAAGCTGGCCAACAAACTGATTAATAACGACAAATGACATCATTCGCCTAATGATTCTAGTATTCTGTCTGGAGGCCATCCGTCCCTAATAACCGCACATCACATCATTTGGAAGGACTTGTCAGGTGCAGAATACGGACCAAACGAAGGGATGCTCTGATTGGTCAGAATGCCAGCCAATCCGGACCGATCACGTTTGAGTCGACGCCTCTCGACCCCTCACGACACTTTCAGCACGACCTTGTGGAGCACTCTATGACAACAGAGTGAAATACAGTTGTAATAATTTTCCTTTGACTAATACAATTGTAATAATTTCTTTTGACTCCATAAAGGGATGTGTAGAGCTACCGTGCCTTTCGATATACCATAGTGGGCGGAGCAGGAAGCCAAGGGGCCGATACAGAGTTGCACTAACATTCAGCAAGACACAACATATTCTAACCTCACTAACTGTTGAAGCAGCTGGAGAAAAACCTAGTCGTCACTCTAGGATTTCGTTTACTAGACACCCAAAACAATGTAGCTGATGAATCGAGTGTAAAATCTAACATAAACAGTTGCTTGGTTGACCTAGAATGTTGGCTGGTATGTGAAAACAAAACGCACCAGTAAAATTAACGAATCCCCGTTGGTTGTCACTCGCCCGTTCTGATCGAGCCAACGAAAATCAAACTGTTCATTTAACTCCGGAGATGCTTCAAATAGACACTGGCGCATCACTCGACCTTGTGACAAATCCTCCGCGGGTAGCGATCGAATCGTCAGTTGATATTCTGTAGTAACTCCGGGGCTATAGGATGAGGCTTGAATGATAGCCAAGCATGAGATGATAACACGAAAATGTATACTGAATGAATGAAACCAAAGATCGTGAAAATCTAGGTGGATAAATTTACTGTGAGGGAGAATGTGAGGAAACCCATTGTGGGGTTTGATGCAATCCGAATGTATATACAACACCGTATCACAGCAAACTGATGTATGAAATGTTCGTTACAATCAGATTCACCTTTGTGGGGTAATCTACATGCGGATGGCTGCATGCTTAAACAAAAGTAACCTCAAACTCAAGACTAAGCGCTAACGGGAAAGAATTGGACACTCTTATTCGTCAAATCCTACACGGAGATACAAAGGTAGATCTTTTTCATGGATAAGAATAGTGTAAAATGCTGAAAAGCCACACGGACTAATCGGTATTAGAGCATTTTACCATTGATATAAAGACGGAGGACCAACTCACCAACTCGGATGTCAAGCAGCTCCTCAAATATCTGTCCATCAGCTGATCGTGTGGCTTGACAGTAGATCGGGTATTCGATATCCTGATGGGTCACTTGATACAAACTGAGCATAAAGTTCTGTGATAGTACTTGAGTCGAACCATCAGGTAGTCGCCGGATCCATTTGAATGTGAACGGTTCGTTTTCCAACACTGAACAACGTGAAACCAGATCTGAACCCTCGCTTACGTCTAGCGGACCAGGGGTGCCGGGGGTGAGGATTATGGTTGGAGGAGCGTCTGGATGATAGCCAGCGACGGAGAGATCCTCCTCTGTTTAGAAAAAAGTGTGAAGGAAAGGGGCTGTAGACCTGACAGTATGATAAATGCATTAGCCTCACTATTAATTGGGGTCCTCCACGTTTGATTCAACTTTAATCAAGGGTTTTTCCAGTACGAATCCAGTCAACTGTTTCATTTCTTTAATGATGAGTTAACTTTGTCACGATTTGATGTATAGAACAGTGTATAAGCCACCTTTAGAAAAACATTCCCTTCTTCCATATTTGGATAGAATATTCTTTTCTCACACCTAGATATTACTCACGGGATCTCCGTAGGAATGTGGTTGACCGGACGGGCTTTCCTGAGTTTTTTTTAAACAGCAGTTTGGAACTTTCCTAGCTGGTTGCTTGACAAAACAGCAGTTGGGAATTTCCTAGCTGGTTGCTTGACATGTGCAGTGGGAACTCAAATATACTCTGATAACAATCGATTCAATGAAAGCAAAGGTAAAAACAATAAAAACGATGTACCTGTTTTAAAAAAGCGACTGGATGCTCAATTGAGTATGTGATAGAGAAAACTCAACCCTTGCTTACCAAACGGCTGTGAGCGTTCGAAAAGTAAACACCGGACACATTCATATGGCTGAAAACAGTTGGACATTCGGTTTGCAAAAAAAGTTCATTACGACATCAATATCTGGTTGTCAAAACCGCATACAGGATATAACTACAGTGTCCCCTACACATCAACGAAATATGCTGCTTTAAAACTAATTTTGCTTATCGGGATGGAGTTAACAGTTTTACCTACGCTTCAACAGTTTATTAGATTGTTTTCCGGAGACCACTTGAGGTGCACACCCTTATTATTTAAAATTTGTATGTTCAGAGATTAAGCAGAAACCTGTTGTCTTGAGAACGCTGACAGATCTCTCAAGTACCTTGGAAGACCCAAATTACTCCGAACTGCTTCACTTGAATTCTCTGGTTTTTATCATTTTCTTATATTTCTTTCGTAAGATCCTCTGTAAAATCTACCCTAATCTCGCTGTTGCATCCGCAAAAGCCGCCTTTCAAAGTTTCATTCGGTTATCCTGACATGAAACATTGGTAAGCATTGAGAACAATACGGAAAGTGTCGTTACCAATAACAACTGATGTAAAGTTAGTGTTGAGCATACTATGGATGTACACGAGGACGCAACAGGCGCAAAACGGGATGCCACGGTCGAAGTACTGTTCTTGTAAGCTGAAGAGCAAACCGGTTAACGCTTGTCACATATAGCCAACATAGCTTGCAGATCCGTACGACTGACCACTTTCCGAATACTGGTCTTCTGCGTCAAGCAACACAAGTTTGTCACACTTATCAACGGCAGCAACAGAAATAGAAGAACGAATGTTAGCGGTGCGGCTCTATGCTTTGTGAAAGAGCCCTCAGAAGGGGTTAGTGGATGCTGTTGTATTCGCAAAGGTCTACTAGAGTCTTCCCCAGGTTGAGAAGCATTGCTTTAGAAGAACCACTACGTTGGACTGGTAAATTGACTGGCGATTACCAACACGCTTCTCAATGGCTTAACAGGGCTGTATGTAATATCTCGTTTTGTTTCAGATGCGCCTGCTAATCGATGCGCAACACTGATACTGAGCGTTTATGTGAATGTACGCACATCGCTGCTGCATCCAGAGATCAGTTTTTCGCTTTGAAATTTCGCCATGCCTTGTGAATGACCTGAATGGGTCAGTCATGGGGTAATATCAGCGCATACTAAGCAAGACTTGGTGGTTGTTTACCTTCATTCTGTTCGTACCAGGTCTTGTTTTTGACAGATGACAGTCAAGGAAAGTATAGCTCGACGCAAAGAACTGAACACAGTTCATCAAAGCAAACCGTGGTTGTTGTGGGAAGATGTAACCTTCTAAATTGCACAGAAATTTAGCAGCCATAGGACTGCCGACTTTCCATTGATCCTGCTTTTTATTCAACTTTGTNTTGTTTTTGACAGATGACAGTCAAGGAAAGTATAGCTCGACGCAAAGAACTGAACACAGTTCATCAAACCAAACCGTGGTTGTTGTGGGAAGATGTAACCTTCTAAATTGCACAGAAATTTAGTAGCCAGAGGAATGCCGACTTTCCAGTGAACCTGCTTTTTATTCAAACTTGTGAAATCCCTTGAAAGCGCCGTTATTCGGGAGACGGGCGTAATAACAAATGATCACTCTGTGCGTTCGTTTGGTGATGAGGTAGCTAGTTTCGTTGGTAAGTAAGATTTCATATCGCTATGAGTCTACTCATTCACACGCTCTAGTTTCTGGAGCCAGTCAACTATGATTGCTTCGAAATTGCGACCTCCAAACTGGTCTTTCTCAATCATCAGTGTCCTATTCCAAGCTCCACACTTTACTTTATGCCAGCATTTTCAAACTATTTAATCCGGAAGTTCTAGCAGGGGAGTTCCGATCACCAGAATCCTAGTTGCTCGCACAGTGACGATCGCTAGTAAAGAAGTTGGTTACAGCTATTGTTTTTGACATTTTTCATCATTAGGTGGGAACAACTTCATTCACTTTATTGCCCTCTAATGGAAAATCGGCGTAGTCTACGATGAAGTGCTGTTTGATCTTAAATCTATGCACAAAAATTGCGGTACATGGTTGTCCCATCAGTAAACTTAACATAGACTAAAAAGCCCGCTTTTTTAGGACGAATCAGTCGTCTCCATTGGAAAGGCTTCAAATATCAAAAGAAACCTCAAGCGCCTAGCAAAAGGGGGTTTACACAAATGGTCACTTTTGGGGGTGCGACCCAGGATGGAGAACAACCCAGCAGATATAACACTGTTTGGACAACGTACAATAGAATAAATGTACCCAGTAGGCAAGCAGCTATTTTGGACTGCGAAGATCACTTTCGCGTGTCTGTTTGAACCCAAACCATTCGTGAAAATGTGGGATAGCTAACAGGAAAAATTGAACAGGGTGCGATCAATGTATGTACGATATCTGCGAAATCCATAATAATGTATAGTGAAGTATGCTGCTTGCTGAAATGTAAAGACGTTCCAATTGCATTTTAAATGCACACAAACCAGAGGTCTGAATATATATATGATCACTTTTAGTCCATTTAACTACCTCTTTGGGGAACAGGTCACACTCGTTTTATGCCAGAAAGCTCTTAGTTTTTGTTTACAGGCCCCCAAGAATTGATTTTTCCGACCCATATTAATGTGAGCTTTCCCTCTGTGCCACCTGACTGCATATTCCTCACCAAACAAATACGATCTAATGCAAAAGTGGGGATACGCTTTCACCGGGAATTCAAACTGTGTCCAGTTTCAATCGCTACTGAGCCAGATGGAGCTACAGAAGACATCTTTTACCTCTCCAATAGGTTATTGTCCCAGGTCACTCTTTGTAAGCACTTGTTCACTGAAACGTGCGTGGTCACCGACTCATCATATGTGCACTCGTTCTCTATCATCCGATTTCAGCAGCGAAAAGATCTTTTTTGACGTCCAGAGTTCATTCCTGCCTAATTTCAACAGGGAAGCTGCATATAGGTCCAAGGAAAAAATTCCGAGTCACCGAGGGACGTTTGAATTCGACTATGATTCATGTTCTAAGATCCACTTTAAGCCTACGGAATTCCTCAGTTCCGCCTTTTAGGTGACCAAAGGAAAACCCCAAATATTTTTGTGAGGCCATTTTAGCCGATTGCATACTGAGACAATCAGCCAGTTTTGATAGACCCTTTTACACTCCACAGAACCTTGACGTACTGATATCTGAGCGTGAACATCGTTATGAATTGTTTGGTAAGCGAAGAACTTGTATGTCTTCACTCCCATACAATGAAGTCATGTGTTGGAAAATAGCTCTTCAACGTCTTTGAGTTGAGCCCTTGTCCAGTGTGGGATCTACAATGACTTCAGTGGCTAGCGGTGGTAGATAGCGAGTTACTTGGCGTCTTGCCACGTTTAATTTGATGTGAGTATCGTGAAACGTCGTAGTTTGTAGCGCTTTCTCCAAGTGAGGCTTGTTCCCGCAATTGAGGTCAAAGTATCTGCTAAGATTTGTACTTTCAGTCTGATTTATCCTCGGTGCTTTGATCCCACAAGTTTTGCGTTTGAGATGCGGGTAGTAGATCAGAACTGTGATTAACTTGTAACCGCACACGGCATAGTATTACTTATGTTGCAGGCGAACAAGTTACGTTACGCGATTCAGTGCTTTTTGATTACCTGACTGAGGAGTTTCCAGGTGTAAGTCTCAGAAGGTGGCCTGCTTTACCGGGAAGATCATTCAAATTTTGCAAGTTGTTCCTTGCTTTCTTACTTTTTGGCCCATGAATTCGATTCTGTTCTGTCCACTTACCACGACAAACTACGTTGTGTTTGATCGATAACAGTCACGTCATCATAAGCCTGCAAACCGAATACGATGATTTTTGTTCACCGCTATCACCAAAGTACAACTGCATTTCGGCTGTGTTTCAAAGTATGACATTGAACGCGTGTCCGTGATCAAGTCAAACACATTCGCTAGTGGAGTTAGATATGCGTCCACATAGCTTGTGATATCGATAGTTTGGACATAGTAGTCGCGTGCGTCACTGGTCTGAGACAGTGGCAACGTATTTTCCCCTTGACGAATAAATGAACAACTTCAGAAGCCGATAGTCTCCTGTCTTTGAAACGTCGGGATTGGTTTCCGTCAGCGAGTACGTAAAGTTAAACGAACCCGGTGGATAGTGGTAACCAGGCAGTAATGTTAACGAATTAAGTCTGTTTTGCAATCCATCACTAGCCGTTTTCCACGGCGGTTATCTTGAAAATTGTTTCGGGAAAGAATGCACTCCTAAAAATCTATAAAAGAGTGCTTTTTTCACTGGGACTTTGATAAGATTGCATAGAAATTTGGTCTATGCAGAAGGCCGACCCTCATTTACTTAAAACAATCATGATTATACTTTCTGGAATATAGAGTTCTATCCCGGGCGTACTTCGTTTTAAATTATGGGAAGGATTCTGAAGAAATGCCTACAAGTCTTCGAGTACATTTCGCCTAAATTCCCTTTACGGGAATAATTATGAACTTTCCCGCAGTCCTAATGAAGAAAAATAAGTGATCTAGTCGCTTGTCTTTCCGTTAGTGCGTCAGTTTGATTTCATTATTGACAGGCGGTTACTATATCAACGTCTGAAGCGTCAGGAATCCGAACCAATTCAAACGTGAATGCTCAGGTGTATCCATCGCTTGCTGGTGGGATAGTGATAAAACACTCGAGTTGAGAGACGTTCAGGGTTTATACTCCTGCAAGACCACTCATGAGCACCTTTGATAGGCTCAAGTAGAGAGGAAAATGGCGGTGGAGTGGGTATTAATTTCCTCACTGTGTCGATCGGTTTAGGAACCTGGTCTGTGTGTGACGTCCTGACCCCAAAATAATGAGTGGAGACGCTTTTTTCAACGTGCACACTTTTTTCTGATATTCGACGGAATAGTAACTTGTGTTGTGTGCAACTCCCATACATTGATCAGCCCTTTTTGCCCGACGGAGAGTGAGACGAACACGAATCAGCTTCAATGTCTGCCGGGGTGAGGGACAAACTGAATTTTAGTTTATTATTTCATTTGTTCTACACTTTCTTTAAAAAGCGTTTTGTCAACCCTGTTTTTCTCACAATATACACGCGTGTGTGCGCCGGTTGTCTTGAATTTCTGGCATCCTACAGTGTACACCAACACAGAAGTACAATGCGTAATAATGGTCCTTACAAGACACATAAAAAACAGTTCTTAAGCAAAACCGAACCACAATAAATGACACAAATAGGTTTATAGATGAGGTTACCGTAAATAAGGTGCGTTCGGTGGGAACCCATTGACGACATCCGACTGCAAATTTCCGGGGATTCATAAACAACGCACCTGGAACACAGCCGATTTTAAGCCTCGTAGTGTTATGTAACAGGTGTGAAAAAAAATCGTGTCTAAAACTCAAATTGAGGAATGGTTTTTAATTTTGGGCGAATATTTTTATCCAAACATTCTGTAGGGCAGTTACATGTTTATTGCAAATATACCCGAATCCACTTTGAAGAGAAGTTTCGCCAGACACTTTTACTTTAAGCAAGAAAACCTTTTCAGTTCTCTCAAGCCAAAAAAAGCGCAGCGAAATTCTGAGGGAAATTGACAGATGCAGTGATTGTGAGTAGTCTGTGTTCACATTAATTTCGTCGAACAACAAAGAATGGAGTCTTCTCAAAGAAAGCTACTCACAAGGTTGCTGAAAACCCTACAACAACTCTTCAGCAACCTTGTGAGTAGTTTCCTTTATGAAAATACACTGCGATATCTCGAATATCATGCCAACTGAAACATGAGGCGGCTAGTGTGCAGCATATTCAATTGTAGTTGTTGAATAAACTAGAGATTCAGCTGAGTCTTTCGTGAAAACCAAGTCGATTTGCAAATGAGTGTATTTCTCAAAACGAATGGAGTCAGTGAAATCAAGTTTCGTTCTTATAAGGGATCACCAGGGATGCACATCCTTGGTCATGTAAGCATTCTAATCTTGTACGTCTGAAGTGAGACACGAATGTTCTATGCCTACTGCAGCGGTGCACGGTGGACGCACAGACAAACTCATTCACACCTAAAGAGCGCTTTCTCCCCTTTCGACACTCCTTGGAAGGTCCTTCCCCAGGGTCCTTCATCTCAGTTTGGCCTGGATTTAATCTGAGCAATTAGATTTCATTACAAGCTTCTTGGTTCATGGGACAGTAACAACTTGCTTGTGTGAGGTGAAAAAGAAGTGCCAGGATCATTAGCTTACCCTGTTTTTAATTTGTACTGGTGAGCCACATCATATTAGTGAAAAAGAGGAGGCAAAGTACTCTAATGGTAATCGAACCCTCGAATAATGCTTATTGGACTACCTCGGACGCTGACTGGCGTCACAAACGTGCGACGGATCTCTGAGGTGATTCGCCACTTCGTTGTCCAGTGACTTGAGGCTTTAAGCGCCTTTAGTATGTGACTTCCACAGTGGGACAGTATCGCGCTCGGGTGCCTGAACGGCATTCGTGTTAAATTGACGTAAACTATTCTGTTGGTTCAAAATATACCAACTCAAGTGCGGTAATTTTTAATGCTGCTTTTTTTTAAATCTGCCTGCAAAGAATCACTTCTATTAGAGAAATTGTCACATGGGGCTCAATTCAACCAACGCGTTATCCTCTCCTTGTCTGGTACAGTAATCGTTTAGGGCACAGCTGTCACCAATTTCATTGGGCCGCTGTGAACAACACGGCTTACTGTATGCACGCCAGGTGAACGTGCCGCGAGGTTTCAGTTGATACCACACACGGAATGTGGATAGTTATCTGGTGAAGTAGCCGAAATATCCATGAATGAGGTCAAAACAAGAAGTGAAAACTTTCTCCATATCAAGCTAAATGACAATAGGCTAGGAATAGACTGACATAGAGAGTACCAAGGTTACTTAGTCTGTCGTTGATTTGTTGGCTAAGCTAAATAGTCAGGTGCAAATTTTCCATCGATGTTAGATACCGGACAACTTTGTGGCTTCTGAACAGCTGAACGAGGACTCGAGAAACCAACTGAATGGATGCACGTATACCAATGGTCTAGAATCTAATCTAGAAATTAAAAAGCACTTCATAACATTTCGGAACATTTCGGCGGAAGTTTCATTTCAAACTAACATTAAACGATTTGAAGCCACTGAATTAATTTGTGAAACACAGTAAAATATTCTGCGGTGTCATTTTACATCGTTCGTTTAGCTCTTATTCCAATTCAAAATGCACAAATTTGTCATAATTGCCAACTAGCAGCTACACCCTTTTTACTTAACTTTGGGTTTTAGTTTGGTTTTTCAAGTTTGGAACTGAAAGCGATTTCTATCTGTAAAGTAAATGAAACAAACAGGAGAGTCTCTAGAGAAGCACCGATTTCGCGGAGAAATATAAAACAGTTTACTACTGGTCAACAAACCCATTATTGATTGCCACCGATCTAGTGTGCCATTTAACATATTTACCTCGTTTTTATCCCTTATATATTAATGTTACACCTGGTGACACCTGTAGAAATTATCATCAGAAAGGGTAATGGATCTATGAAGACTTTTATGTGTGATTAACATGCTATTTCAAACTAATCCTAATGGCAAACGTTCTCATAAATAAGGCTACTATCTTGTCGTAAGACATTAAACAATGTTTCGTGTGCCATACACTATATCTCTTGCTCCGCCACCCCCTCCCCCCCAACGGAAAAGGAGCACAAATTTAAACACTATTTTCTACCTTTGGTTCGCACACATCGTAATGTGTTGCAATCAGGTGATATGAGATTTACAGAAGAACCCTTAATCAGGGTCACAGAATTTATTCGGCTGCACTAAAAATATCACCATACTGGATACGGACGCTCGAGCGTAGGCACAGAAAAACTTGTTGTTGCACCTGGCAGAGGTGTTCTTGCTGACGAAAAAGAAAAAGACGAAAAAGTAAAACACAGTTCTTTTTTGGCCAGTGCCTAACAGGGCTTGATGTACTAGTTCGTGACAGTTGCTACATCTACCACATAAAAATTAATGCTTAAATACCATTGGTTCACTTCCAAGCGTCCGAAAATACAAAATTGATGGCTAGCAAAACGAACGTGATAAAAGGCTTGAATTAAACAGTGCAGCCAAAAACGGATTTCTGCACAAAATTAGACGACAGTCCAAAGGTCCACCAGCTAGATTATTGTGTAAAAACCAACACAAGCTACTTGCTTGAAGCTAAAAATGGGCTCTGTTATGTGTGAGTAGAGAAAATAAAATGTTTTTGGTAGATCCTATTTTTTCCAAAGATCTATCCGAATGAAAATTGAAAATCAATGAGAACCAACCACTGTTTTGGTGGCATTATGGAAATATATTTTCAATGAAAGAAGTTCACCCTGCTCAACAAAAGCTGCTGGGGCAAACAACTACCTAAATAATTAGACATTTTCGATTACTGAGCCAGTTAGAAAGGGTCAGATGCGGCGTCATCATTTCGCAACGTAAAACTAACGCCGACCGCAACTAGATAATCTACGGCTTTTTGTGAGCTCCTGCAAACTTGCTCGAGGATTCCGTCAGATTCTCGGACGACAGCTTTGCCACTGTCCCCTAGTTTCATGATGTCAATAAAATAACTTTTTTGGCTACCTTGTTGCACAAAAGTTTTGGTTCCTACAAATAGGCGCGTCATGAGAAACAGTAAAGAATGTACCATCCAGTATGTGGGTTAGTTTCCTCTGGTGCTCATCAAAGGGTCTTCAAGAGACCAATGTAAATTAGTTTTCTCAGTTGCGGGGCTAGCCGTGACTAGGTACAAATCACTTAGCAATAGAATTTTATTTCAACATGTCGAACTGAGCGACTTCTTAAAGCCTGACCTTCTTGTAAGGCGAGCAGACGTAGATAGCATAAAATGGAGGTAGAAAGATATTACCAGAGTCTTTTTGACATCGAACTTTCACTTGTAATTCCGCAAACTGAATTACTGAGGTGGTTCACGGATTTGAAAGAACTGAGTTCGCTAGGAATGGGTGAATATGTTGATCGCAGCTACGCAATAGATCGTACACTAACACATACGTAGGTCAAGACTCATGAAAATGCCAAGCAATATCCACTGGTTCTTATTTGTGAAACAAGGACTGAGGCATGCCATTCGGCTAAACCCAAAAAGGTGACCCACCCATGAGTGTACCTACTCTCTATCGTTATGACTATATTTTCAGTGTACTTCTTTCCAATATCGGGTGATATCCAACCCACCACACCATGCGGCGGACACGGTTTTGAAGTCAAGGCGGCTTGAATTATTGTTTCAGTCATTTCTGAATCATTATGTAACACCAATGTGATCCCGTAAAAACGTTCTGCTCATTGAAAACTCCCTGAGTGATGGTAATTGTGGAAAAGAATTAGCTAAAGTGTACTGGCAAGGCTGTTGTTGCTTATGCCGTTTGTTAGATGGAAGTAGAGGAATAAAACCGTGTTCCAAAGAAAACAAGGGTTTGTGAAAAGTTACTTACCGTATTCGTCAGCAACCACACAAAACAAGCTTGTCAATATGGCCAGCAGCTTCAATCGCATCATTTTAGGAGCACCTTGATTATTTCTTGGTGCAGATATTCTCCTTCGCTCTGGTCGGCACAAAGTCGTCGTTCACCGGAATGGCAGTGGGATTCTTAAACAAAATGTGCGCTTTGTTGTAGATTCTGTTGTTTGGCTGACATGATGGTGTTATCTTTTTGAACTTGGTGCATAACGCTTCAATTGGTCCGATTAGGCCGGTCCAACCAAGGGCAGCGTGCACTCGGCTCGAGTGACATGATTGGCTGTTGATTTGTTCAGCTGTTGGCATCGCTGTTTTGCCGGCTGTTGGCCGGCACACCGGTGACCGGTGTATTTCGATCAGCTGCACAAGCCTACGTACTTAAGTAAAGTGTTTGATAATGTCACACTGTGCTTTTGGCAAGGGAATCAAGTCGCCGTCCGCTGCAAGTGAACGAGCGAAGGCCCAATTTACACTGAATGTCTACAGAAAAGGGGAACTCATAGCGCATTACGTAGTAATTGTCTTGACTGGCCAAAACGACTAACTGGGTGCCGGCCCTTGTTATAGATTCGAAAGTTTCAAAAATCGATCTGCGACGTAAGATTTCCACCATTTCTTCCGTAGAAACCGCCGGATCGGATGATAAAAATACGGTGTTCAAAAGAACGCTTCTTTGAGCGTTCGTTCATAGGAAAAGCAATTTTTGAAAAAAAAAACGGGTGAAGAATCAGCATTGGGAGGGATGAAACAGCTCCAGTCGAACCTGACACGTTGCAGTATGGTCGTCAGCAAGAATCTTGCCTAAATTCCACTAGATTTTTGAACCTGAATCTTAGAACGTTAAGAACGTTTCTTACACTTTTGGAATTATTGGCCTGCATCTCATGACACATATCAATCAGAATTACCACCGTACTACGTAAAGTAGGTGGTGGTTTATTTTCTGGAGAGGTTTCCTGACTTTTTAAGATGGTAAATCTACTCCGACGAGTATCTCTTTCGCTAGCTTATTAGGTGAAGGGAATAAGATTTCCTGACCCATGGAGTCACGGTAAAGTTTCGCGTAACTTGCAATAGAGCGATCTATGTGAACGGAGGGGTCGGTAAATCAAGAATATACTTCTCTCCTAAGAACTTGCATACCCTGAGCTGTGTTCAGAACAAGTGGCATGCATTTATACAACTCCCAGATTTTGAGGAAATGGGTGGAGCACTTTTGAGTACGGATGACAAATCTCAGTCTCCAGAATCCAACTCAACTGTTTGCTTCTGTGGTCGCTTGTCATCTTTTGCACAGAAATGGCTTTCGTTGAGGCCAGGAATCAACAAACTTGACCACAGTATTTCTAAACACGATAATAGCTAATGCATACATTCTCACTGTACGAACTCTTAGTTTTGAGGCAGATGTCTGATTTTGGCATGGAATGACTAAATCCAACAACCCATTTGAAAACTTTCAAATCTCTTATTATCCATACTTTGAAAGTTGCGACAACTCTGGAGGTTTGTGAGATCCGCACTCCTGTTGGGTCCCATTTGGGATGAAACCGATGCATAGTGCCGCTGGATTTTTGGTATTGAATGACTTTAGTTACACGATAAAAGTACTGTGAAAGATTTCCGGAACCCTTCATGACAAAAGCGATTGAAGGAAGGGTGATACAGTTCTCTGGAACACTCATTTCTAATTATTCATTACGATTTGATTAAATGGTTTAATTTAAACATAAATTTACACAAAAGACATTGACAAATGCGACCCAATGTACAAATTTCGTCCATTGCACACTCCTGCATCGCAGTGGATTTACGATTAAGTTGTCAATTAAAAAAAATAAAACAAGGCTTGGAATGGTTTGGTACGCATCACCGTAATTCACCTGAATTCAGCGAAAATCACACAAATGGAGTGGTGTTCTTGACAAATACACCCAGCGGAATATCAACTTTGAGAGACGCATCCGGAACCCAGTTTAGGACGTTCTCATGAGTAGTATATCACGTCTGTAGAGTAAAGTGTGTGCTGGCTCACCAAAACAAATTTTAGAGTAAAATGCTTCAGGACAAAAAAGCTGATAAGCGCGGTTGGAGCACGTTAACAAACATGATGTCTACTGGCGCTCGACAGATGTTCAGTCATTTCGTTGGACGCTTAGTAAGGATGGGGATAAAGAAGTTCATTTGCGTGTGTCCAGCAAAAAAGGGCCCTTTTCTATAGGAAAAATTGGACAAAATTAGAATGCTTAAGGAACGAAATCAATGTTGGTTAAAAAAATAAACTGAGTTAATCCCATCTGCCTATTATTTAATTCCAAAGGTGGGCAGTTTCTGCAATCACACTAATTCAAGTCAGTCTTGGGACTTTAGATGCAGTAGGATTTACTATTCTGGTATGACGTAATCCGAAAGTCGATTCTTTTTTTGCCTTGAAATTGCAGTGGAAACCGCCAAGTTGTAAAGTTGTTCGACAGTTACAGAGGATGAGCTTTCTTTCATGAACAAGAATGAAAGCTTGGGTTTATCGATTTTGATATTTTTGGCGTCACATCAAGGAAAATGAGTGGAAAAGTTGAACTTTTTCATACATCTTTACTAAAATCCTTTCTGACGGCAAAATCAAGCCCCAGTGTTCGATAATTTCCTGCTAAACTAAAAATCACGGACGATTGGTTAGCCCATCAAAAAAACCGACGACCGTTTGTGCTAACTGAGATACCAATATTCGGTTTAATATTTACGTGTAGGTATTCATTATAAACGACGGTTTAGGATGAAATCAGTTGAGTCTCATGTCTACACAAAATTGAGCTTTAAGTGGTTGCGTACGTCCGCACTCATACAAGTACGAATTCAGGTCATTTAAATTCACGCACCGCCATGAGGAAACTTGTATTGAACATTCCCGAGTTATCGTCAACCTCACTAGGTTGATCATCAGAGTGGTATCAGGAAAGATGGTTCACGTTTAAACACACCAAGAAGGTCAGCTGTTTTTTTTCCGTGCCAGTGCACATACGACATGAATATGTTTTTCAGATATATGTTCGGCAAAAAACTAGAAGGGGAACATGTATAATAACCCCATCAAAATTGTACATATTTTCCTAGTTCACTTTTGAACTTCTGTGGGAAATGACCGTGGTATCTGTTTCGATTGATAAGCTACACATGTTGCAATTCATGCTTGCGATCGTGAGCTTAATTTGATAATGATATGGTTGCTACCTGTCGCAAGCCACCGGTTCATAGTGAAGACGGACAATGTGGTCAGAACATCGGAAGAAGTGAGTTTAAAAGTCCAAATTAGGGAACCTGAGCATCTTTTTTTATAGGGTATGATTGTTACAGAAATAACGATAAAGATTCTGCAGACAAGCTGAAACGACTTCTGCTTCAGGCCAGCGGTCCACTCGTCTTTGGCCTAAACCTGCCTAAATCTAATCGCCTAGTTATTCTCCTTTCCAGTGATTGTACTCGCAAACAAAACAATTTCATCAATTTATGGGAGTAAATTATATTTATTATATTTATGTGGCATAGATTTCTAGATTACACGTAATAAAAGATGCATATTATATATAAATTATTTGTTATATTTTTATTTATATTGCATAAACTTTGACAATATCGTCATCCAAACTTTTGAGTTTCTATTTTATGGTAATTTGATTCCTTTTGGTTTTTCTATCGAATCCTGGTTAGAGAGTGGATCATATTGCAATAAATGACTGTGACTTCACTCAGCCGAGGTTGTGGTAAACAGATTGTATTTTGTTGCTACCCGATGGTTCTCACTTCAGCGTCACAATACAATCAACGTTGGTACGATTGTTAACATTCCCACTGTTCGATGACTGAAAACTAAAGCAGCATAGGTCATTCGGAGTTGTATTGATGATACTTTCACACTTTAACTTGTGATGATTTTGTCCTCGGAGCAAGAATTCAAGGCCCCGCGCAATATACAGATTATTTGTGGACGGATTTGGAGTAGGAGACTTTGAGCCGTTCAGAGTAAAAAAGGTTAGATGAAGTATTTAGTCGCTGCGCAAATACCCACATCGAGTGGCTCATATGACGGATATATATGCTTTATATACAACTGACGAAGTGCTTTCTATCCAGTCGTTTACGCGCGTGAAACATGGTGATTTTCTCTTGCAACTGCTGTTTCTTAAAATGTTTACCGCAGCCTCCTGGGCGCTGACACGAAGTACATTCATTTTTGTTTCGTGGAATTCAGTGCCTTCTTTTGTTCTTCGGCATTGATTGGGTTTACCACAAGGATTGAACCTTTTGTCATGTAGACGCCGTACTTAGATTTGTCCTTCACACGTAACCCGTCACCTTTGGTCATAAACAACCGTGACTACAGAACGATGGTAAACATCCCGGAAACGCTTGTGATCAGTCAAAGTGCAGTTGATGGAAGAATAGTTGAAAACAAAATGTTACTAAATAGCGAATTACTTTTGAAAGAAGAGGCCACACCTCATATGTTTTGAACCATTCGCTTCTCTGAGAAATTTGGTCCCACATTTTATAATATATTTATGCTGCTCATACTTGGCATGAAACTGATGATTTCGTAATATAACCAAATGTCAAAAATGCATTTTTCAAACGTGAGGGCACAGTCTCAACCTGGCTGAACTAGAGTGCTCCATCAACGTGAATCCTACCACGAAGGATAGAGAAGGATCCACAGGACATTTACTGTCCCGAAGAGTCACCCAAATGGAGATTATCATCTTTTATATAAAAATGTGGTAAGCCTCTGGAGATGACCAGGCTTTCTCAAAAGGCATGTTTTGATTTTTTTGTGACCGTTTCAGATGGATTTACTCAACTACCTGTTCATTCGACCAATCATTTATTCACTTACTCATCCACTCAAACGTCTCAACAATATATGGCGGTCTGCCTCAGTTCTCATGTTGCAGACCTTGTCCGACAGAAGAGAGTATACCATACATAGCCTTCCTAAGTGCGTGGCAAACCAGAGTCTGCAGCAACAATTGCGGATTTCTTATCTGGTTACAGCAGCCAAAAAATAAAATCATCTGTAAACGTGAGGATGTCAACATTTCTCCGATGGACCGGATTTATTAAACCAAAACGTGTGATATTGGACAAATAATTTAAGGCCATGTTTTGACTTGTCATCATTGGAGATTAGGACAGTCTCTTCCATGTCTCAGTTACCATATCCAAGTATCTGATAATGGACATCAATAAAAAGGCAAACCGCAGAAGGCGAATTGACGGCACTCTTCCAATGCGAAGTTTTGTAAGTTGTATTTGCCCGAAATTCCACTAGAGTAAAGCCTCAGCTTCGCGGCACCGATCAGTAGTACTCCTTGAATGTGAATATACTTACGCGATTCGTTCTGCTGAGTGTGTACGAAATAAGCTAGTCTCATGCGTTGTTTAGTGCTATAGGCTTGCCTGTAGTCAGTATGACCTAATTGTGTTTAGAACAAATTGGCCTCAAGATATTGCAGACTGGAGGGGCTCGATGCTTCAGTTTCTTTAAATGAAATCTTCTGATTGGATAACACGCTATGAGCCCTATTCAGGTTCTTAGGTTTGGGTCTTTTGGTACCAGAATCTATGAATAATCTCGCTGAGCTGGAAGCAATGCCATTTTGGGCAGAATAGCAATTTTTCGTGCCAGATATTCTAGTTGTGAGCCTTTGAACGAGTTTAATGAGGCTCATCACCGCTAATACCTGCGTAGCCTAACATCGGTGTGTAGCGCTACTTAGGAATGCTTCGTTGACTTCAAAAAACATTGTTTCACACATAAGTTGGTCTTGTAGATGCATTTGAAACAGCGCAAAACTTGACCGGCCGACAATTTCATCAAGTTGAACTGTCTCTCAGATACAGTCTCAGATACAGGTTCCCACAGCATGAAGAAGATGGACACAAATTGACAGCGCAACCTCAAGATAAGTCTGAATTAATCGTATCAACACAACCAGGAAAGGCCAGCGCACTCTGGCCGGTCACTTCATATACGCCACAATACGGCAGCCTCCCTGCCTCATCAAAGACGATTTTTCAATCAAACGCAAGCGTTCGGGAGCTGTATGCCTGAAATAGCGTAATGTGAGACAAGAAATAATCCATCGTTAAGTGATACACCAAAAATTAACTGAAAAATAAGTTTCCCTATAAAAGCGGTATATTTCGAAAAGGTTGTGACATCTGGTCCCAGACAACCACATATGACGAGCTCGGTACAACCAATTACAGCACGTATATCGTGGACATACCTAGTTAGTATCTCGCTAGGAGCAATACAGGCAAATCTTACATAAGCCTGTTTAGTATTTTGTTTAAAATGTTTGCCCCTCTGTCTAAATTCGAATAAGTTGTTATTAACCCACGTTTCGGTTGCCAAAACGTCTCAAAGACAAATTGTTGACTAGATCGTTAAAAATATTCCATCTAAAGGCTATCTAAACCACCCGTTATTCAGTTCTATTTCAGACGGCTTTGTAGGTATCGCTGAGCAACTTAAGTGTTTCACTTGATATCTCCCTGAACGTCAGCAGAGTTTTTCGCTCGGTGTAGACCACAATGTCTCGGTAAGGAGCAAAGTAGGTTGGAATAAAGGTCTGACAGCACACTAGGTATTCTTCCACAGTCCCAATCCACTTTCATGCCACCACATGTTACGAAACAACTTAGGGAAATCGCTGGTCTTTAATGAGTATTCCAAAAAGCTCATTCCAGTACTAAACCGACTTTGGTCAGATGACCGCAGTACAAGATGGCAAATAATTCCAAACGAAGTCTCACGTAGAAGTTAGATCGAAATGTGCATTCGCACTCGTACTAAATTCCAAAACAGCCTTCAGAAGGTTAAACATAACACACACCAAAGTAATCAGCAAAACAAAGCACACAACAAAGAACCCGACCTCCTCAGTCAAGCATGACATTCTAATCAGAGATCAGCCTGCCGTTCCGTGGAAGGAGGTTATAAAGAAGTCCGCGATTGTTCGATTTTCATAAAATATTAATAATTCACCAATATATATTGGTCGTATGGTTATGGAGTAGTTCGCTACAGGCACTTAAGTACCTTTTCCCAACAGAGATAGACGCTTTTTATTCTTTGGTTGGTATAGACAATTAGCAGGCCCTCGAATTATTATCAGCCGCGTACAGATATTTACGCAAAACACTGGTTTCACATTTAAATATACACTGTTCTCTGAATAAACATTCAGCGTATGAAACTTTCAGTGGCTGCCGGCTCTCAGTCTATGTTTAGAAGTGGCCTTGAACCACGTGTTGTTGACATCCGAAAAATCGTTCAATGAGAGGGAATTGTTCTAAACGGAACAGGTTGACCGCAACAGGTCGGCCAGGAAATCTTGTTCCGTGCTCGGTTCTCGACATTCCAAAGCATGTTTAACAAACCAGCGTGAGACAAAACCCTAGAAGTTGCAAAGTTTAAAGCCAACATGCACAAAACTCGCATCTGAGACCAGAACCTCGTACTAAGAGCACGTCTTCAGCTATAATCTACTTGAAGGAACTGGTGCGTAGATCTGATTACGAAACCAATGCTTACCCAAAGTGTGTGTTGTTTCAGTTTGTTGAAAACTCCGTAAGTGTATCAAATGTGTTTGGAGCTTTAGAAATTTTCCCTGAACATTTTGGTTGTTTCCGATACTTAATGAGATGTGTAGTCCTCCAGAGACTCGCCAGTCGTTGGTGACCTTCATGTTGTCGAATATATTATAAAAATACATCGTGTTTGGTTAGCATTAGTAATTTTACACACCGATTTGCGGATAACTGTGTTGTTTTTCAATTTAGTGTAAACCCTAGTCGTCATCTACGTTGCAAATTACGTAGTACTGAGTTAAAAAACTGAGGTTGGTTTTTTACATGTCCGACTTCCCCTATTTGGAAATATGAATGCATATTGATCGGTACAAACATTACATGTACTGTGATTGATTTTCGGAAATTCACGTACTATCAGCTCAAGTTTCTCGGTAGCTGACAGCGTTTAAATTCGTAATGATACTTGTACCATCCTGCCCAGTCTGAGTATACCTCAACTCTGTTGCTTCCAGCGGTTAACTGACACCAGACAACCACAGATGGGCAGTTGTGCAGATCATCCGTGCTGCCATTTGCAGCCATTCCAATATTTTAGTCGGGTGGTGGGTTTATATAGAGATGGCAGACAGGCCTAAATGGTCAGTATCTGCACTGTTATTGTGTACAATGATTCATAAGCCGAGCCGAAGTCTGGAGGAACACGCTGGGTTGACAGTGACTGGGAGTAAAATACTCGTCATATCTTTATAATGCCATTAAAAGGAACACGGTAGACATCGAAAGATCTCCTTTAGCGCAGGCGACGAACATGACATCCGATGTCCCAAACAGAACTGTTAAGCAAACAGTGTGAACGGCCAAGTGAATAATAATTATAGCTGCAAAAACGGCTGTCAGAGTGTTCTCGGGATGCACAAACCGGTGTCATTGTCAGGAGGAAGTAGGGCAAAGCGTAGAACTTTGACTACGATAACCAAGTTTCTTCCATTTTATCTCTTACCCTGATGATCAAGGAACTGCTGCAGCCACTGGGCCAGCTAAGAATAGCCAGGCCTGGTGGACAGTCAGGACGTTTCACATGATTATTGCATCATATTTCTGATAGTGCCGTTAATATTTCCAGGAAATTCGTTCCGATACGACGACCTTCCACGGCTCATGCGTTTTTTTTACTTCTATATTTTTCAGAACAGTTAGTGTGTATGGATTGCCCCAGTTTGAAATTGATTCCACAAACGATAGCCTCATTTGGCCACACTGTATGCAAGATATCTCGTAGAATTTGACCAAGGCAATAGCCGAGCGAAAACACCTAGTATCTCATAAATCAGGAAGTCTAAGCTAAGACTTTCTTGTCCAATGCTTGACCATGGAGAATGAAAAATACCGCTAATTCAATTGTTTATAGTTGGAACTCGATGCCGTCAGATTTTTGTAGCACAAAATGCTATTTCTGCCATTTTTCAAAACACCACGTTTTCGCATTACCGCGAAGAATTTATGTTCGCTACAACTGGGCCAAGTCAATTGGTGCTCTCATTTTTCCATCAAAATGTGGGACAAAACGTATATTTCTCGTTAATTTTACCGTAAGCGCGACCAAAAACTCCAACTGCGGGGCAGTAAACAAATGCCAAAGTCTAAAAAAGCCAGTTTTGTGAGGAAATATAGAAAACCACCTAAGAACTATTTCAGCGGCTACACCAGAGTGCATTTTGGTCAGAGTACCTGAAGAAATTGAAATAACAGAGGAGATAAACCTAAAAAGTACACAGGGACGAGGAACTACATGAATGTTAAAACCAGTTAGATTTCCTTAGCTTTCGTAAACTTGTAGAGACCAAGCCGATTCGATTAACCCCGAAAAGCTGAGGAATTAAAGCCCGGGTATCCCAGTTGTTAATATGGCATGCTTTATTCTTTTGGAGGGGGGCAGATGGATCAAGCGGTTAGAGCGCGAATTTACTGACCGGAAGGTCCGTGGTTTGAACCCGAACTCTGTCTCTCGACTTCTGGGCTTGGGTAACCTGGCAGTAGCCCAGCCCTCGTGCTTCCTTCGGGTAG
Organism: Opisthorchis viverrini; assembly: GCF_000715545.1. Classification (NCBI taxonomy): domain Eukaryota; kingdom Metazoa; phylum Platyhelminthes; class Trematoda; order Opisthorchiida; family Opisthorchiidae; genus Opisthorchis; species Opisthorchis viverrini. Next base: position 522,507 of record NW_008751760.1, read on the forward strand.
CATGGCAGCTAGGCACCGGAGGAGTGTTACAGCTGAGCGTTATCTGAAAAATCTTTATTTTTGACCGTTTCACTTTCCTTTATGAGGTCGTTCAGTGTGGCTTCCGATCGCCGTATTTCGATTTATATAAAAAATATTAGATTTTCTGTAAAAGGCATAGTTATTTGTCTTTTTTAACAGAGATCCCATTTATTTTAAATGGACTGAACGAACCGGAATGAAGTACACGGCACTGCACAAATCATCTCCAAAGGGAGTTCCCTACTGATCAATTCGTAAGAATCCAAATACTAGCCGTAACTTCTTACATTCATCCTTTAGTGAAAGCGGCACACCTGTTTGTTTCAGCTAGTTCACTTCTCCCTTCTTCGTACTTAATCCTAAAAATGTCCTGGCATCCCATGCAAAGTTGGCCGGAACAACCCAACGTCACAATTGCCAAAAACACGGAACTTGTATTCTGTTCCGACATGAGCCTGAAAGCTATTAGCTTCCCAGTTTTCCATACCAAACAACAGACCAGTGCACCTGCGTTGTTACCTCGGGGGAATGGTTTTACACCAACCATATGGTGGCCTAGTAAAGTTCATACAAGTTTTTACAGGCAGAATGATGCCGTGTTGTTCAGTCTACCAGTAGTACTGTGGCTAACTAGCCCCAAGTTACAAATATGTTTAGAAAATCAAAATGTAGCGCATGCATATGTGGACTTGGTTGCCAGTAACACCACATGTGGTGTCTGCGTGCACTTTATGTCCCAGCTTTAACAATACCGAATAGGCCAGCTTGTTCTAGCGTGAAGCGATTGGAATGCACCTGAAATTCTAAGTCGTTCGGATAAATTGTGTTCAGAAAATGACCAAAATAAGTTACTTGGTGTTTGGAAAGTGTCAGTAACCTCACTCGTTGGTTTTACGCATTTTCGCATTCTCTCGACCAGGGGTCTTTCAAGCAGAAAAATGTATACGCTGACACAAGTTGTTATCAAAAATACAGTGTGATAGAATTTCAGGTGTGCAATCCATCTACAAGACGTAGTGAACTATTATAGTAGGTTAGTACGAATGGCCATTCCACTGGCAATGTGTTGAAGTTTCGGTAGCTGGATGAGTAGCTCGGATGAGACAGACAGTTGTTGATTGGATAGCCGTGCGCTGAGGAACAGGGGAGCAACACCATCATCAATTTCAACCTAACCATCTGTGCGAACAACTCATGTGAATTCTATTGTAGCACGTTTGTCAAAAGTCGTTCGGAGACTGTCTTCTAGAGAACAGTTGTTCAGCCCTGTGCTCGTACCTTTCATGAATAGCGGAACGTTCTTGACGATATAGACTAATACTGAAAATCATGTTGGAGTTTGGAAGGTGGAAATACAGGGGATATGAACGTCATGAGAGCCTATGGACAAATAGTCGTCACAAGCTACAGGATGTTCTGTAATACATGATGCGGAAAAAGTTCACTATATGAGGAGACTTGCTCGACGAGAACAGTGTGTTTCAAAAGGAAAGTTGTGCACGATAAGAAACTCTGAAATGAACGCAGTGGGACCCTCGAACTTTTTTTATGATGGACTATTTGTGGAGACTAGCCATTTTTTTAGCACATCTCCAGTAAGACTCGGCAGAATAAATCCCTCTTGTTTAGGATCTCAGCATCATGAAAAAGTTATTGATCAGTCTGAGCAGCGGCCGCTCCTCCTGGTCAATATACGGAAGACATTTGGGAGGTGGGGGGTAAGCAAATTCACTCATATCCTATGCACAAAATCTTTCGATCAACCAGACGGACAGACTCCAGGATAGCAAGGTCCTCACAAATGAAAGCGCCATTGGTGTATATTGCAAACTCCACTGGTTTAGACCGCTTCAGACGAATGGCCTTAACACACATCCCGGAATAAATTTTTTTTGAGTGGGCTGGAGCGCCAGATTACATAACATCTTAGCCCCGAGCTTTTGAATAAGCTTGCGAAACAACGGAACGTCTACGCCGTAATGAGTTAACTTGATATCGGTGTTTCAAAACAAACAGCAATTGAGCCTTGAAAACGCAGAAATACATCTAGTAATTATTTGTAACAAAACTTTGTCGTAATCGGAAACACTGTCATTGTATACAGGCTAGTTGCAATCGGACAAGCAGTTACTAAGTTTCAATGCGGTCACTATACTTGTGACTGTCAAATCTGGACCTATTAAGGTGCGTGCGTCTACGAGTTGTGAAAATTCACCACACTAGGGAAAGTGAACCCTCCCTAAAAGAAA